>NC_045429.1:213125496-213444996 GCF_902635505.1 Sarcophilus harrisii
CATTATCAATTTAAGCAATTATATTATGAATATTTTCATTCCTTTTTTTAAATAATGAGAACAACTTTTAATGAAAACAACAACTTTGATTAGTGTTTTCAAAGATTTCCTTCTATTGCTTTTATCATATTATAAGAATTCTTGGACATAATAGGTTTCAGTGGTAAATGACCATAGGAAGAATTTAGATAACATGTTTACCCAATTACTGTAAAAGAATTGTTATTCTGTTTGGGGAAAATCAATGTATAACTAACTACTGAAGAAAATCTTGTACTGAAAATATTAGAACAAATATATTAACTTTAGTGATGCTATAAAATGGCTTTGAAATTAGAGAAAATGTATGATATAATATGAAGGTAGCTGTATTCTGGAGGCTGAAGAAGTATGTTAAAAATCTAAGCTGTGCTACTTGCTATCTGTTTAAAATTGAACAAGGCTATTTTCCTCCATTTTCTTATCAATAGAATTTAGTGAATGGTCTTAATGACCTTGAAAGCCCTTATATATGAACTATTACTGCAGGAATGAAAGGCAAAGAAGAAGAAATATTAGTCACTCCAAGAAGATAAGACATGACCAAATTTCTTACATACATAAACATTTAAAAGCTGACTTTACATCAAGCAGTATTGTTAATATGTTAAACTAAGTACTTACAGTCTAACCTATAAGAATATTATAGGAGTTAAATCCATAATCATTTGTAACTTTAAGGGGAGATTATTTTAAAGCAAACTGAGATGTAAGAAGCAGTTAGTTAACTGAGAAAATAATAAGCTTTCTTTATCTTAGAAAGGAGAAGAGAGAAAGGAAATGGCCATTTATGTAATCACCATAATATTCTTTCAATAAAGGCTATATTTAAGATTATATCTGTAGGCCTAAGAAACTGGATCTTTTGGTGTTCCAGTGTAAAGTGTATTACCGGTATGAATCTGAAATTTTCCACTTTCTGCCTATAGTACATTGGGTAGTCACCACAGTGAACTTCAGTTTTCTCCTTTGTGTAGCTGAGAATTTAATTCAATTGCATACCATAGCATCACTACCCTGACGCCATGGTCCTCTTCAAGAATGAAGAACAAATAGCAACTGAGATGTGTAAACAACTTTTGACATCCTTTCTACCTTAAATCTATTATCTTCTGACCAATTTGATCAAAATGATCAATCATTTTGTTTTTGTAGAACAAGTCTATTTAATTTGTTTTTTTTATTTTATTTCTTAGGAACAATACATAGTACAACTCCTGGTATTAATTAACTGGCTGAAATAATTTCATTTAAAAGAACAGTTTTACCCTTAGGGACTTGAAAAGATAAAACTTTCAAGTTATCTGAGAAGTTGCACAAGTTTAGAAAGATGTCCCTTTTAAAGTTCACTTTCTTTTTGTAGAGAAATAGATATTTTTGACAAGTGTAATAACAGGACATTACTAGAACAATGCTAACACAGGGGGTTAACAGCTTGCACTTGTACAAAATACTCGAAGTCAGTCAAAAACCCATTATTATGACCTTGTGCTGACCACATTCTATGAAGTGTTACATGATCAGGGACAGGGAAGTTGCTTAATGGAACTTATATAGTAGCTAGATGTATCCTTGTCACACTTCATCTAAACTGATACATTGCAATGGTCCACACTGCTCAGACCTGGCAATTACTGTCCAATTCCAATCTATTCCACACTGCCACTATAATGAAAAATAATTAGGAGCCTGAAAATGAGTTTTCACATGAAATGGTTTCAATGCTTGGACACAATCGCCTTTGGCAGATGGCTTTGGGTTTGCTTTAATATAATAAAGACAGTTAATCATCTTTAAAGAGTGCACTGAATGAATAAACTTTTAGCACTATTTTCTATCCTGAAACTCTTATATTGATCAAATGTTTAATGCTCAGGGGTGCAGGTTCCTTTGATCAAATATTTTGAAATGAACCCATGAATCACTTCACACTGATGTACATTAGAAAAGAACAAAATCAGTCCACAAATCAATTACCTATCATAGACTGTGAGAAATTCCCATTAAAAAGATGAATGTTAAGAACAATTGTTTTCATTGAATATTGTAACTCCATCTGATGATGCTTTTCAGGTATCTTCATAGAATCCAGAATATTGCTGGCTCATAATAATGAATACACACATATACATGCATGCATGTGTGTACACACACATACATGATACTTCTGTTTAAGAAACTTGGAAAAAAAAAGTTCTTGGAGACTTTAACTATTGATGGCAATTGAAGAGGAAATGGGTAATATAATTTATTAGCATTTAGTAAAAACATATGATAGGTACATGAGCAGCATTTCTCAATGGAAAATATATCATGGGTTAAAGAAATAGAATAATAACAATGAATTTTGACAAAACATTTGATTTATTAATTGTATTCCATTGTAGCTAATCAATACTGAATTCCATTGTGAATACACTCTAATCAAGAAATGGATTGAGCCTTATTCTAAAAGCATCATTCAAACAATATGATCTATGTCAATGGCTTAGAGGTTTTATTTGGAACTGTGTTTCCCAAACCCAAAGCAGCTCTCAAAACTGAGGTAATAGCCATTTGTTTTATGTATAGTACTGAATTTTTAAGGGAGATTTACTTAGAAAAATTTTAATATAATTTCATATTCTAAATAGTAGTTTTTATTTTTATGCTGTAATTAGTTCATATATGACTGTATACTATTTAGTTTTATTTTATATCACTTGAAAACTGTTTTTACAGCTTTTTATAAGAGAATATTTTTGATTGCTATATGTCACACACATATGTAAATATATACTATATCAAAGATATTATATTATATATAATATATATGACATATATTCTAGGACATACATACATATACATATGTAAGTATACATATATCTATATCATCTATATCTACCTATATATTACAAAACATATATTTTTCTCAGAGATATATATTTTTTGTGTATATGTGGTATGTGGATGTGTGTATGTACACATGTATGTGTGTGTGTGTGTGTGTGTGTATGGCTTAAAATGGTTAAGTGTGGAGAGTATCATCATTGGAGATAAGATTATACTTATGTTGTATGTTCTTCAATTGAAAAAGAAAAAAAAATCAATAGCCTCCTAACTTCTGAGCAGTTTTAACAGAAGTAGGGTAGTTTTAAAAATGGAAGAGGACTAGATCCTTGAAATTATGAAGTTTGTTATTGTATATAACCATTTCTCCAATGAATGATACTCAATGCAATATCTTTTTCAATTTTTTGATGATATGGTGAAATCTGTATAGAAGTACTTGATACAGCATATGTCTATCATCACCATAATTAAAACCAAAAGACAAAGAAAATACAACCAAATGCATGAACAGTTGACTTTTTTTTAACTTTGTGAAACAAAATATAGAACTTGTTATAGCTATTATAAAGGTGGGCTTAGAGGCAACGGGAAATATCATATATAGGAGACCTAACATACTATCCTGTGTTATCCAGGATGGTCAAAATAATAACAATGAAACAGATTCACAGAAATTTATTTGTTTATTTAGCCATTTTTCAAGTATGTTTGACTTTTATGATCACTTTTTGTGATTTTCTTGACAAAGATACTGAAATAAGTTGCCATTTCTTCTCCACTCATTTTACAGATGAGGAAAGTGATACAAACAGGGTTAGGTGACTTTCCAACTATTACATAGTAAGTGTCTGAAGACTATATGTAACTCAGAACTTTCTGACTCCAAACCTAATTACTCTATCTGCTATTAGATACCAGATCTATCTAACTTAGATAGATAGTTATATTAATTTAACTTAACTGCTCATTCACAAAGATGAATATAATTTATAGCCTATCATCAATATCTCTTTAAAAAGATAGCAAAAAATATAACTTTTACTTTAAAAAATCATCAACAATATTATCAAATTTAAATCAAGTTAAACTTGGTGATGTGACATAAATGAGAATGGAGACAAAAGAAAGTAAAATGGAAAATTTGTTAGAACATATGGTTTATACTTAAGAAATGATAGAGAAGGATGGAATTAAGATGGAGTACAGACAATAACCCAGCTGAACTCTATCAATAGTCTCCTTCAAACAACTTTCAAAAAACTCCTCAAATAAGAATTTGGAGCAGCAGTGTCAAGAAAAGATCAGACTGAGACATCTTACCAGCCTTAGATCATTTAAGATGTCAGTAGGAAATGATGCTGATCTGGGGATGGCCTGCTTGGAGTTCACCCAGTGGCACCATCAGCAGTTGCCAATACACAATTCTAAATCCTAGTCACAGGGAGCTTAGTGACTTTTTTTAAGGGATCAGGAGCCCTGATTCCATTTTAAAGGTAGAAAGGAACAATAACACTTATGGCTGCAAAAGGTCAGGAGAACTCATCTCTGTACCAGGGCCAAAAAGAGTAATAGCATTTATGGCTACAGGGGAATGGTGGCCTTCCCAAACTAAGACAAAACTACACACGTATAGCAGTGAGAACATCTCTTCCCAGATAACACCATGCCAAAAGTGTTGAAAATTGGTGGACTCCCAAACTTAGCTCAAAAAAAAAAGTCTAGAACTTGGGACAATGTTTCCTCACCTTCATGTGACTAAAACACAATTTTAAGATGAAATTCAAAGTCAAGAAATAACTGGAAACTGAGAAAGCAACAGCAAGAAGTTAACCATGAAGTCTATTATGGTAGATGAAAAGATGAAGACATAAATTCAGAAGAGAACAACTTGAAAATAAGTATAACCAAAACCTCAGACAAAAATGCTATTTGTACCAAGAATAAGTTTGAAGTATTAAAGACAGAGAAAAGAATGGCAGAAGAAAAATGGGGAAAATAAGAGTAATTCAAGGAAATGATGAAAAGAAAATTAACAGGTTGTTAACAGTGGCAAAAAATACTGAAGAAAATAATATCTTAAAAAACAGAATTGGCCAGATGGAAAAGGAGTTGAAAATCTCACCAAAAATAGTTCCTTAAAAATGGTAATTGGAGGTAATGACTCCATAAAACAATGTGACAATAAAACAAAATCTAATAAAATGAAAGAAAAGGTGAAATATTTCTTTAAAACACACACACTCTCTCTCACACACACACCCCAATAATGCATAAAACAGATGAAGGAAAGATAATTTGAAAATTCTTAGACTCCTTGAAAAGCAAGTTAAAAAAAGATCCTGGAAATGATCAAGCAGAACTACCCTGATATTCTAGAACCACATGGTAAAATAAACTATAAGAATCTACCAATTATCTCCTGAAAGGGATCCTCAGTGGGAAACTCCAAGGAATATGATAGCCAAATTCCAGCACTGCCAGGTCAAGGAGAAAAGAGTGCAAACATTGTAAAATATAAAATATTGTTGAGACATTCAGACATACAAGAATTAGTTGCTACTACGTTCAATGTGTGGAAGACTTGGAATATATTTCAGAAGGCAAATGAACTAGGATTGAAACCATAAATGACCTATCCAGAAAAATAGAGTATAATCCTTCCAGTGCACCTAGTGGATATTAAATGAGATGATGGATCATTCCTGATAAAAAAGACCTGAACAAAATAGAAAATTTGACACTGAAGAGAAATAAAAAAGTAATCATAATAACTTCATACTTATTAGGAAAATTAGAAGGAATAAAAACAGGCAGAGAGCTATATAAATTGTTGCAAAATAAATTGAGAAGTACTAGTAGATCATTGTGCATAAAAAAGTAATATAATTATCACATATGAAAGACTTGGCTATTCTAATTAAGGTAATGATCCAAGAAGATTCCAAAGGACTCATTTTTTAAAAAATTCATTCATTTGTTTATTTTAACACACACACACACACATTACTTTGTGAATCATGTTGGGAAAGAAAAATCAGAACAAAACAGAAAAACTATGGAAGAGATGAAAAACAGGAAAAAAAATTGAACATAGCATGTATTGATTTAAATCTTGTCTTTTTAGTTCTTTTTCTGGGTGCAGATGGCATTTTCTGTACACTACTGTGATAGCTTTTGATCACTGAATTACTGAGAAGAACTAAGTCTTTCGTAATTGATAATCACACATTCTTGCTGTTATTATGTACAATGTATCCCTGGTTTTGTTTGTTTTGTTCGGCATCAGTTCATGTAAATCCAGATGTTTCCATAATCAGCTAGTTCATTGTTTTGTATACAATAATATTCCATTACCTTGTTGTCTGTTACTTCCTATAATTGGCTTGAAATCTTTTTTTTTAGGAATTTGCCTACTCTACCACTTGGTAAATACACCTTTAGTAATATTATTACTTCATTATTTATATAACCTTTGTCAAGATTTACTTTTCTTCCTTATCTCTTTTGTTAAAGAAGACAATTTCAGTGGGACAATCAATACAGTCAATGTGTTTTTCAAAGTTGTTTATGCTCGCTCCCCTTACATGCCAACAAAAATAACAACAAATAAAGTGGATTAATATCTAACAAAAAGAAAAATAGAATTTGTGAAACAGAAAAAGAAAGTAAAATCTGAAAAAACAGAATTCATGAAATGGAAAAAATTCATAGAACAAAACAACTCATTTAAAAATTCAACTGGACAAATACAAAAATGTAGATTCTCAGAACAGTTGATATAACAGAAATTAAATCAGAAGACTCAAGAATTATCTGAACTTAAAGGATTAATATTCTAATTGACATAGACATGCTTTTTAAGTCTTATTTAACATATGTATATTTTATATATACACAAAATTCTGTTTTTCTGGAAGTTGCTTTCTTTTTCCATTTTATCAAAACTATCTTTCAATGTTATATCTTTCCAAACTCTCTTTCTAATCTGTCATTTCCTTTCCCCATTTTTCTTCTAGCTCTCTTTTAAGATCCTGTTTAATTTCTTCTAGGAGAGCCTTGTGTGATGTGTGTGATATCACCTTTTGGGGCTTCATCTGGAGACAATTTGCCTGTATTCTCCTCTGGGTTTGAAATCTGTTCTTCTCTTTTGTCATAAAAGCTGCATATTGTCAGAGTCCTCTTTACTTTTTTACTCATTTTTTTAAGTTAAGGTCTGCCTTTAGGGTGGGGGATATTTTCCAAATGGCTGCAGGTCAGTGCTGATTCATTCCTGGTGCTGGGTGGATTTGGCTAAGCCCCATGAAATTTTGACATTTTGAGGTTCATAATTGATCTTTTGTGTTTGTGTTGGATGTTTTATAACTTCTCTGCTGATCTACTGGCTTGCAACAAGGACAGAGTGCCCAACACTGATGGAGATTACTGTAGCTTCTGATTCTCTGCCACTGAGTCTGCACTGTCATGTGGGGACTGCTCTGCCCTGGAGCTCTAGGCTGGAGTTTGTTCTCAGCTACTTACACTGGCTGCCTTGCTCCTGTTTCCAATTGAAACAGACTGTTTTTGTTGATCTTTGAATTTATTTTCTGCTGATAATTCTGCACTCCCAATATTTGTGGGTTCTGCCAGTCCAAAGTTAATTCAAAGGCTGGAGTTTGTAATTAGTGTGAGGGTTCTAGAGAAGCTCAGAGAAAAACATTGTGGTCTGCACCATCTTGGCTGCCCTTACTCCCACTTCCTCCCCCCCTCCCCCACCCACACACATACATGCTGGCCTTTCTTGAAGTTTTTGCAGTCTGTCTTGAACAGGAGAGTTGTTTAATTACATCAGACTCTGTTCAGAGGCTTCATTTTGGGTGTTTTTTGAGGGAAACTGGGAGAGCACAAGCAGCTTCCTAACTTTATTCTGTCTTCTTGGTTCCACTCTTTGAAGTTCCAAAAGACTCATGATGAAATAATTCTACATTTTTCCAGAGAGAGAAATGATGACATTTGAGTGTAATTTAAATACTTCAAAATTATTATTTTTTTGTGTTTCATCATTTTTTTTTCTTTTTTGCTATATGAAGAATGTGGACCTATTCACGTGTATAATTGTATACTTCACATATATGATATTTTGCTTGTTTCCTCAGTTACAGTAGGAGGCGTTGGAGAGAGGGAGAGAATTTGGGAGACAAAATTGAAAAAGAAAATAATATTCAAATAAGCAAATTTATTTTAAAATAAATAAAATGATAGATATAAAACATAGGATGTTTTAGGCCTAATCTATGTATGCCATTAATATCTTTTCAAAAATATAATCATAGGATGTTGAGTGAGATAACAAATTAATAATGTCTGAATATACAACCTTTATTTTAATAAAAAAAGACTATACTCATAAAGTATTTTCGGAATTGATGGATTTTTCTTTTAGATTATTAATTTGAAAATCAATGGCAAATTATAAGAATATATGAAGATGAGAATAAGACACTTCATTTGATTTCAGGAGCTTCCACCCAACTTTTCCTAACATATTGTCAACTTTCAAATAAAAAATTGTTGGAATCTTTACAAAGTGTTAAGCCATTGGAGTTGATTTAATCTTAGAAAGAGTTATTTTGGGTCAGAACTTGAACTAGGTACTAAGTACAATTGATGGAAACAATGCTTATGTTCACACCTTTAGAGAGCTCATAAGTATCTAAGTACTCAATGGAGTTCACACAAGTAGGGCTTAGTCCGAATTCACACCTCCCTTGAAGTTCTTAGGACCAGAGAGCACTCTGGGAGATAACCCATAATCCCTGCCTCAAGAAGGAGGAGTTAACCTTTGGGAGATGATATATATGGAGGAAACTCTTGGAGCTAAGAAGAATTTCTCCAGAACATCGACAGGGCTCTGAGACAGAACACTCTGGAAGAAAAGCCTACAAGCCCTATCTTTGAGGCAAGAGAGATCCATTGCATCTTCCAACTTGGTGCTGGCTAGAGGCTGAAGAAAGCAGAGGCAGAAGCCAAGGACAAAGCTGCAAGATCTCTTGGAGCCAGGCAGAGAGATAGGCCTCAACTAACCCGGCTAATTTGGAAGGAGAAATAAACGGTTTGCATTTTTACCAGCTGGCTGTGATTTTGGAGTAATTATTTATTTCAACTGAGACTAAAGCTGCCTTCCAAGAAAACAACCACAAAAAATGATCAAAAGTAGCAATTGATCATGTTTACAACTAATTCATATAGAAGTTAAACAAATATAAGTAAGTCTCTATAAGGTAGAGCTCAGAAAAGCCCAGAAACCACATCTACCCTACAATTGCTTTCTTTGCCAAGTACAGAGGCATAAAAATCTAGAGAACCAGGAGATAAGAAAACTAATTTATAAAACAGTAGGCCAGAAAATGTTTCATGATTATAAGGTATATAGGAATAAAGGTACTTCATAAATGTACTTCATAAAACAATGAAAAACAGTTGTCAAAGAAAGAGGGAAAAAAAAGAAATGAAATCAGAACCAGCTAAAGTAAATCAAACTGAAAGTACTTGTAGATAAAATTGGAAGATAAAATTGAAAAAGAAGCTCCAATAGCACATAATAAAATAAAATGTATTAAAAATTATTGGTACATGTTAAATAATAATTAAACTATGCTTTAGAGAATAAATTGGAATATACTATAATATTTTTCAAGATATGTCAAAAAGGAAAACATTTCCAAAGAAATTTTAAAAATTAAAAACTATACCTCAGGACAAAAAATATAAGAAAAAGATTGTTATTGTCTTTATCTTTTTAGAATCTTTGCAGAATACCTTTGAATATTATTGAGGTATTTTATTTTAAAAAATTGAGAAAATTAAGCTTGGTTCTTGGACAGGTTTTTCCTACCAGAGATTATATCTTTATACTTACACAACTGAATAAAAAGTGTATATAATAAAAGATCCCATTGCTTTTCCTGCAAATATGTTGTGATAAAAGTTTAACAACTAACTTGGAGAAAATGTATATATATATATATATATATATATATATATATCACTTTTGGACTTTATTCTTCATTATCAACATTTTCCCTCTACTTTTTTAAAAAGTCTAGACAATCAACAAAAATAAAACAATTTTTATTTTTACAATGAGAATTTCTAATATGTAAATGCTCACAATGAAAATTTAACAATTCAATTTTAATGAATTGATTTTAACTACATTCTATATACTTAGATTGACAGCGAATTTTATAAAATCATTTCACTCAGTAATCTAAATGCTGACCTTAAATTAAAAATGTTTTTCATGCAGATATAAAAAACAGACACATTAAAGTTTCTCTGATAGGTAAACTCACTGAGATCACAAGGGCTTTTTTTTTTTCAACCTTTGAATATTAAAATCAAGTTAGATTTTAAATCAGGATAACCATAGCTATCTAAGGATTAAGGTCATGAAAACTGTCTTGTACAGATCCATATCAAATGAGAGTTCATTATTGACAGCAAAAATTTATGAGTATTCTATTTGATAATTACACTGGATCAATGCTATAATTTAAAAAAATCAATATTCATTCAGGAACAGTCATTACAACAATCTAAACTTTAAAAAATGGACTAAACTGTAATTGTGAGATTACATTTGGTAGATAGGTCACCTTTATATGCCTTGGACATTCACTACTGATCAACCTGGATGTGGACCCAGAGCTAAATTGGAGGAGGTAATCTGGAGGCTCAGACTATCTTTAGAAAATTGCATAACTATTTAGTGATCTCAAAATACTCTAACAAATTGCCATCTTTTAAAACACTATTATTTCTCCAATTTATCTACCCAATTGCAAATCATTTAATGCTGTGATCTCATAAGTTTCAAAACCACAGATGGGCCCATTACATAAAGAGTATTAATAACCTAAGCATTAATTGAAAAATTTGCAAAGTTCTTTGTATTATATTATAATTAAATATTATTATTAAATATTAAGCATTACTTTTATTATTTTTATTTTCTATTCTTACCCATGGTAAATTTGTAGCTAAACTTGATGTCACTTTTTCTTCAAAATATTTATTCATTCTAAAGTTTATTTACACAGTCTAATTTTATCTAACAATTCCAAAGTTAATCCATGTGGTAATGTCAAACATATTTCTTCTCATGTTGACATGCTGACATTTATCATTATTTTGTGTTTATAGTTTTCCAGCTAGCTTATGATCCACTAGACAGTCCTCACATCTAGGTCAATTTTATTTCATTTCATAATTCAACATTGGTGTCTGATTTTCCCCTTTTCTTGTATCTCCTAAATCTCTCACTTCAACCCTTAAAAATGAATATATTTGACAAGGTTTGTCCCTTGCAGTTTTTCTCTCTTTTGCAAAACTTTCAAAAAATGAAATTAGTTTTCTTTTAAAAGTAAAAACTGAAAATGTTTCATGGTATATTCTTGATATAAATAATTTGCACATCTCCAAAAAAATAAAGTTGATTATTAATAAAAAAACACACATAGAAATATATACTAACTTCTGTTGTTTTGTCCACATATTAAAACAAAGGTGGTTAGACATGACATCTTTCTATTTAGTCACCTGGTTTGTTTATTGGGGCTTATTTCTTGCACAAATCTTTCTCATATAGACATGTAGCATAAAGAAATCATGAGACTGAAAACTGTGATTTAGGCTGTAATGCCTCAATACAAATAACTTTACCTCTAAAGCAATCTCATTTGACCTAGTTTTCTTCTCCTACTTTATTTTTATAATGAATCTCAGACTGTAAATTCAAAGCAGAAAAAAAAATCCAACTGGTAAAATTGAAAATATTTGACTTTGATTTTCATCATTTAAAAGGAAAAAAATATTTAATAAAACATTTTATTTAAGGTTAAAAAATTTAAGTAATGTTAATAAGGAAATAGTATGCAAAACAACTACAATGTACATGGAAGGTAAATTTACAAAACTGATACTAAATTGTGTGAAATTTTAATGACTAAGCTTGGTCCAAAGAAGAAATGATTATATACTTGTATTTCCCTTCCTAAGCAAACTGAGTGACTAAAGTTGTGGAACTTTTCATATACTATCAGACTCATTCAATCAATGCATCTGTTAGTTTTTTTGAATCTCCTCCACTCTCTAGTATTTTTGGTATATTTAATTTAAAAACACAGTAGAATAAGTTTGGAATTACATTAAAGATGTAAAAAATATATGTAAATGAAACTTTGTCCATTATTTACTCAACATGTCAGTAATGGCACTCATTTATTGTACCAATGAATAGAAATTAACTGAAAACTCCTAAATCTTTGTGTGGCATGTCTCTCAATGATATTAATAGTTACACAGCCATTTTCTGCTCTATATTCTCCATTTAGGAACATTCCTATTAAACACTTCTAGCTAATTTCTGTAGAGAGTCCCCAAACCTTCTCAACATTTCCACTACTTGGTGGCAAGGTTCTAGAGACCCAGAAAGACTGTACTTGACTGTAAAGTTTCAGAATTTTTTGTAAATTATTTCTGCCAGAAATTATATACTTGTGTTCTTTTAATTAATGAATTCTCACTCAATATTTTCTTAAAGAATTATTATGGAATAAAGCCAGAAGACCCATCTGGCTTTGCCCATGTCAATGTGAATATCCGTTTTAATATGTAGATTGTAGTCAAAGTGAAATATGCCTTTAACTTTGAGTACATTACTCCAGGATTGTCAGGTCTGTTTAGTAAAATTATGAATAACAACCTGTTTCAGTACAGTACTCATATGAAGACTGAAAATAACTGTTTTTCTTTCAATCACCATGTCTACTTTTATATGACATAATAAAGTATGATGGGATCAAGTTTCTTTGGTTGTCACTTCACATATGTATTCCAGCATAACACCACCCAGAAAGTAGTGTTGTGCTTGTATTTGAAGCAACTTGATACTTTTTTGAAAGTTTAAAAGGTAACACAATTTCAAAATTTATATATTCAAATACAATTCATAAAGATGGTTCGAGTGAAACAAGGCTTGGGTAGTAAACCCTGATTTTATTTTGTCACTGAGCCAAAACTTCTAGGCTATCAAAATCAAATTTTTCTTTTTGCAGACACAACCCACTAAGCCATTGGATGATTAGATACAGGTATGGAGCAAATGTCTCTTTTGCTATATATTTAGCTAACATAAGTGAATTTTCAATGATATATTAATGGGTAAAGTACAAGACTGATGTAGATTAATTGTTATATGCAAAAATAAAGTTCACATAAAAGGACAGAAAAGGCTCCTAAAAAAAAAGGCCATACTAGGAAGTTCAATTGAAAATTCTGAAAGAAATTATAGTTGAAATGTTAAACTTACTAAGTTCTTTATGACAATTTTGCTATAAAAGTTATTTGATGGATTGTGGATTGATAAATATTTTCCCAAAAAAATGGTGTATATACACATATATATTTCTCAATGATAATAATGATTATGTAACTTCCTTTTGCTCTATCCTTTCCATTTAGGGACTTTGCTGCACACATACACACACACACGCACACACGCACACACACACACACACACATATGAAATGAATATATGCCCATATGTAGCTAGATGTAGAGACAATTATAGATAGCTTATATCTTCAATCAATATATATTATATATAAATCTATCTATCTATCTATCATCTAATTATCTATGTATCTATCTATAAAGACTTACAACATAATCTTCTTGAATTTCATCAGAATGTTAGCTATATGCCAAAAAAAAAAAAATTATCACTGAATGTAGGAACCACTGGTGAGAAGCACATTTGCATTAAATTTATCTAGTCTGGTATATGTATTTAGATAAGAAGATGCAGTTTATCTTTGGATTCAGGAAGACTTATACATTTGGTGAGATATGCTAAACTTTCTACAGCCGAGATAATCTAGGATCTCTTCTTTGTTTTAGTGAGGTACCAAAATGGGACTTTTGTGGATAATTAATTAATATTATAGGAAGTAATATTTATGAAAATAATATTCCTATTCCTGAACAAAATACAAAGAAGATTAAGGCATATTTTATGCTCAGGGAGCTATAAACAAAAATAAATATAATTAAGTTAGAAGTATAAAAGCACAATAAAAGAGCTGCAATTAAGCAGATACAAATTATATAGTGTGGGAGTTTAGAGAGAGAGCCCTGTTGAATCTCATGTAAAAAGCACTATACTCATTTTATATCTTTAATAAAATTGTCATAACTGAGTCAAATGGAAATATAAATTTAAATTTTAAAACAAAGAAGGAAAATAATGGAGTGCCTTTTGTGAATTTCAAAGACTGCAAAGGTTACCTGAGTGAGAGTTGCTATGATAAAACTATGTTCTAAAGTAAATTCAAAATGAATCTTGGTGAGTTATTGTAGTTCCTTTAAAGATTTTATCAAATCAAGTCAAGGATTATATCATCCTTGCTTGATCCCTACATTAATTCCAATGATAAGTTTTTCCCAACTATGTAAGATGGATTCACCATTTACAGTTCTGAGAAACCAAAGTATTTCCCTCAAACAAACAAGCAAAATCTATAGACATGTGCACAAATAAATACAAGTTATTTTCAAATTCACTTATGCTCATTGTATTTTTTGAAAAGCTTCTTGATATTGTAGATGAGAGTATGAGTATGAGAAAGAAGATTGCATAAAAGATATCAATATAAATATAAATGTTTTTAGCCTTTCTGTAGGTCTGAAGATACCATCAGCCACTTTTTGTTTTATAGTATCAAACATAATTTACAAAATGTCTATATCAGCAGTAACATTGATGTCTGGAAATTATTGCTGAGTCATTGGAATTTTTAATAAAAAGTCCAGAAAGCATTGTGACTTCTGAGGACTGTATGGAACAATAGGAAAATTAATTCAATCAACTAATATTTATTAAGTGCCAACTATGAAGCTGTTAGGTAGTGCAAGGAAAAGAGTTCTTGACCTGAAATCAAGAAGACATTAATTTAAATTCAACCTTAGACCTTTTCAACCTGTAACTCTTGGGAAGCCAAAGAAACTCTTGTCAGTTTCTAAAATAAAATCTCTAAAATAAAAGGGTTACAAAGAAAATAAAAATGTGGTTTTATATGTAAAGAATTTTAAAAACATTAAAGAATTATGCAAGCTTTAATTGCTGTGGTGATGGAGGAAGTGACGATGAAAATGATGTTGATGATGATGATGATTTAGGCATGAAAAGGCAATAAATAGAAAAAATAAAAAAAATTCTCACAGAAGCTTATATCCTGTTGATGGGCACATATCCACATATAAGTACAATCAGAATAAATACCCCCAACCCAAAAAAATTATGAGGTAGTTAGCAAGCAATGGAATTAGATGTTGAATGTATTAAGAAAAATTTCATGTACAAGGTTGTGTTTGAGCTCTATCTTGAGAGAAGTGACATATTCAATGAGAATAAGAATAAGAAAAAAAATGACTTATAGGAAGAGGAATCAGCCAAATGGCAAAATTATGAAGATGGTAGATGAAGTGATATTTGTGAGGATAGAGAAAAAAGATTGTTTTGATAAAATATATCGTATGGTAATCTGAGGAGTGTATAATGAATTTGTGAAAAAATAGATTGAAATCAATTTGTTAAAGCCTATAAAATTGGAGGTATTCTTTTTTTGATCATAGAAGCAATAAGATGTCATTGGTATTGTTTTTGTCTGAATATTACAGATGGAACTATGCTTATAGAAAGTCATTGTGACAGATGTATGAAGTTGGATTGGAATGGAGAAAGGCAAGTCTGGGAGGCTAGTTAGGAGTAATTTATATAATCTAGGTGAAAGATGATCAAGTTCTGAAACAAGGCCATGATTTAAAGAGTTAAAATGGGGTGGAGCCAAGATGGCAGAGAAGGCACATGTGACTTTCTAAGCTCTCTTATATCCTCATGACCAATTATTAAATTATGCCTCAAAAATAGCTCTTGACTGGTAAAGCCCACGAAGACTAGAAGTACAACAACTCACCAGCCCAAGATAATCTGGAATTTCATCAGAAAAGGTTTGTCCTTAGGGGCTGGGAAGAAGATCAATGCAAGCAGGGAGAGGGGCTATTCACTGGTCAGCTGCTAATATCCACAGCCCCACAGGCGGCTTTGGCCTGGGGTAGTGACACTTTCACTGCTTAGTCTCTAGCTTTATGACAGTGGTAAACCGCACAGCATGGGGGGAAGGGGTTTCCACTGGGCACTTCTGTAGCCTGGCCTGTGCTGAATCATTTCCAATTAGCGATGGGGTTACTTTTTGCCCAGAGCAATCTCATACGTCACTGCTTGCAGCCTGTTTATATCTTTTCCTGCTTTGCAGAGGAAGCTGGTAACCCCCTTGCCCTGAAGGCAGACCCTAAAGACTTTAAAAAATGAGTAAAAAATCAAAAGGACAATCCATAGCTTTTATACAGAAAAAGAGCAGGCTTGCAAACCCAAGGAAACTAACAGGAAACAGTCCCCAGACAATACCCCAAAGGGGAATATTACCTGACCCCCTTTATGTAACACTGTCCTAGAAGTGACCATTAAAAGTCTCAAAAGAGAGTTATAAGAAAAACAGGGAAAGGAAAGAGAACCTTTGCAAGGAAGAAACAACTTCCCAAAATATGAATTGGAAAAAGTAAAAAATTCCCAGGAAGTGCAGGGAAACAGAATTTGTGAATTGGAAAAGTTAAAAAAAAAAAAAAAAAAACAGACCAGGAAGGTAGGATTTGTGAATTGGAAAAGATAAATAATTCACAAAAAACTAGTATTTGTGAATTGGAAAAAGAAAATAATTCACTTAAAAAAATAGTGAAATAAAAAAAATTACATAGAACAAAACAACTCATTTAAAAACTCAATTGGACATATACAAAAAGAAGTTAAAAAAAACTAATGAAAAAATAACTCATTAAAAATCAGAACTGAACAAATAGATATCAATGATTCATTGAGACATGAAGAATCAGTCAAGCAAGACCAAAAAAATGAAAAATTAGAGAAAAGCATAAAATATCTACTTGGAAAAATGACAGACTTGGAAAATAGGTCTAGGAGAGATAAAATGAGAATTATTAGACTTTCCGAAAATTATGATGAAAGAAAGAGCCTAAATACTATTTTACAGGAAATCATCAAAGAGAACTGTCCAGAGGTAACAGATTCAGAAGGTAAAATCGGCATTGAAAGAATTAATCAAACACCTTCTGAAAAAGATCCTAGAATAAAAACTCCAAGGAATATTTTGGCCAAATTTCAGAACTATCAGAAAAATATTACAAGCAACCAGGAAAAAACAATTTAAATACTGAGGTGCCACAATAATGATCACACAATATCTGGCTGCCTCCACATTAAAAGATCAAAGGGCCTGGAATCTGATATTCTGAAAGGCAAAAGAACTTGGAATGCAGCCAAGAATAAACTCTGCAGCTAAGCTGAACATTTTCTTCCAGGGAAGAAGATGGGCCTTTAAGGAAAGAGATGAATTCCATTTGTTTCTAAGAGAAAATCAGAACTAAACCAAAAAATTGATCTCCAACCATAGAACTCAAGAGAAGCAGAAAAAGGTAAAAGGAACTCTTGAGAACTGTATTTCTGTTATGGATATACAAAAAGACTACATGTATAATTTGATTTTACTGATATAACAAAAAAGGGAAATAAAAGTGGAAAGGGAATAGTATTAGAAAAAGGGAAAAGGGGAGATCAAAAGAGGGAAACTACATCCCAAGAAGAGGCAAAGGAAACTTGAGAGTATGGGAATAAATTGACTTTTCCTTAAAATAATTAGCAGCATCTATTTAAAACCATCATTAAGCATCATATGTAATGAGGAAAAACTGCAACCATTCCCAATAAGATCAGGAGTGAAACAAAGTTGCCCACTATCACCATTACTATTCAATACTGTATTAGAAATGCTAGCTTTGGCAATAAGAGCTGAGAAAGAGATTAAAGGAATTAGAGTAGGCAATGAGGAAACCAAATTATCACTCTTTGCTGATCATATAATGGTATACTTAGAGAACCCCAGAGATTCTACTAAAAAGTTATTAGAAATAATCCGGGGGCAGAGCCAAGATGGCGGAGAAAGCACACGTGACTTTCTAAGCTCTTTTCTTACCCTCTTATCAATATTATATAGAGTCCCAAAAATAGTTTTGACTGCTACAATTCATAAAGATAAAAAGTATAACAACTCACCAGCCAAAGAAAATCTGCAGTCTCACCAAAAAAGGCTTATTCTGGGGCTGGGGGGGAGATCAGCGTAGACTGGGAGAGAAATTAGTTTCCAAGAAGAGCCTCAAAATGAAAGTGAGAGCACAGATCTCAGCACAAGCTCACAGCCCCAACCCGCAGTACAGGGCATTTCCTTGGGGCAGTTGCAAACCAGCACGGCAGGAGGTCACACCCCAGGTTAGCCTGTAATCTGCACAGTGGGGGGCTCGGCTTGGGGCCATAGAGATTTTGCAGGGCTGATTTGCATCGGGCTGAGATGTTGGGGCAGAGTTCCGGGCAGACTTTCGGTAGAATCGGCAGTCTGCGGTCAGCTGCTAATACCCACAGCCCCATAAGAGGCTGTGGCCTGGGGCAGTGACACTTTCACCCCTTAGTCTCTAGCCTTAGGGCAATCACTAACCCATACAGCCCTACTGGGCACTCCAATAGCTCAGCCAGTGCTGAATCCACCTCCTATTGGGGGAAGGGAAAACACTTACTCAGAGCACTGCCATGCTTCGGAGCTGGAAACCAGTTTACATCTCTCCTGTTCTGCAGAGGAAGCTGGTAACCCCCTTGCCTAGGAGACCTACCCTAAAGGCTTTAAAACATGAATAAAAAGATGAAAAGAATGATCGACAGCTTCTATGCAGAAAAAGAGCAGGTCAGCAAACCTGAAGAGACTAATAGCAAACAGGCACCAGACTGTCCTATTTTACATTATGCTCTCATAGAAGAGACCATTAAAAGTGTCAAAAGAGAGTTAGAAGTTAAATGGGGAAAGGAAAGAGAAGCCTTACAAGAGAGCAACAACTTCCTGAAATATGAATTAGAAAAGATAAAAAATTCCCAGGAAGTGCAGGGAAATAAAATTTGTAAATTGGAAAAAGTAAAAAAATCTCAGCAAAGTAAGAATTGTGAATTGGAAAAAATAAAGAATTCACTAGAAAGTAGGATTTGTGAATTGGAAAAGACAAACTCGCAAGAAAGTAGGATCTGTGAATTGGAAAAAGAAAATAGTTCACTAAAAAAAAAATTAGTTAAATGGAAGAAAATTCCATAGATCAAAAGAATTCACTTAAAAACTCAATTGAACATATACAGAAAGAAATTTAAAAAGCTAATGAAGAAAATAATTCTTTAAAAATTAGAACTGAACAAATAGAAACCAACGATTCATTGAGACAGCAAGAATCAGTCAAGCTGAAACCAACGATTCATTGAGACAGCAAGAATCAGTCAAGCAAAACCAAAAAAAATGACAAACTGGAAAAAACCATGAATTATCTACTTGCAAAAACGACAGACTTGGAAAACAGATCTAGGAGAGGTAATCTGAGGATTATTGGACTTCCCGAAAATTAGGATGAAAAAAAGAGCCTAGATACTATTTTACAAGAAATCATCAAAGAGAACTGCCCAGATGTAATAGAATCAGAAGGTAAAATAGGCATTGAAAGAATTCATCGAACACCTTCTGAAAGAAACCCTAAAATAAAAACCCCAAGGAATATTGTGGCAAAATTTCAGAACTATCAGATTAAGGAAAAAATTTTACAAGCAGCCAAAAAAAAACCATTTAAATACCGAGGTGCCACAATAAGGATCACCCAAGATCTGGCTGCCTCTACATTAAAGGAAAGAAGGGCCTGGAATATGATATTCCGAAAGGCACAAGAACTTGAGATGCAGCCAAGAATAAACTACCCAGCTAAGCTGAGCATTTTCTTCCAGGGAAGAAGATGGACATTTAATGAAACAAGTGAATTCCATTTGGTTCTGAAGAAAAAACCAGAACTAAACAAAAAATTTGATCTCCAAGAATAGAACTCAAGAGATGCAGAAAAGGTAAAAATAACTCTTGAGAATTGTATTTCTGTTGTGGATATACAAAAAGAATACATGTATAATTTGATTTTACTGATATAACATAAAAAAAGGAAGTAGATATGGAAAAGGGATGATGGCAGAATAAGATGGGAAGGAGGGATAAAAAGAGGGAAACCACATCCCATGAAGAGGCAAAGGAAACTTATCATATCTGAGGGAATTTAGAGAGAAGGAGGAACATTGTGTGAATCTTACTCTCATCAGAGTTGGCTCAAAGAGAAAATAATTGACATTTGTTTTAGAGAAAATTCTCTCACCTCATTAAAAAAGGGGGAGAGGAAAAGGGAAAAGAAAAAGAGTAATAAGGAAAGGAAGGGGAAAAGAGGCAAAGGGGGGAGGGAGGGATTCTAAAGAGGGTAAGCATTGTGATACAAGTGGGGTACATAAGCTCAAAAAGGGGAAAGAGGGTTGGGGGAGGCAAGAAAAAGGAAAGCATAATCTGGGGTTATTAGGAAGGCAGGAAATACAGAATTAGTAATTCTAACTGTAAATGTGAATGGGATGAACTCCCCCATAAAGAGGAGGCAGATAGAAGACTGCATCAAAAGTCAGAACCCTACAATATGTTGTTTACAAGAAACACATTTAAAGCAGGGAGATATATATATAGAGTGAAAGTAAAAGGCTGGAGCAAAATCTATTATGCTTCAGGTGAAGTCAAAAAAGCAGGGGTAGCCATTCTTATCTCAGATCAAGCAAAAGCAAAAATTGATCTAATTAAAAGAGATAAGGAAGGAAACTACATCCCGCTAAAGGGTAGCATAAACAACGAAGCAATATCAATATTAAACATATATGCACCAAGTGGTATGGCATCCAACTTCCTAAAGGAGAAGTTAAGAGAGTTGCAAGAAGAAATAGACAACAAAAATGTAATAGTGGGAGATCTCAACCTTGCACTCTCAGAATTAGACAAATCAAACCAAAAAACAAATAAGAAAGAAATTAAAGAAGTAAATAGTATATCAGAAAAATTTGGTATGTTAGATCTCTGGAGAAAATTGACTGGAGATAGAAAGGAATATACTTTCTTCTCAGCAGTTCATGGAACCTATTCAAAAATTGACCGTATATTAGGACATAAAGACATCAAAATTAAATGCAAGAAAGCAGAAATAGTAAATGCTTTCTTTCAGATCATGATGCAATAAAAACTACATTCAACAAAAAGTTAGGGGGAAATAGACCAAAAAGTAATTGAAAACTAAACAATCTCATCTTAAAGAATGATTGGGTGAAGCAGCAAATTATAGATACAATTAATAAGTTCACTCAAGATAATGACCATGATGAAACATCATACCAAAATTTGTGGGATGCAGCCAAAGCGGTAATAAAAGGGAATTTTATATCCTTAGAGGCTTACTTGAATAAAACAGAGAAAGAAAAGATTAATGAATTGGGCTTACAACTAAAAAAAACTAAAAAAAGACCAAATTAAAAACCCCCAATCAAATAATAAATTTGAAATTCTAAAATTAAAAGGAGAAATTAAAAACATTGAAAGTAAAAAAACTATTGAACTAATTAATAAAACTAAGAGTTGCTTCTATGAAAAAACCAATAAAATAGATAAGCCTTTGGTAAATCTGATTAGAAAAAGGAGGGTGGAAAATGAAATTGGTAGTCTTAAAAATAAAAAGGGAGAACTTTCCACCAATGAAGAGGAAATTAGAGAAATAATAAGGAGTTATTTTGCTCAACTTTATGCCAATACATTTGATAACCTAAGTGAAATGGATGACTACCTTCAAAAATATAGACAGAGGAGGAAGTAAATTGCTTGAATAGTCCCATTTCAGAAAAAGAAATAGAACAGGCAATTAAACAACTCCCTAAGAAAAAATCCCCAGGACCAGATGGATTTACATGTGAATCCTATCAAACATTTAAAGAACAATTACCCCAATGCTATATAAATTATTTGATAAAATAGGGAATGAAGGAGTCCTACCAAATTCCTTCTATGACACAGACATGGTACTGATACCTAAACCAGGTAGGTTGAAAACAGAGAAAGAAAATTATAGACCAATCTCCCTAATGAATATTGATGCTAAAATCTTAAATAAGATATTAGCAAAAAGACTACAGAAAATCATCTCCAAGATAATACACTATGATCAAGTAGGATTTATACCAGGAATGCAGAGCTGGTTCAATATTAGGAAAACTATCAATATAACTGGCCATATTAATAACCAAATTAACAAAAACCATATGATCATCTCAATAGATACAGAAAAAGCGTTTGACAAAATCCAACACTATTTATTAAAACATTGAGAGTATAGGAAAAAATTTTAAAAACCATCAGTAAGACATAAATGGAGACAAACCAACCATTCCCAATAAGATCTGAGGAAACGAGGTTGCCCACCATCACCATTTTATTTAATATTGATTTAATACCAGTTTGGCAAAAGACCGAGAAAGACATTAAAGGAATGAGAATATGCAATGAGGAAACCAAATTATCACCGGATGAATGGGTATATTAGAAACCCCAAGATTCTACTAAAAAAGTTATTAGAAATAATCCAAATTTTAGCAAAGTTGTGGTTATAAAATAAACCCCTGTCATCAGCATTCTTATATTTCACTAAAAAATTCAAAGTCAGAGTTACAAAGAGAAACCCAAAGTAACTACTGATAATATAAAATATTTAGGAATCTATCTTCCTAGGGAAAATCAGAAACTTTATCAGCAAAATTAAGACCACTTTTCCCAAATTAAGTCTGATTAACAACGGAAAATATTAAATGCTCTTTTGGATAGGGTGAGCAAATATAAAAAGATGACAATATTACCTAAACTAATCTATTTATTTAGCTATACCAATCAGACTCCCAAAAATTTTTTAAACCTAGAAAAAAAAACAAAATTCACAAGGAAAACAAAACGTCAAGAATTTTAAGGAATTAATGAAAAAAAATCAAATGAAGGTGGTTTAGCTGAAGACTAAAATTATATTATAGAGCAACAGTTACCAAAACCATTTGGTATTCAAGGAATAGATTAGTTGGATCAGTGGAATAGGTTAGGTTCAAACAAAACAGTCAACAACTATAAATGTCTTGAAAACTCCAAAGACCCGTTTGTGATAAAAAACTTACTGTTTGAAAAATTGCAAAATTGGAACCAATAGGCGAAACTAGGATTGATCCCACCTTTAATACCAAACACCAAGATAAGGTCAAAATGGGTTCATGACCTAGCAAAAGAATGAAAATTAATAAATTAAAACACAGGATAGTTTACCTCTCAGACCTGGGAAGGGGAAGGAATTTTGACCAAAGAAGAACTAGAGACTTACTAAAACATAAAAAAAAAATTTGACTATAAAACTGAAAAGTTTTGTACAAACAAAACTAATGCAGACAAGAGGGAAGCAATAAACTGGGAAAATTTTTTACGGTCAAAGGTTCTGATAAAGGCCTCATTTCAAAAATTATAGAGAATTGACTTAATTTATAAGAAACGCCATTCTAATTGAAAAATGGTCAAAGAGACAATTTCAGAGAAGAAATTAAACTTTTTAGTCAATGAAAAGATGCTCCAAGTCATTATTAATCAGAGAAATGCAAATTAAAACCTAAGAACCACACACACCTGGATTTAAGATGACAGAAAAAATAAATGGTTGTTGGGGATGCGGAAAACTGGACATTGATGCATTGTTGGTGGAGTTGTAAGGAATCCAACCATTGTGGGAGAGAATTTGAACTGTGCTCAAAAAGTTATCAAACTTGCATACCCTTTGATCCGCAGTGATACGGGTTTATATCCCAAAAGATCAAAAGAAGGAAAAAGGACCCATGTGCAGAATGTTTTGGGCAGCCCCCGTAGTGGTAGAAACTGGAAACGGGGATGCCCACAGTTGGAGAATGGCAATAAATTTGGTATATGAAAATTATGGAATATTTTGTTCTGTAAGAAATGACCAAAGGATGATTTCAGAAAGGCCTGGAGAGACTTACAGAACGATGCTGAGTAAAATGAGCAGAACCAGGAAATCATTATATACTTAACATCAATTATGATGACCAGTTCTGATGGACCTGGCCACCTCAGAAATGAGATCAACCAAAATTTCCAATGGATAATGAACTGAACGCACGCCCAGAGAAAGAACCTGGGAGATGACTAAAACCATTCATTGAATTAACCCATATTTATGCCCACCGCATTTTGATTTCCTTCACAAGCTAATTGTACAATATCTCAGAGCTGATTCTTTTGTAAGCAAAATAACGGTTTGGTCATATACTTAGGTATCCAATTTATATTTTTAAATATTTAAACACGGTCATCCTGCCATCTGGGGGACGGGGTAAGGGATAAGAGGTGAAAAATTGGAACAAGAGGTTTGGCAATTGCTAATGCTGTAAAGTTATCCATACATATAACCTGTAAATAAAAGGCTATTAAATAAAAAAAAATAAAAAAAGTAATGGGATTAAAAAAAATAATCCACAACTTTAGCAAAATTGTCAGATACAAAATAAAGCCACATAAGTCATCAGCATTTTTATATATCACTAACAAAATCCAAGTTAGTTACAAAGAAAATTCCATTTAAAGTAACTACTGATAGTATAAAATACTTAGGAATCTATCTGCCAAGGGAAAATCAGAGACTTTATGAGCAAAACTACAAAACACTTTCCACACAAAGTAAGTCTGATCTAACCAATTGGAAAAATATTAAATGCTCTTGGGTAGGGTGAGCAAATGTAATAAAGATGACAATACTACCTAAACTAATATATTTATTTAGTGCTGTACCAATCAGACTCCCAAAAAACTATTTTAATGACCTAGAAAGAATAACATCAAAGTTCATATGGAAAAACAAAAGGTCGAGAATTTCCAGGGAATTAATGAAAAAAAAATCATATCAAGGTGGTCTAGCTGTAACATATCCAAAATTATATTATAAAGCAGCATTTACCAAAACCATTTGGTATTGGCTAAGAAATAGACTAGTTGATCAGTGGAATAGGTTAGGTTCAAAGGACAAAACAGTCAATAACTTTAATACTCTAGTGTTTGACAAACCCAAACATGCCAGCTTTTGGGATAAGAACTCACTGTTTGACCAAATTGCTGGGAAAATTAGAAACGAATATGGCAGAAACAAGGCATTGACCTGTACACCAAGATAAGGTCAAAATGGGTTGATGATTTAGGCATAAAGAATGAGATTATAAATAAATTAGAGGAGCACAGGATAGTGCACCTCTTAGACCTGTGGAAGAGCAAAGAATTTATGAACAAAGAATAACTACAAATCCTTACTTATCTCAAACTAGAAAATTTTGATTATATCAAATTGAAATGTTTTTGTACAAACAAAATAAATGCAGACAAGATTAGAAGTGAAGGATAAACTGGGAAAACATTTTTTTACAGTCAAAGGTTCTGATAAAGGCCTAATTTCCAAAATATATAGAGAATTGACTCTAATTTATAAGAAATTAAGCCATTCTCCAATTGATAAATGGTCAAAGGATATGAACAATTTTCAGATGAAGAAATTGAAACTATTTCTAGTCATATGAAAAGATGTTCCAACTCATTATTAATCAGAGAAATGCAAATTAAGACAACTCTGAGATATCACTATACACCTGTCAGATTGGCTAGAATGACAGGGAAAGATAATGCAGAATGTTGGAGGGGATGTGGGAAAATAGGGACACTAATACATTATTGGTGGAACTGTGAATACATCTAACCATTCTGGAGAGCGATTTGGAACTGTGCTCAAAAAGTTATCAAACTGTGCATACCCTTTGATCCAGCAGTGTTACTACTGGGCTTATATCCCAAAAAGATCTTAAAGAAGGGAAAGTGACCTGTATGTTCAAAAATATTTGTGGCAACCCTCTTTGTAGTGGCCAGAAACTGACAAACTGAGTGGATGCCCATCAATTGGAGAATGACTGAGTAAATTGTGGTATATGAATATTATGGAATATTATTGTTCTGTAAGAAATGACCAGCAAGATGATTTCAGAAAGGCCTGGAGAGACTTACTTGAACTGATGCTGAGTGAAATGAGCAGGACCAGAAGATCATTATATACTTCAACAACAACACTATGTAATGAGCAATTCTGATGGACCTGCCCTCTTCAAGGGCAGTTTGCAAACTGCAAACTGCAAACTCCTATTTTAATAGCAATTAATATTGTTTTTCTACAATACAAAGGGTAGGGATACCCTCTATAGGGATAAAGGGGGGTTTCCTTAAAATAATAGGCGGTATCTATTTAAAACCTACAGAAAGCATTATTTGTAACAGAGTGAAGCTGGATGCATTCCCAATAAGATTGGGGGTGAAGCTACGCCCAGAGAAAGAACTCTGGGTGATGACTAAAAACCATTACATTGAACTCCCAATCCCTATATTGATGCCCACCTGCATTTTTTATTTCCTTCACAAGCTAATTGTACAATATTTCAGAGTCTGATTCTTTTTGTACAGCAAAATAACGGTTTGGTCATGCATATTTATTATGTATCTAATTTATATTTTAATATATTTAACATCTACTGGTCATCCTGCCATCTGGGGGAGGGGGTGGGGGGGGTAAGAGGTGAAAAATTGGAACAAGAAGTTTGGCAATTGTTAATGCTGTAAGGTTACCCATGCATATAACCTGTAAATAAAAGGCTATTAAATTTAAAAAAAAAAAAGATTGGGGGTGAAACAAGGAGGGCCATTATCACCACTATTATTCAACATTATACTGGGAATGTTGGCTTTAGCAATAAGAAAAGAAAAATAAATGAAATGAATTAGAATAGGCAATGAGAAAATAAAACTCATTTTTTGCAAATAATGAGATGATATACTTAGAGAATTCTAGAAAATCATCCAAATACCTACTAGAAACAGTTCACAATTTTCATAAGGTTTTAAGATATAAAATGAACCCTCACAAGTCATCAGCATTTTTGTATATTACTGACAAAGTCCATCAGCAAGAGATAGAAAGACAAGTTCCATTTAAAATTACTGTAGACAAAATAAACTACTTAGTAATCTCCCTGCCAAGACAAATTGAAGAACTGTATGAATTGAATTTGAGATAAACAAGCAGAACCAGGGATATATTGTACACAATACCAGCAAGTTGCGATGATCAACTATGAAAGTCTTGATTTTTTTTAGTGTTTCAGGGATCTAAAGAAATCCCAATAGACTTTGGACCAAAAATGACATTTACATCCACAAAAAGAACTTAAGAGACTGAATGTAAATCAACACATGCTAATTTTTTTCTTTTTTTTATCTTACCATGATTTTTCCTTCTTGCTCTGATTTTTCTCTCCCAACATGATTCATAAAGCAATGTGTATTAAAACTAAATAAAATTGCTCCAATCAAAAAAGAAAAAGAAAAACAACTGATGTGGAAAATATAATCAAAACAGAATTATCAAATTACTTGAAACTCATGATGAAAAAAAAAGCTTAGATATTATATTTTCATTTTTGTTAATTTTTTAAAAATTTTCAAAACATATGCATGGATAATTTTCAACATTCACCCTTGCAAAATCTGTGTCCCAAATTTTTTCCCTCCTTTCTCTCCACCCCCTCTCCTATATGGCAAAAAATCTCATATATATTAAATATGTGCAACTCTTTTATACCTAACTCCACAAACATGTTGCACAAGAAAAATAAGATCAGAAAGGGGAAAAAATGAGAAAGAAAACAAATGCAAAGAAACAACAACTAAAAGTCAAAATAGTATGTTATGTTCCATATTCAGTTCCCACAGTCCTGTCTCTGGTTGCAGATTGCTTTCTTTATCACAAGTCCCTTGGAACTAATCTGAATCACTGGATCTTATTTCTTTCAAGAATTCAAGGAAAACTAACAATTCTATATTCTATAACAATGGGTAAAACAGAAATTGAAAGAATTCAAGGATCAACTCCAGAAAGAAATCCTCAAATCAAAAGGCCCATGAATAATATAACCAATGTCAGAGCTCCCAGGTCAAACATATAATATTACAAGAAGTTAGAAAGACACAGTGTAATTTTGTGGAATCATAGTCAGGATAACATAAGATTTGATACTTTCTCCATGGAATATTCAGAACACTTGAAATATAATATTCTGGAGGCCAAAAAAGCTGGGATTATATCTAAGAATCACCAGATCAGAAAAATTGAATACTGTCCTTCAGGAGAATAAAGTATATTCAAGGAAATAGAGGATTTTCAAGCCTTCTAATGAAAAGATCACAGTTAATTACAAGATTTGATTTTCACATGTAATACTTAAAAGAAGCATAATAAATTAAAGCACAAAAAGCATTAGAATGATATTCAAAGAGGTTGAAATGTTTACGTTTCTACTTGGGAAATTATACTTGTAAGTCCTAAGAATTTTTCTTTTCTCAATATTGAAGTAGTTAGAAGGAGTATATCTAGACAGAAAAACACAGGTGTGAATTATGTATAATTGGATGATTATCTTAAAAAATGAAATTAAATGGTGATAAAGAATAATACACTGGGGGGCAGCTAGGTGTTGCAGTGGATAGAGCAGGAGCTCTGAAGTCAGGAGTACCTGAATTCAAATCTGGTGTCAGACACTTAACATTTCCTAACTGTGTCATCCTGGGCAAGTCACTTAACCCCAACTGCCTCAGAAAATAATTAATAATAATAATAATAATACACTAGGGGAAAGGGGAAAGGGAAAAGTAAAATAAATAAGAGTTAAAGTATGTGACAGAAAAGAGACCTCAAAGAAATTTTACAATAAAGGGGAAGATGGGGGACAGTGCAAGGGGGAATATCTAAACCTTATTCTTTTGGGATTGACTCAAAGAGGAAATAACATGTACACTCAGTTGGATATAGAAAACTTTCTTACCATACAGGAAAATAGGAGGGGAAGATGATAAGTAAAAGGCAGGCGATATGATAGAAAAAAGGAATAAATTGTAAAAGGTAAAAGTTGGAAGTGAATCACTTTTGACAAGAGACAGGATGAAAGGAGAGAGAAAGTAGGACAAATAGAAGGAGAAATAGAATAAAAGAAAAAAAAAACATAATTGGTAATCATTACAGTGAAAAAATTTCCACAAATTTTTCTATTAAAAGATCTAATTTCTAAAATACATAGAAAATGGTATGAAATTTACACAAATAAGAGCCATTCCTCAACTGATAAATGATCAAAGGATATGAAAAACTTCTCAAAAATTAATCAAAATCATCTAAAGTCATATTAAAAATGCTCTAACTTACTATGATTAGAGAAATACAAGTTAAAATACCGTGAGATATCACCTCAAACCTATTAGATTGGCTACAAGGAAAAGACAAGTGTTGAAAGAGATATAAGAAAATTAAAACACTAATGTGCTGTTGGTGAAATTACATACTGATTTAGCTATTGTGGAGAGTAATTTGGAATATAACTAAAAAATTATAAGCTTGTGAATATCCTTTGATCCAGCAATATAACTGCTAGGTTTGTATCCCTAAGAATTTTTTTTTAAAAAGGCAAAGGACTTATATGTAAAAATAATAGCTCTTTTAGTGATGGCAAAGAATTAAAAATTAAGGATAAATCAATCATTTAGAGAATGGTTAAATAGTTGTGTATGATTTTTGTGGGATACTGTTGTTCCATAACACATTGTGTGTAGGATACTCTCTAGGGGAAAAAAAACCCTGAAAAATCTTATATGATATGATACAAAATGAAATGAGCAAAAGCAGGAGAACATTTCTAAACAATATATTGATCTAATAGGAATTCTGAAGGACTTGTAATGAAAAGAGCTGCCCAGTTCTCTAGAAAGAACTGACAGAGCCTGAATACAGATTGAAAAATGCTTTTTCTTATATTTCAAGTGTGCATTTGTGCATGTGTGTGTGCATGTTTTGGTCTGTGTTTCTTTTCACAACATTACAAACATGTTTATGTTTTGTGTGAATACATAGATATAAACTGTCAAATTTCATGCCTTCTCAATAGGGGAAGTGGAAGGAGAAAGAGAATTTGGAACTCAAAATTTTAAAAAAATGTTTTTATATGTATTTGGAGAAAATAAAATATTAAATTAAAAAATCAATTAAAATTTGAATTGTATAAGACAACTATCAAATAGGTTAAAATCTATTTCAAATTCATTTGCTTATGTGTCGTATAATATGTGTTCTTTGACCTCATACATTTGGAAATTCATCTCAGTCCTTTTTAAGAATATTAATTGTTTTTATTTCTTTAACATAAACATTTGTTTACTTGTTCTTTCTACTAAATGATATTCTGTATTATCCTATCTACATTGATTTTATTTCCTTAAAAGCTTTACTATTATTTATAATCAAAATTATAGTTTTATTCCTAGTTTGAGGGATCCCTCTGTCACCCACCATAACTGTGATGTGTCTGATTTTTTTTCTCTTTTATTTTTTAAATTGTGCTAATCATTTTGTTTTGCCTGTTTGTGTTTCTACATGAAAAAGAAAGTTTTTGAGAATAATATAATTGGAAGTGATTTTGGCGTTAAAAGATCATTAGTTCTGAATAAAAAAAAAAGAACAGGATACTTTAAAGATTTTCAAAAGAAGTTTGCTTTGTTTTATTGGTACTTTTTTCTTCTTTTTTTAAAAAACTCCATCCATTTAATTATCTTCTACCTATCCACAAATTTCCCTTATATCAAAGGTAATATTAAATTAATTGCATAGAAATTTGAAATAATCCAGAGTTATAGGAAACAAAAGAAATCATGCGATCATAGATTCAGAGGTGGAATGTAACTTATAGAATTTCTACTCCAATTTTCTTACTTTACAGGAAATTGAAGTGCCCTGAGTGAAGTGTCTATTTCATTTTTCTTTTTTTAACCCCCAGTACCCCAGCATACCTAATATCTTTTTAGTAAAAGCTTGATTGTCTAAAATCACAAAGGGAGAAAGTATCAGAATTCAAACCAAATTCTGATCACATATGAAATAATGTACATTAAAAATGTACAAGCAGAATATTACATGTTGCTTGATATTCACCCTATTAAACTAACATAATCAAAATGTATATCCTGGGTAAGCCCTGAAGGTAGTAATGAAGTAGCAGAAATTGATAGGGAGGAGGAAATCAAGCTTGATTGAATTTGCAAAACTGCACAGTGGATTCAGTAGTCCCACACTGCTTCTAACTGTAAAAGCCAGTCTTTTACATGCATTATCTCCTATTTATGCAACAAGACAGAAGCATATAGAACATCCTTGTCTCAGGACCATTACTAAATAAATCAAGAGGCAACAAGGAAAAGAAAAAAACTTTGTTTAATGTAACCAGTCTGTTCATATCATCAACAGTGACTTGCATGTAAGAAGCATTAAGATAATAGCTCATAATTATTCAGTACTTATCAATGTTTTGTATTTTCCAAAATACATTCTTCACAGCTACTTTGTGAAGTAGATATTGCAAGCATTATTATCACCATTTTGCAGATGAAGGAACTGAACCTTAATGTGTTTGTATAACTTACCCAATTTAATTGTTATTAAGTGGTAACATTTTAGCTGAACTTCAAGCTGTGCAAAAATTAATCTAAAACTGTATTTACTTATGGCTTGAAAATAATAAGCCATTCATTTTTATAGAGTGAAAGGTGGACTTGTGGTAAAGTTGAGTCAGTGGAAGTAGCCTAACTTCTACATAACTTCTAAAGAAAAATCCTGAATTGCATAGAAATATGAATAACAATTAAGAAATGCAATGAGATTTCCCTAGAAAATGACTATATTTACTGGGATGACACACAAAAAATGAGCCAGAAGCTTGTAAAAAGTCAAAAAAAAAAAAAAAAAAAAAAAAAAAAAAGGACCTGTCAGCAAAATTATCATCAGTAGAGTATCTTCAAAGCACAACCAGAAAGAGCTTACAAAAATTTGGGTCAAGAGAAAGCAAGCATGTAAAGCCACTTAAAGAAGTCCTAAGATGAATAGAAAACCCCATAGTGTTCAGAATCCCCAACGTCAGGATCTTGGAAATCGTGTGATCACTAAAAATCATCATACTGTTAATATAGGCTTAAGCTTATGAATTCTGAGATGCCTAATATTCTGTGCTAAGAATCCCTTCAAAAAACAAAAACAAACAAACAAACAAAAAAAACAAAACAAAACAAAACAAAAAAAATACCTAGCACTCCAAACCATAAAGACTCATTAGGGTGTAACACTAGGAATTAAAGATTAACATGGAAATCACTGGTAGAGAGAATAAGATTAAACAGGGCTGACCACAAAAAGCCCAGCAAGATAGGAACCTGAGTGGAAAACAAATCTTCAACTCAGAAAATAAAGCTAAAGAGATGAGTAAAATTTTAAAAAAATGCAACAAAAGAAACACTAATAATTATTGGAATTTAGAGATCTTTAAAGAACAAGTAGTGACTCTTTAACAACTTTGATTTGTAATCAAAGTTACAAAAGTACAATGTAAAATAAGAGATGTCAGGGGGAAAAAAGCTATCACTCTTTGCAGATGCTATGAGGGTATGTTTAGAGAATCAACTTAAAAAAAAACTACTTGAAACAATTAACAACTTTAGCAAACTTGCAGAATGTAAAATAAACTCACATAAATTCACATAAATCATTATTTCTTCACATGAGCAACAAAGTCCAGCAGCAAGGGACAGAAAAAGAAATTACATTTAAAATAATTAAACAATACAAAATTGAGTTTACCTGCCAAGACAAACCCAGAAACTATATGAACACAATTACAAAACACTTTTCACAGAAATAAAACCAGACCTAAATTATTGGAAAAATATCAATTGCTCATGAATAGGATGAACTAATATAATAAAAATAACAATTTACTTAATCTTAGTGCCATATTAATCAAACTGCCAAAAATCTATTGTATAGAGCTAAAAATGATAATAAAATTCATCTGAAAGGACAAAAGGTCAAGGATATCAAGTGAATTAATGAAAAATATACAAAGGAAGGTGGCCTAGCTATATTAGACTTTATTACAAAGCATCAGTCATATAAATCATTTAGTAATTACTAAGATAGAGGAACGTTAAATACACAAGACACAATAGTCAATGACATCACTAATTAAAGCAATCACTAAAGCAAATTAGAAGAACAAAGGTAATTTGCTTCTCTGATCTGGAGAGAAGGAAGAAATTTGTGATGAAAATAATTGGAGTACATTATTGAACACAAAATAAATTTTTATTATAATAAGTTAAAAAGTTTTTATATAAACAAAATCAATGCAGATAAGATTAGAAAGGAAGCAATAAACTGGAAAAAAAATTTTTACATTTAAGGGTCCTGATAAAGGCCTCATTTCTAAAATATATGTAGAATTGACTCAAATTAATAAGAATTCAAGCCATTCTTCATTTGATAAATGGCCAAAGGATATAAACAGACAATTTTCAGATGAAGAAATCGAAATTCTTTTCAGTCATATGAAATGGTGCTCTAACTCACTATTGATCAGAGAAATGCAAATGAAGACAACTCCAAGCTACCACCACACAACTCTCAGATTGGCTAAGATGATAGAAAATGATAATGATGAATGTTGGAGGGAATGTGGGAAAACTGGGCCACTAATACATTGTTGGTGGAGTTGTAAACTGATCCAACCATTCTGAAGAGCAATTTGGAACTGTGCACAAAGAACTATCAAAATGTGCACACCCTTTGTGTGAGCATATAAGCTCAGTATTTTTACTGAGCTTGTATCCCAAAGAGATAATAAACTAGGGAAAGGGACCCACATGTGCAAAATGTTTGCGACAAACTTTTTTGTAGTGGCAAGAAACTGGAAACTGAGTAGATGCCTATCAGCTGGAGACTGGCTGAATAAGTTATGGTATAATAATGTTATAGAATATTATTGTACTATAAGAAATAATCAATAGGAGAGGCCTGGAGAGACTTACTTAAGTGAAGTGAGCAGAGCCAGGAGATCATTGTATATGGCAACAAAATTATATGAAGATCAATTCTGAGGATGTGGCTCTTTTCAACAATGAGATGATTGAGGCCAATTTCAATGATGTTGTGATGAAGATCATCATCTTCACCTAGAGAGAGGACTGTGGGAATTTAGTGTGGATCATAACATAGTGTTTTTCACTATTTTTGTTGTTTACTTGTTTTACTTTTTTATTTTTTTCCCTTTTTCATCTGATTTTTATTGTGCAGCACAATAATTTTATAAATATGCATACATATATTGGATTTAACATATTTTAACATGTTTAACAACAAAGAATCTATTGGGAAGGTAACAAAGTATAGAAAATTGAGTGGATATTTCTGCCTTAGGGAATGATTGAATATATTATTGTACAGATTGTAATAGAAAACTATTATGCTATAAAAATGACAAGGAATATCATTTTATGAAAAAAATTGGGGAGACCTATATGAATTCATCCAAAATGAAGAAGCAGAACCAGAAGATCATTTCATATAGAACTGGAAAAATTGTAATGGTGATCAACTATGTGAAACTCTGCTCAGTACAATGATCCAAGATAATTTGAAAAAAATCATGGTGATAATAGCTATCCACATATAGAGCAAAAATTATTGTGTAATTGTCTCACTGGATTTTTTTGTTTTTCCTTTGAGACATGGATAATAGGAAAATATTTTTTGGATAATTTCACATATATAATGAGTATCACATTCCTTGCCTCCTTGGTGTATTGGAGGAACTAGAAAAAAAGACAGAATTTGGAATTCAAAATAAAAAAACGTTACATATAAATAAATCATATATATATATATATATATAAATACACACATACACACACACATATATATATACACACATATATACACATATACACATATACACACATATACACACACACACACACACACACACACACACACATATATATATAAATTCCTGGAAACAAGGACTAAAAGTCCTCTATTTTAGTAATTGTTGATTTACTTAATTTTAGTGGAGAGGTGTTTTTTTCTCAGTTGCAATATTAGTCCCTTTGTCTTTCAGAATATTATATAACAAGTCCTCTGCTTCTTTAATGTTAAAGCTGCCTAATCTTGCATGATACTGATTATGACTCTAAGTTATTTGAATTGTTTATTTTTGTATACTTGCAAGATTTTCTTATTGACTTAGGAGCTCTGGAATTTGACTATTATATTCCTGAGAGTTTTCATTTTTAAATTCTTTCAAGAGGATATCAGCAGATTCTTTTAATAAATATGTATATACATACATATAAATATATATAATATATGTATATATTTGCATATTTATGTGTCTATATAAATATAGGCATGTATTTGTGTGTATGTGTATTGTTCTCTCTGTGGATCTAATCTGGGCAGTTTTCCTTTATAAGTTCTTTAAATATAATATTTAGGTTCTTTTTTGCTTTCTGATCATAGTTTTCAGTGGCCCAATAATTATTGTTTTTACTCAATCTTTTTTTCCACATGAATTTTTTGATGAGATATTTCACATTTTCTTTCACTTTTTCATTCTTTTGAGTTTGTTTCTTGATGTCTAATGGAGCCATTTTCTTCTACTTGACCAATTCTAATTTTAATTTCTTTTCTTCCATTAATTTTTGCTTCTCTTTTGCCAAACTGAATCTTCTTTTTGTAATTTTCTTTCATCATTCTCATTTCTTTTACCATTTTCCCCTCTGCTACTCTTTGCAATTAGTGGTTCTCTTGATACTGGAAGTAGGACAAATCTTCATTTTCTTTGAAGTCATATGCTCTAGCACTCTGCCTTGGAATCATGAAAAATGACACCTGCTTTCTTCTAACTAACTACAATCTCTCTTTTCCATGCTAGAACTGTGACCTAGAACGGCTTATGGGCAATAGAGTTTCCAATCTGTCCTTGCTGCACCCACTTCCATCCAGTGGTCTCCTTTAATCTCTTTCTAATCACTTGTCTGATTTCTTTGCCATTTCCAGGACAACAATTCCTGAAGCTGCTATCACTACTGTCATGACCTTCTCTGAAACCTACCTTTGTTACTGCTGCTTGGTAAATTCCAGGCCATACTGCATCTCAGTATCACATACCTCTCCACTGACCTCCTAAGTTGTGTTAGACTGAAATAATGTCTCATCTTGATCTCTATCAGGCTCAATTTTGATTTGAGTTGTTATTTTAATGTTTATAGGAGGACTATTGAAAGAATTCAACTAGTTTGGTGCCTCTATTCTACCATTTTCACCTCACTCCTAATAAATTTCTGAAACAGTATTTGAATCTAAGTAGTTTTGACTCCAATTGTCTAATCATTGGATCACACTGCCTAACATGTATTTGCTCAACATTAAAACCTTGTTACATTTAGGATGACTAAATAGAGTAGGATTGGGATCTACATAAATGGAAAGAATACCCACAACAATGAAATTATGGATCCAAAAAAGTATTGAGAGAATGAAATCTGGGTTTATTATTTGAGCATAAGTTTATTTGAACCAATCTGTGAATTTGCCTTGAGAATCCATAGAATACTCAGAGCTGACAATGACAGTTATATAAATTGTCTCTCCCAGGAGAGAATATCAAGCAGATGAATTTGGGTCTCTTGTCAACTTTGCTAAATATTTAAATTCAAATTTTGTGAGAGGGGAGTAAGAGCCTAACTTGCAGCAACCCAGATAGGTCTTCTTGGAAAGAATAAAATTCATGGTAAGCTAAAAACAAATCAATGGATTTCTGCCTTGCCTAAGGAAACCCAACATTTGCTTAGGGAATAGATAGAACCATAGCACTATGAGGTATTATTATAAAGCCTTGTTTCTCTATTGCTGCTCCAAGTAGCTTTGAACAAGTTCCTTGAAAAAGTTATTAGGGCTCTCAGCAGGTAAATTGTCATGAACAGTTTTTGGGAGGCAGAGCTAAGAGAAATACTGAGCAGTCCAATCTTTTCCCACTAAACTTTGCTGAGCTGTCAGATTCTTATTTTAAAAATCATAGAATTTTACAACTGAAATGGATTTTAGAGTTAATCTAATCCAAATCTTCATTTTACACAGGATGAAATTTGAAGCTCCAAAGTGAAAGTAACTTGGTCAGAGTCACATGGCTGGTACCTGGTGAAATCAGCACTAGAGGTTAGACCCATGGATTCAATGTGACAGACTAACAATTTCCAACAAGAAAGCTTGCTAGGGTTATATGCCCTATAAAAGTGATTCATTACTACCCAACTAGAAGAGTGTAGAATATATTTTTATTTATTTATTTATTTTCTACTGGGAAAAAGAAAGAAAGAAAGAAAAAGAAATAAAGGAAGGGAGGAAGGGAAAGAAGAAGAAAGGGAGTGGGAAGGAGGAAGGAAGAGGGATGGGAGAAGGAAGGAAGGAAAAAAGAAAAGAGGGAAGGAAGGAGGAAAAAAAGAAAGATAGAAAAGCACTTGTAGGCTAGATCTTTCAACCTAAGCTAAATTTTTTAAAACATTGGATATTATTTAACTAAAACATTCATTTTTTTGCCCTATCATGTCACATACAATGAGTCATACAGATTGTTAAAACTAAAATAGAGGAATTGTTCCAACAGAGAAGTGCCTACACTATGCCAACACTTTCCTAGCTGCAAAAGATTCTTGGGATACAAATACAAAGAATGAAACTCCCAAACTGCAGGGGTAAAATAACATCTATGGTTTTTTCCTGTTATAAATATATGATCTTATAATTTATGTTACTATATAAGTATTCCCTCAAATACTTATACTTAGCTAATCATAAAATGTCTGACTTTTGCCCTTCATTAGAAGTCAGAGAAAATTCAATCACTCAAATCTTTTTGCACAATTAATTGAATTATATCCAGATAGGCACCACATGTGGAATTTTCCTATCCTGTTTCACCTTGATGGGAGCTGAGCAAAACTGTTTCATCGTTCAGAAGGTGTGAAGGTTGATTCAGCTTTCCCCCAAATTAAAATGAATGAAAACTATAATGTTTTTAATAGAATGAACATTTCAAAAAAGGGTGAACTACTTTTGTATTTTATTATAACTATTCACTTTGTCCATGTGTAAAGATTATAATTTGATTTTATTGATAATAACATGACAAGGAATATTATTTTTTAACTTTAAAATTAAGAAAATTGGAGGACAAAGAAGGTAAATAACTATATGATATCAATCGTTTTAAAAAGAATACAGATTTATGTATTTCACTCCATTTTAGTCAACTCATTTGTTAGTTATATAGTGGGAGAAATTTTTGTGGTACTTGCCTCTTAGAGAAAAGAAGGGGCTATATTTAAGACATGTGGAATTGATAGGATTTTGAAATAGATCAATTATGGGGGGCAACTTAGAGAGAGTGTCAGAGTGACACAGGTTATGAAGCTAAACAAGTAGGAAGATGGTGTTGTCTTTGAAAATAATAGGGAATTTAGTAGGGAGGAGGTTTTAGGTGAATAGATGATAAGTTCAGTTTAGGATATGTTTAATTTAAGAGGTTTACTGAATATCTAATTTGAAATGTTTGACATATGAGAATGGAGGTCTACAAAACTTTTAGGTGGGAAATGTAGTTTAAAGAATCATCAAAATAGAGAGAATAATATAATCTATGAGAGCTGCTGAGTTCACTAAATGAAATGGTATAGAAGGAGAAGAGAAGGTCAAAAACAGTTGAGAGACATTCATGTTTAGAGAATATAACCTAAATGAGAATCTAGCAAAGGAAACTAAAAATGAGAAGTCTAATAAGTAGGACAAAAATCAGTAGAAAACGGTGTTCAAAACAAAACAATAGAAGAGGGAGTATCATGGGCAGAGGGTGATTAACAGTACAAGAGACTGCAGAGGAGTACAAAAAACGGAGAACTGGATTGGCCAATAGAAGATCATTGATAACTTTGAGAGAGCAATCTTGGTTGACTGTTGAAGTTTGAAGTCAGATTGTAAGGGAGTAAAGGTGAAAAAAAGAAGAGAAAATATGAAAGTACTTATTATATATTATTTTATTTAATATACTTATCCACAAAAGGAAGAAGAAATGTTGTACAATAGTAAGAGGGGGATGGAAAGATCAAAATTTTTTGAGATAGGAAAGAAAAGTGAGAAGAGTCAGTAGATAAGGAGAGACTGAAGATAAGTAACCAAGTAGAGATGATAAAAAGACAAAGTACTGGAAGATATGAGATGTCTTGAAACCACTTGTGTAGGTGGATCTTGGCAAGGAATAAAGTCAACTCATCAAGTCAGATAGAGGTAACTGAGGATATAATGGTAGAGGATAAATGAATAACATCTTGAAATGAAGAAAAAGAGAGCAAGAAACATTTCTAACAAATGTCCTCATAAAGCAGTTGAAAGATTTGAGTTCATGCTTTGAACAAAATATAATATTGGGTAAGAGAAGAAATAGAGATAAGTAGAAAGTTGTAATGTTCTCTTCTCTAAAATATAATCGTTCTCTGGGAGCAGGTTTCTTGGGGAGCTTCTGGAGTCAGCCTTAGTTTCAGTTCAGAGTAATAATCACCTCAAATGCAGCCAGCTGTTAAAAGTTCAGATCCTTTATTGTCTCCTTCAAAATAGCCCGGTTAGTTTTCTTAGAGGCTATCTCTCTCCTTGGTTCCAAGAGCTCCTATTGCTAGTCCTTTTGCCTCTGCCAGTTTCAGCCTCCAGCTCTCTCTGAATTCTTCATTCTGCCCAACTGAATCCTGGGTTCTCAATCTCCCCAAAGTCTCTAGTTGGCTTGTGGAAGCTCCTTATTTTTGATCTCTTAAAGGTGTGAACTCAAAGGTTGACTCCTCCTTTAAGAGTAGGATTGTGGGAGCTGTGACTTGTGAATCTCCTCCACTGAACTTGTGAATCTCCTGGACTTGTGAATCTTGTAGAACTCCAATGAGTACTAAATACATTAACCACTAAGCACAATGCTAAAATTAGATAACAGACTTAGCACCTTGTAAGAATCCTAACAGAAAGTCAATGATTATGTTGAGAAAAAAAGGCATTTGGAATTCTAGAATATGAATGTAGTCCATTTGTGGGTGATGAAAAGGGTAAAGGTCTGATCATCTTTTTGCATGGTTGAGGTGAGGTGGATTTTGTAGAAAGTGAAAGTGTAATGTCAAAAGAAACTGAGCAGGACAGAGATTAGAGACCAATTCATTAGTTTATTAAATGGAGAGAAATACTAGGACCAGTGGATCCCAGGGCTAGATGAGACTATCATCTCAAAGGGTCTAGCCCAGAGTATCGGGACAGCAAGCCTTTTATGGTATAACAAGAACAATGGCATAATACAGAGGCCTAGGTGGGGATAACCTCATAGATGGAGGTTACTGATATTCTAATGACATTAAGGAATGTCTATAACACCTTTATCTCAACCATTAAGAGGGGACAGTCATAACCTTAAGGCAGAATACGAAATAGGACAAATGGAGGAACTGGTCACCCCATTAAAAGTGACCTTTGGCATTACAAAAGGTTGAAAAACTAGGTGGTTAAAGTGTTTGAGTGAGAGTTAATATGTATATTGAAGTCTCCTAGTAGGAGACAAGAATTTGACAAGGAAAAAATAGAATAGTAATAAAGAATTAGGTCTGGGAGCTGATGAATGAGCTTGGATGAATACCTACATGGGGTCAGAATTATTGAGATGTGTTGTTTTGACCACAAGTGATAATGTTCATCACTGAGTGGGAGACACCATTCTTCCCAGAAATGCTGGAGACCAGGCAAAGGACAATCACTGGAAGAGAAATAAGGCAAATGTGAGTTGAAGAGATGTGAGTTTTATTTCACAACTCTCTTGTTCCTCTGAAGGTGGGAGAATTAGATAGAAGAAGACTATATAGCAGAAGATAAAAGTCCCACTTAATGTTTTCCTTTTTTTTTTTTTTCCCCCTGAAGAGAAAGGATCACCAGGAGATAAAAGATTTCATTCAGAATGCAAACAGGAGGTGGAAATCTCTTTGGATTGACCAGATGGAAATTTGAGCTGCAGGCTCCTAACAACCTTCATTCAAGGACATGGACAATTGGGAAATGGAAAGTGCTTTGATTCACTGATGGTCTCATTGTTCTCACCTGAAGTTGGAGAAAACACTGGTACAGCAGGAAATTGAAATTTCTAGTGCAGGAAGAAGTGAATAGAAATTGGCCTAGATCTTTATTTCTTTCTCTTCGGGGACAAATTGTGTGATTTTGGAGTAAGTCTCACAGGAAATTCTCTCTACTTTTCTTCCTTGGTTCTTGCGTTTATCTGTTTTTCCATGGTAGCTAGTCAGGATTGTTGGTGGTAATGAAGAAGATGGACCACTTTTCCACATTAATTTCACCCTTAAGTAGTGCTGCAAGGATTGGGCTAGAAGCGAGTCTGGTGGTTTGTGAAAAAAATGATGTTTCCAAGGATTTTGGGATCAAGTTCTTAGTCTCTTTCCAAAAAGGTACAAATGGAGATAAAAATAGTGTGGGTGGTTTGACGAATTTGTCACAAGCTGCCTTCAGTTTGTCCTGTTATTAACCCACACTAGCCTCATCTACTATCTTGTAATTTTCTACAAAAGTCCTCCAAATGGGGAATAGTAGCAAAACTTGAAATAATTATTAGAGATCACCAGATAAGTTTAAAAAACAATTTATTCATATTACTATTTCTATGGCATAATTTTTGCTTTTGTGTTCTAATGATAAATTTTAAATCTCAGAAAAATTGAATTTTCAACAACCAACTTGTGTATTACTGACATAGTTTTTGATATCCCCTTATTGAAACTACTAGTTCTTTCCTACACTAACAGTTTCCTCACACGATCAATCACAAGAAAGACTTTATTTTCTATCTATGGACACATTAGTTCTTTAATATAATTTACATTCCTTCCAAATATTCAAGGGTGTTGCCAGAATCTTAATGAAAGAAGAATGTCATGTAAACTATTGTCAACATAAGATTATCTTAGTTATCTGTGGTAATAGATATAAATTGTACAAAAGTCAGAAGCAAAAATGTGACTTAGTGTCTCTTAAGTGACCAAAGCAAAGTAGTATACGTGTTTCCCATTTATCATCTGCACTCAAATATAAAGGAATTTTTTGTTATTTTCATTTTTCTTATGAAAAATCTATTTTACTAATGTGATGTTTTCATCTAATGTCACCTTTTGACTTTTTCTCAAATAGAAAATCATATTTGTGAGAATTCATATGGAAATTTATTTTCATCAAGTATTACAATATAAGAATTGGGTGTTCCATTTATGAGGGATCATTTGGTGGGCTATTAGTATTTCAAATGTTAAAATCAGAGGTTAAACCTTGTTGAAAATTGTACTGCCAAGAAGAATGCATTTAAGGCAGGTTACCAGTGTTCTAGGATGCAAATAAAATTGACTTTTCTATAAGGTTGTGAAATTTTCATTAAAACATTCTCAAATTAAAGTTATAATAAAACCAAAAGGATATTTTCCATAGTGGTTGACTAACTATTCCAGGATGCACAACACCAAAGTACAAGTTTTAGGAGAATTTCTATTACTTTAAAAGTTTATTGCAAATATTTATTTTTAGTTGACTTCTAACACACATTCTGAATTGTTTCCCAAGTGTCTTTATTCTTGTTATTGTGTTTTCCTCCAAACTCTTTTTATTAGTTAATTGTTATATTTTTTTCTGGTTATGTATGTATATTAACTTTTAAAATATATATTTATGAATCATGTTAGAAAATAAAAATTAGAACATGATAGAAAAATGATAAGAGAAAAAAAACAGAAAAAAGTGGACACAACATGTTTTGATTTATATTCAATCTCCATAGTTCTCTTTCTGGTTGCAGATGGCATTTTCCAACCACAGATTATTGAGATTGTCTCGGATCACTGAACTGCTAAGAAGAACCAAGTCTTTCATAGTTGATCATCGTGCAATCTTGCTATTATTGTGTACAAGGTGTTCCTGGTTCTGCTTGTTTTGCTCAGCATCAGTTCATGTAAATCTTTCTAGGACTTTCTAAATTCAGCTTGCTCATCATTTTTATAGAATACTATTCCATTACTTTCATATAACATAACTTATTTAGCCATTCCCCACTTAATGGGAATCTACTAATTTTACAATTCTTTGCCACTACTAATAGAGCTTCTACAAATATTTTTGCACAAGTGAGTTCTTTTTCCTTTTTCATGATTTCCTTTGAATATGGACCCAGTGGTGGCAATGCTAAATCAAATGATGTGCACAGTTTTATAGCCCTTTACCTCCAAACTCTGTTAACTATTAAAATTTAATATTAAATTGTTTTAAAAATTAATTTTCAAGTAGGGTTTGAATGAGTAAACAAATAGAAAGTTTACATCAAACCCTCAAGTTTCATATAAATGCTAGTGTTATTATTTTTAAATGATTATCAAGTAATAATAAAGGAAGAAATTTGGGTATATAATAAGACAAAGTAGAGGACACTATAAATAGAGGGCAATGGATAAGTGCTATAGGATTCAAGTACAGAAATTCAAGGTCATTCTTGCTCTTACTTATTTCTCAAATGTTCTATTTGAAAAATACTTCTAAATAGTTTAGAACTCACAGGAACAGAGGTTTCTTTTGCAAATCATAGCTATTCTTTGAAAAAGGTGTTTCAAACTGTAATCAATTTTTTTCAATAACATTACAAGTTATAATATTTCAATTTTACTTACGATGATTCAGAAATCAACTAACATACTTTTTATGTTGGAGTTAGAAGAGCTAAGCTTCCAATCCTAAAATTAAGTGTTTTGGTTCTATAATATTTTGAAGTGAATATTCTGAATGGCTCCTTGTATATATCCCCAAATAGTCAACCTTTTGATTAGGGTGATCATCCCAAAGCTTTTAAATAAGATTATATGATCTTGTCTTACTAGTGTGTTAAATTGCTAGGCTACTTGTGAAAAGAAAAGATAACAAGATCATAGGATAATAATGGTGAGAGAAACAATTTTCAGAAGCAAAATGTTCATTAAAAGACTCTTGGAACCTGAGTATACACTTCTGAAGAATGAAACTTCGTTATTCTTTACAAAAAACCAGAATTCCTTTCTTTTCTTTTCTTTATGTATCTCTTGTCTCTTTGTTTTTTGTTTTGTTTTGTTTTGTTTGTTTGTTTGTTTGTTTTTTTCCTAGTTGCTGCTTAATCTGGCAGGATCTCATTTGAAAACATATTCTTCAGATAATTCAAAGGAAAAAGTTTTTGACGCATACATAACAGTTCAGAGATAATCCCACAAAATATCTCATGAGGAGGGATTATTTGATGAAAAAAAAAAAAAACTTCTTTATCTGTCCAATAATATGACAAAGTGGCATCCATAAAATAGCATGCACATAATTCATGCTTTGATTTTGCTTGCTTAAAATTGTCTAGTCTTTATGGTTAGTCAACTCACAACACATTTCCTGACTTGTTTTCATACAGTCTTCATTTTTGCCATTATTTTTGCCTCCAAACTCTTTTAAACATTTTTTAATTAAATTTCTTAATGTATTGTTTAAAATTTTGCTAATCAAAAGTTAGAAAAATTTAAAAATGGGTAAAATAATTTTATCTAATTAAACTATCAAATGGCATTTCTTATTAATTTTTAGCATGTATTCTTCTGAAGTGATTTAAATCTAAAGCTGCACTAAAACTTTTGGGGAGGTGTAATTATTATAACCTTTTATCAGAACAACCTGAGACTTAGAGAGTTTAGGTTATTTGCTTCCAATTAATGAAAATCCCAAGTAGCTTTCACATTTTACTGATTTCAAGTTTGGCATACTAAGTACTCAACCACCTTGTTTAGTTGTTTCTCACACACACAAAAAAATTAGTTCCAAACTATTAAACATTTTGCCCCTAAGGAATTTTTTAAAGATTTCTGTATTCAATTCTCCCACTTCTTTACCACTCATTCTTTTCTTTAATCTTTTGCCCTCATTGTTTTACTGAACCTAATCTCTTAAGGATTTCCAGTGAGTTCTTCCATTAGTGTAAATTAGATCAAATCCATTAGATCAGTCTTTTTTCTACTTGTCTTCTCCACAGTGAATGCTTATATGTATGTGTATGTACACATGTGTGCAAGCATGTATTATATAATATGTAATACATGTATCCATATGTATAGATCATTCATAAATATACAAACATGTATACATATGTACACACACATATACAGATACCATTTCTGTCAATATATCCATCTCTGTTGTTGTCTGGATTTTTGTCTCTTTCTCTCTCTCCCATGAATAGCCTTCTTCTACTAGTTCCTCTCCTTTTTCATCTACGGAAACATATTTCTAAATATTTTTCTTCTCTCTCTTTTGTTGGGTCTAAGTACTTTTTCTGATGTTGTCCAAAGAATTTATCTTTAGCCCTCTCTATTAGCAGTCTTTTCCATTAACATTTCTTCAATTTTCACCTTTAATCACATATTACCATTTTGTATTCTCTAACTTTTTCATCTTTTCTTCACTCCATCATTATTGATTGCTCATAAGAAAGCTTTATCTTGATATTCCATTAGCACCTTAAAATCTACATGTTTGCAGTATAACATTTTAATGTGTCTATAATAACATCAGTGTGGGCACAATTCCAATAATATAGGTTATAACCCATCCAGCTGATTCTTTTTGATCAATTATCTTCTGTAATATTGATTTGCTTCACATGATTATTAATGGTTCATATGCAATGTGAATCAGTTATTTCTTCCTCTTTTTATTTAACCAGCCAACATCCTTTTCCAATCACATTTTTCTCTTGATATCGCTTAAATTGTGTCTTTTATGGGGCAGCTAGGTGATGCAGTGGATAGAGCACTAGCCCTAAATCAGAAGGACACTTAACACTTCTTGGCTATGTGACCCTGGGCAAGTTGCTAAACCTCAATTTCCTCAGCAAAACGAATAAATGAATAAATATTTTTTCTTTTATAATATTCCTTTATTGGTAATGTATTTCATAGTATTCAAGCTTGCCATGCATTGTTCATTGTCCTGTGAGTCATCTAAAATTTAATTCTCCAATAGATATATGGTTACATGACTCAAAAACATACAGCATCACAAAATAATATAAATATTAAAAATAATGAATAAAAAATTCAAGTTTCATCTTTAATCACCCTTATAAAATATAAATATTAAAAAACATAAATATTTCCTCATTTTAGAGGAAAGACATGAGGTCATTAAAAAAAAAAAAACTTGCACAGTTTCCCAAGGACAAATCATTCTCCTATTAAATTTTGTCTAATTCTGAGTTCACATTAAAATGTTCTCTAAAATATAATGTTCTCTGGGAGCAGGCTTCTCAGGGTGCTTCTGGATGCAGCCTTAGTTTCAGTTCAAAGTAATCACCCCAAATGCAGTCAGGAGTTAAAGTCCAAATCTTTATTGCCTCCTTCCTTGGGCCAGGTTAGCTTTCTTAGAGGCCTATCTCTCTCCTTGGTTCCAAGAGCTCCTGCCGCTAATCCTTTGCCTCTGCCAGCTTCAACCTCTAGCTCCCTCCAAATCTTCAGCCATCACAAAGGTGGAATATGGAATGAATCTGAATCTAACTCCACCTCCATGAGTGGGCTTGTGTGTCTGGCCCTGAAAGCTTATTGCTTATATGCTGTACACTGAACACACACCAATCATTATATCGCTGGAAAACCATTATTTGTTGTAGGATTAAATCAATTCTAAACTAGATTTAAACATTGTCTCCTCAATTCCACTTAGTAACTTGTTTCAAGTTCTGGCCCATGACATCTCCTTGTAGGATCAGATCAATCATATTGAACCTAGCTAAATTAGATAATTATTGTCTCTATCAGTTCTACTGTCTTAGTACCTTGTAAGAATGATAACATCACATCATTTGCTATTATGCTCTGAGATATATATAATGATGCACAATTTCCATATGTGGGCCATTTACTTTATATTATGAATAGCATAATAAATATGATTCTGAATATACATAGGAGGCTATCTATATTTTAATAGTGAACAGATAAAATGAAAAGCAGCCTCTTTTCTTCATTGAACCTTAATTCATTTTGTGACTTCAAAATATGTTGCCTGCTATTGAATCTAAGTTTTCAAAGCTTGCCTAATTTGTTCTTATAACTTCCATAAGCACATCCTCAAGTTTTCCATTTATAAGTAAATCATTCTTTTAAATCTTCTATGAGATGAAATGGAGATATTTTGCAGTTGTGATAGAGAAGTTGGTTTATGAATGGGTGGTTATTAATAATTTCTTGGTAATTTATTTGTAATAATGTATTTTGAGATTATTACAAATCAAGCTTCCTATTTTTATAATAAAGTTCTTTTGGATAAATTTAGTACTTCCTCTTTTGGAATATATGTATATATTTATGTGCATATATACATGTATACAAATATCTACATACATATAGTAATCTTATTTTTTTTTCATATTTTTGTTTTTCTAATTTCATCTTTAATCACCCTTAGAATGATATGGCTTAGTTGTTGAGTTTTTGTCATTCTAGAAACTTAATTTTTGTTTCCAATAATTCTCATTTTTATCTGTGGGAATGCCATTCATATAATCTCATACTATTTTCACATTAGGATTCTTACTCCCCGCCAAAATCACTGAGTAATATGGCATACATTGAATTATTTTGGAGAGGTTTATCAAGTACTCCAGGCTTTTCTTTGATTTCTTATATTCTCTAATGTTTGAGCATAACACATATTTGTTCATAGCTATCTTTTATGCAAATGCTTATCATGTGTTCTGCAAACCTATTTAGCTCTTACTTCCTTTTGCCTATGGATTTCATTTATGATATGGTAAAATGGATGTGTTTCAGTTCCTCCCATAGTTTTTCTACTCATTGTTTATTGGGGATCTTACAATGTGGTAATCACAATAAAGAAAATGTGAATAAATATTTCATGAGATTTTGAAACATTTTGATTCCTTGATCTCCCATTATGCTACCATCACTAAAGATTATATAACTATATGCACGTATAATTAAATATAATTATATTAAATATGACAAATGCATATATTAAATATGTGCATATAAATATCATTTGAGATATAGAATAGATCTAAGCCTCTTTCCATATAAAATTTCTTTCTACATCATGGGGATTAGGGGAATGGTGTCTCCATGATCAAGAAAATCCACATAAAAAGTTTTGGTTCTCCTCTTTGCCAGGGAAGTCTGATTTTTTTTCTTTTTTGGAGTGTTTACAGTATTTTATTATAAAATGTGGGTTAAATATTTGCTTATGGACTATATTATACAATACTATCCATATATTTTATGCCTTTCTGAGTTTCTAAACCTTTTTGTGTCATTTGTCGTCCTTAACATGTCTTCTTCACCTCCACCAAAGCTTTCCAAATATTATCATTTAATGTCTTATGCCAACCTCTTATATATTAAAACTGAGATGAGAAAATCATGGTGTTGAAGGGACAACTGTATAAGTAATATATATATATATATATATATATATATATATAGTTTAGATATTCAAGGACCAACAACAAACAATTCACATATACAAATATGTATAATAGATAAGTACATTTATATTTACATATTATATTGACTTTTATTTATGCTATTATTTATCATTATTTTGTAGGCAAGCTTGCTTTTTATAATTGAATAAGATTGAGCTTGTTTCCATAATCCTATTTCTGCTGTAAAGGATATGACCTTCAATTGGAAAACAATTTGTTTTCTATACAGAATTCCTAACTGCATCATATATTCCCACTTTATTGAGAAGTAATGAGTAGGGGTGTATAATACTAATTATTTCAATAGAGTTTTCATCTAGGCGCTTATTTTCTATTTGAAAAAATAAAAAATAATATTTTTAATAGTGTCAGTTCAGTATATGATCACCTTTATCAGGGACTCATGAGTTTCTTCAAGTTGGAGCTAGGTAGAAAAATTATTATTCATTTATAAGTAAGAAAAGGTGGCCTTTGACATTCCCTCCAGATACCAGATTCAGAGTTCTTTCCATTTATCCGTGATGATTAATCCCCAATTTTGTTTTAATCAGCATGATTCTTGTTCCTTGAGAATCTTGACTATATACATTTAACATATATTAGAAGAGACATATCAGTTATAGATTGAATGGTAAAGAATTCTACCACTCTCTTCTTTTTCCTTTGTTCTATTATTCCACTTAGAAAATGCTTGCTGCTGATTTTTATTCATCATCTGGGTCCTCAAAAATATTTTTTCTTTCTTGCTAGCTTTTAAAAGATTTTCTTTTAGCCTATATAGGAAGTGTTCATTCCATTATTAAGTTAAATCATAAAAGAATATTTTAAAAGACTTTCATCTTTATCTCAAGAAGAGAAATGAACTTTCAATTTTAGCATTATAATGTAAATTCTTTCATTCAACCAGGAATTTCACGTCCATTGTATAATCCAATACAATATGTTAGATATTGAAGGAGTAATCTGAAAGTATACAAATAGTAAAATTAATTAGTTAAAGAAATTCATGAATAAATGACACATTTTTGGTCTTGATTTTGTTAACAAGACTGTATTTGATGAGCACTTTTATTAGTAAATTGAACATACCATATACTACAAGTGACTGGAACTGTTTCATTATTCATTGTCATCTCTCTTGGATACCATTATAAACTACTTTCTTTGTAATTCTTTTAGAAATTGTTATAGACAATTTGTTATAACAAACTGCCTTTGAGTAACTTGGAGACTAATTATGCATGGTTCACAATGAATGTAATTGAGTCATTTTAGTCACCTAATTCTTCTCTTGCTCCACTTCCTCCACTCCATCCCAAAATCTGTGTTTGTCTACTTAGATTCAAATATTTAGTGCTATGAGATATAAACCTAACTCTTTAGCAAATCTGAAAGACACATATTCCATCAAGACAAATATTATAAAAATATTCATTTTTCTATCCATTCCTCTTTTGTAACTTATGTTAGTTATTTTTTTTTTATTTAGCTCAAAGAATCTTATCAACTATATGTATAATTCCATTCATTGATATAAACATTTGGGAGAGTAAGGAGAAAGCAAAGCTCTCTGTGGTTAAGTGTCAATAGCTGTATTCAATATTTCTATTCTCTTTCTCCAAAAATATGTGTATGTGTATTTGAGGTATTATCTTTGAGTATCTAAAACTTGCATGATGCATTATTTTTTTAGGATCCTTGAAGACTGATAGATGAAAAAAAAAAATCCAGAACTGCTGACCACTTTGTTACTTATGAATAAAAATAAGACCAGCCACAACAAACTCAATCTGCCTGAATTTCTAGGATTTTTTTCCAAGTCTGCCAGATTGTATTAGTAATCACTGCATTCAGTGAGTCCTTCTCTAGTTATGTTTATGCAATGCCAAAAGCAGCAATCAGCTCAGCCAAACAAGCTGACAAGTGGTTTTGTTATATGGATAAAATGACTAGTTCAAAAACCATTTGTGTGAGTGACATAAATGTTTCATTTTAAATGGGTTGATTTGGTATCATGTAGCTACAGCTGTAGTCCTCCCTAAGTTGCCCATGCATGTGTGTATTATTATTCAAATTAAAAACAACCAGAAAAAACAAAACAAAAAAAAAAAAAAAACATACACCTCTTTCTAGTCCGGTACATATGGGAAATTGATATGATCACAGTTAGAAGTTGAGCAGCCTGGTCTATGTAATTCCTGCTTGTAACAATTTATATTTAGCTTGGTGAAAAGCAGGATTTGGCAAAATCTCAATTTCTCTGCTTGTATTCTCTTTTGTTTGAATCAAAGTAATTATGTTTACAACAAATTATGTATCAGATTTTTTCACTTGTCTTTTTTTGATGTGTGGTAGTCTTTCTTCTTCAACCACCAGTTATGTCATAAAATATGTCTGTTTTTCATTTCAGTCTCCAGAAAACCACACACAAAGACACACACACACACACACACACACACACACACACATACAGAGAGGAGAGAGAAAGAGGAAGGGGAAAAGAGGCATATGCATATATGTGTGTGTACATGTATGTGTATATATGCATATATTATATACTATCTATATTAGTGGTACAATAAAGAACAGAAAATATATAATCTCAAGTTTCAAATAAAAGGACTTTCAAGGAAAAATAATAGAGGTTTAAGTAAATTATATTTGACTATAAAATATGGAAAAGTAGAATTTTTTTTCTTCTTACACTTACCATTCATTACTTACAGATAAAAATTATTTGAACTTTAATCAAATATCACCTGAATCATAATATTTTGCATAATCTCATGGGTTTAGATGAGCTAATTACAGAGGTTAGCACAAGTACTGCTCTATTTCTACCAGTCAAAAATAAAACAAAAAAAGTTAGTTGAAAATTTATAAGACATTCATATACATTTGGGATTTCATAGGAGTACATTTCATTGGCTTTTTTTTTTTTTTTACTGTTGTCTTGATATTGATCAAATTTGAGTTCTTAACTTATATTTTAAGTATCTGATGCTGTATAAATTATAAAGATGGAGTGCTATGTCAACCAAGTATGTATATGTGTATATATATATATATATATGTATATACATATATATATTTACACACATATGTGTATATGTATGTATAAGTGTATATATATGAAGAAAATTTATTTATTATGAAGAAAATCTTGGGAATTTCAGTAATGATGAATCATATCTGATTTTTGAATGTGCTGAGAAATTTGACAAGCAATCTTTCACCTATTCATACTTTTTAATAGATAATCTGTCATCTATCTTACATTCAATTTTTTATTTATATAGAGCATAAATAACATTGTGTTCTCTAGTTTCATTTCAACATGGCTTATTTTACCATTCATTGATTTGATAGTAATATATTTCTTGTATATTCATAGTTTCAAAGAAAGGTATCTGAAAGAAGCAACATAACAAAAACTCTTTAATGGTGGTTTTGTTGAAGTAGATTATATAAATAGCCCTTGAAAAATTATATTTTCTCTGTATGTTAAAATGTTTTGATGGATTCATGTTCCAGCTTGCTAATCCCTCCACACATCATAGCCCTCCACACATCATTTATCTTGAATAATTCATATGAATGCCTATCCACAAATCCTTCAGAGAACATCTCTCAAGTAGGCTGGATTAATTCCTCTGCATGTTTTATTAGGTCATGGATACCATTGGAGAATGTGGATTGTTGATCTGTTACCTTTCCCTTTTGCTGCAAGACTGATGGAAGATTTTTTCTGATTATGTGTTTGTAATGATGCCATTTACCTTAACTTTGATGTAAATCATCATTTAAAATATTCTACAACCTACTTATATCAACCATTCATCTTTTCTTTTAATATATGTGTAATTCAAATTCTTTGGGGATGATAATTCAGTAATTCTATAACAGAGAAAATGGTTTTCTTTAAAAATAGATTCTTACTGTAGAAACAAATATGAGATCATTCAGAATACAATGTTTTACAAAATGTAATTCAATCCAGTTTTTTATTTCTACTGTAAATTAAGCTTGATGTTCATTAGTAGTTCTACATTATATATAACTCTTCAGTAAAATGTTATTTAGCTTTTGCTTGAATGTATCTAATGAAAAGAAGGAACATCCTACATTATTGCTTTACATCTTTAGCTAATATTTTCTCCTTTAATATTGAGGTAAAACATTTCTTTTTAACTTCCACCCATTTACTATAGTTATTTTATCTAAATCAATATGGGCTGTCTGCTTTTCATAGGTATACCCTTCAAGTACTTGAAAACATCTGTCACTTCATTTTAGTCTTCATATTTGTCTTTTCTTCAGTATAAACATGTCCTATCACCTTTTTCTTTTTTTTTTTTTGTTAACATCAATGTTTCCCTCTTCTCAAAGCCCTCTTTTTGTGAAATTTCCTGAAAAAATATAAAGCCACAATTTAATACACACATTTATATATAATCTTATGTATATAAATTACAACTATCCCCTAAAGAATATTCGTAACTGTTTATTTTAGCTTAAAATTTCATTATACCTTTTAGTATATTTACCTAGTTGATTCTTATTCATCTTGTGGACAACTAAAACTCCTCAATCTTTCTCACATGAAATAATTTCAGTACAAATCTTTATTTTTCTTTACATGTAAAATTGATTTTTAATCTGAATATGACTTCACATTTATTCATGTTAAATTTAATCTTGTTTATTCCAGGCTTAGTTTTCTAGTCCATCAAGATAATTTAATAATCTTGACTCAGTAATATATCACATTAGCTGTCCCTCCCAGATACATGTCAACTTCAGATTTGAAAAATGTACCATCTATATCTTCAGTGAAACTATTGGTAGAAAATTTTAATGGAATAAGTCAAAGTCTTAACTCCTTGGGGTTCTTCTTTAGAGACTTCCTTCCAGTTTATTTCTGAACCCTTAATCAAAAGAAATTGAATTAGTCTATTTTATCAACTAAAACTTTATTTTTCTGTAGTAATATCTAAGACATATTGTGATATATTTTGTATAAAGATAAGAGTCTTTTTCAAATAATTTCCTGAACATTATATATATAATATGTAATATATATAATAAAATTATATATATATATGTATATATAAATAATTTTTTGCTTCTTAGTTGTTTGGATTATAAATAAATATAAAGAGGAGAAGAAACTATGAACTTAAAAATAAGGACAACAATTTTCACAAGAATCTTATGGTGATATCCTGGCATCCTTATGCAAGCAAAAACTTAAAACTTGTAGAAAATGTCAGAAAGTCTTAATCTAGAGATATTTGAGCTTCTAATTATAAAAACTTAAGTAAAAGATGAATTCATTCACTCATAGATATTTTCATATAATTCTTCTAAGTAGTTTATTTATTTTAATAAAAGAACAAATGAGTTTACTTAATTCCTTAAATAATTTTAGATAACTGAGAGTTTGGAATTACTCAAGATTAGTCATTCTATGTTAAATGCCAAAGAAATGAATGAATTACCCCATAACTCTCCTATCTTTTGAAAGCTACCAGATATGCTGGAAAGGCCATTGATTTGGAAGTCAGAATTTTGTATTGTTTTCAGTCATGTCTGATTTTTGTGTCCCAATTGCTGGGAGGAATAGGAATCAAAAGCCACAACAGATAAAATCAATAAGCCTAGATTTTGCAGTGAGTTATATAGACAGCCTGGGTCTGATTGAAAAAGGTATTGCCTGTCTTATTCTTAAGAAATAATACCCTTTTGGAGAATCTGATCACACAGAATAACATAATAGAATGTAATTGCCCTGCATGCAGGAAATATTTCACTTTTGTCTTTATATCCCCTGCACTTATCATAGTAACTCCAAGCACCAAATGGGTACTAAAAATGTTGAATAATTAGATGAATAAGTGAATGAATGAATAGATATTGAATGGAATGAATGAATGAATGACCTAATTATATCTAACTCTTTGTTATAGATATATCCTTTCTGAGGTTAGTCAACTATCTTTTCTTGAAATTTAGCCCACTCTTAGCATTGTAATAAAATCTTTGCCCTTTGGTTGGAGGATATCTAAGCCTAGAATCCCAATATGTTTTTGAAGTATCACTTTTAAACCCTATCTTTTGGTAGGTATCTCCATAATTTTGGTGGCCTAGTAGCGGGGAGTCTGACTGTACCCTATAACCTCAACAGTATGACGTGGGAAACACTGGCACAGGATTGCCTATCATGACATGACTTCACCAGAGATGGTACTATCTTATTTGAGAAAAGAAGATTTGAATTAGTTCAGAAGAAAAGTGAGACATTCAAATTTAGAGGATCCATATTCATAGGTACTATTTGTGGATGATCTGTGGCAGAATATTCCAAACTTATATTTGTCTGAACAGTCACTGTGAGACACACTAACTTGACTCTAATATAGTGATATCTTTTTGCTCCATTTTGGGAATAAATGACAACAACCAACTGAACAATGTATGGAATGTGATTACAATGAAATACTATAGTACTATAAGAAATAATTTTTAAAAAAATATTTCAGAAAAATTTGATGACTTGTGTGAGCTTATACAGAGTAAAGGGAGCTGAACTGAGAAAATTAGATAGATATGTAGATTTATAGATAGATATGTATAATAAAATCATTTTAAAGAAATAACAAAATGTGTGATTATAAATATTCCTGAACAATTTTATGATCAGTCATCATTTCAAAGGACCGAATGGTAGGAATTATACATATTTAAATTCTAAAAAGTACTTTATACAACTGAACTTGTATTATATAAGGCAATACTCCTGCAAGGAAAGGAATATAATTATTATCCAGAAGAAATTGTTAGTCTCAAAAATGAAAAGGGAGAACTATACACCAATGAAGAGGAAACTAGAGCAATTACCAGGAGTTACTTTGCCCAATTTTATGCCAATAAATTTGACAACATAAGTGAAATGGAGGAATACCTACAGAAAATAGATTGCCCAGATTAACAGAAGAGGAAATAAACTACTTAAATAGTCCCATTTTAGAAAAAAGAAATAGAACAAGCTATTAATCAACTCTCTTTAAAAAGTCCCTAGGACCAGATGAATTGACATGAGAATTCTACTAAATATTTAACGAAAAATGAACACAAATACTATCTAAACTATCTGAAAAAAAATAGTAAATGAGGAACTCCTCCAAATTCCTTTTATTACACAGATATGGTACTGATACCTAACAGGTAGGATAAAAGCAAGGAAAGAAAATTATAGACCAATCTCCCTAATGAATATTGATGCAAAAATCTTAAGTAAAGTATTAGAAAAGAGATTACAGATAATCATCCCCAGCATAATACAACACGACCAAATAGGATTTATATCGGGAATGCATGGCTGGTTCAATATTAGGGAAACTATTAGCATAATTGACTATATTAATAACCAAAATCATATGATTATTTCAATAGATGCAGAAAAAGCATTTGAAAAAATACAACACCCATTCCTATTAAAAACACTAGAAGGTATAGGAATAAATAGACTTTTCCTTAAAATAGTCAGTAACATTTATGTAAAAACATCAGCAAGCATCATACATAATGGGGATTAAACTGGAACCATTGTCAATTAGATCAGGGGTGAAACAAGATTGCCCACTATCACCATTATTATTCAATATTGTATTATAAATGCTAGCCTTGGCAATAAGAAAAAAAAGAGATTAAAGGAATTAGAGTAGGTAATGAAGAAACAAATTATCACTCCTTGCAGATGATGTGATGGTATACTTAAAGAACTCCAGAAAATCAACTAAAAAGCTATTAGAAATAAACCACAACTTAAGCAAAGTTGCAGTATACAAAATAAATCCACACAATCAGCATTTTTATACATCACTAACAAAATCCAACAGCAAAAGACACAAAGAGAAATTCCATTTAAAATAACCATTGATAATATAAAATATTTGGGAATTTATCTGCCAAGAGAAAGTCAGGAACTATATAAGCAAAGCTATAAAACATTTCCACACAAATAAAGTCAAATCTAAACAATTGGAAAAATATTAAGTGCTCTTGGATAGGTTGAGCAAATAAAAGATGACAATATTCCCTAACGATCTATTTATTTAGTACTATACCAATCAAACACCCAAGAAACTATCTTATAGAACTAGAAAAAAATAACAACAAAACTCATCTGGAAGAACAAAGGTCAAGAATTTCAAAGGAATTAAGAGAAAAGTAAATGAAAGTGGCCTAGCTGTACCAAATCTAAAATTATATTATAAAGCAGCAATAGAAATGGATTAATAATCTAGACATAAAGAATGATGCTATAAATAAATTAAAAGACCATAGAATAGTTTGCCTCTCAGCAAACTGAGGAGGAAGGAATTTGTGGCCAAAGAAGAGCTAGAGATCATTATTGATCATAAAATAGATAATTTTGATTATATTAAGTTAAAAAGTTTTTACACAAACAAAACTAATGCAGACAAGATTAGAAGGGAAATCCTACTTGATCATAGAGTATTATCCTGGGGATAATTTTCTGTAATCTTTTTGCTAATATCTTATTTAAGATTTTAGCATCAATATTCACTAGGGAGATTGGTCTATAATTTTCTTTCTCTGTTTTCAATCTTCCTGATTTAGGTATCAGTACCAAGTCTATGTCATAAAAGGAATTTGGTAGTAGTTCTTCATTCCCTATTTTTTCAAATAATTTATATAACATTGAGTTTAATTGTCCTTTAAATGTTTGGTAGAATTCACATGTAAATCCATCTGGTCCTGGGGATTTTTTCTTAGGGAGTTGGTTAATAATTTGTTCTATTTCTTTTTCTAAAATGGTACTATTTAAGCAATTTACTTTCTTCTCTGTTATTCTGGGCAGCTTATATTTTTGAAGGTAGTCATCTATTTCATTTAGATTATTGGCATTATTTATCGGCATATTTGGCATATTGGCATAAATTGGCAATTTATTGGCATAAAGTTGAACAAAGTAACTCCTAATTATTGCTCTAATTTCTTCTTCATTAGTGGGGAGTTTTCCCTTTTTGTTTTTTAAGACTAACAATTTGATTTTCCTCTTTCCTTTTTCTACCAAATTTACCAAAGTTTTATCTATTTTGTTTATTTTTCTTAAAATCAACTCAGTTTTGTTTATTAATTCAATAGTTTTTTTTTTTATTTTCAATTTTATACATTTCTCCTTTTAATTTTAGAATTTCACGTTTATTATTTGATTGGGGGTTTTAATTTGCTCCTTTTCTAGCTTTTTAAGTTGCAAGACCAATTCACTGATCTTTTTCTCTATTTTATTCAAGTAAGCAATTAGACATATAAAATTTCCCCTTATTACCACTTTGGCTGCATCCCACAAATTTTGGTATATTGTCTTATTGTTGTCATTCTCTTAGATGAAATAATTAATTGTGTCTATAATTTGCTGTTTCACCCAATCATTCTTTAGAATGGGATTATTTTGTTTTTCAATTACTTTTGGTCTATTTACTCCTAGCTTTTTCTTGAATGTTGTTTTTATTGCATTGTGATTTGGAAAGAATTCATTTACTATTTCTGCCTTTCTGCATTTGAATTTGAGGTCTTTATGTCCTAATATCGTGTCAATTTTTGTATAGAGTCCATAAACTGCTGAGAAGAAAGTGTACTCCTTTCTGTCTCTATTCAGTTTTCTCCAAAGATCTATCATACCTAATTTTTTCTAATATTCTATTTACCTCTCTAACTTCTTTCTTATTTGTATTATGGTTTGATTTATCTAATTCTGAGAGTGCAAGGTTGAGATCTCCCACTATTATAGTTTTGCTGTTTATTTCTTCTTGCATCTCTCTTAACTTCTCCTTTAGGAATTTAGATGCTATACCATTTGGTGCATATATGTTTAGTAATTATATTGCTTCATTATCTATTCTACCCTTTAGCAAGATATAGTGCCCTTCCTTATCTCTTTTAATTAGATCAGTTTTTGCTTTTGCTTGATCTGAGATCAGGATGGCTACCCCTGCTTTTTTTTACTTCACCTGAAGTATAATAGATTCTGCTCTAGCCTTTTAGTTTACTCTGTATGTATCTCCCTTCTTTAAATGTGTTTTCTCTAAACAACATATTATAGGATTCTGACTTTTGGTCCAATCTGCTATCTGCCTCTGCTTTATGGGAGAGTTCATCCCATTCACATGCATGGTTAAAACTATTAATTCTGTATTTCCTGCCATCTTATTATCCCCAGATTATACTTTTCTCTTTCTTTTCCCCCTTACCCTCTTCCCCAGCATTAAACTTATGGGCACCACTTGCCTTACACAGCTCTCCTTCTTTAGAATCCCTCCCACCCCTTTTGAGTACCTCCTCCTTTCTTATACCTTTTCCTTATTATTTCTATATTCCCTTCTATTGAGCTTACTCTTTTCCTTTTCCCTTTTCCTCTCCCACTTTTTAATGACGTGAGAGAAGTTTCTCTGTAAAACCAAATATATCTAATATGTATATTACATATATAATATACATTAGATATATATCTATATATATAGATATATATCTAATATTTTCTCTTTGAGCCAAATCTGATAAGAGTAAGATTCACACAATATTCCTCCCCTTCCCTTAATTCCTTCAGATAGTTTTCCTTTGCCTCTTCGTGAGATGTAAATTTTCTCTTTCTACCTCCACTTCCCTCTTTTTCTGATACAATCCCCTTTCCACTTCTAATTTTCTTTTTAAAATTATAACAATAAAATCAAATTATACATGCAATCTTTATGTATGCCTATAACAGAAATTCAGTTCTCAAGAGTTCTTTTTATCTTATTATGCTTCTCTTAAGTCATATTTGGAGGTCAAATTTTTTTTGTTTAGCTCTGTTTCTTTCATTAAGAATAAATGGAATTTACCTGTTTTATTGAATGTCCATCTTTTTCCCTGAAAGAAAATGCTCAGCATAGCTGGGTAGTATATTCTTGGCTCTTTCCAAGTTCTCTTTCCTCTCAGAATATCAGATCCCAGGCCCTATGGTCCTTTAATGTGGAAACTAGTAGATCCTGAGTGGCTTTTTTGTGGCTCCTCAATATTTGAATTTTTTTTTTTTCCTGGCTGCTCGTAATATTTTTTCCTTAGTCTGATAATTCTGAAATTTAGCCACAATATTCCTTGGATTTTTTATTTTGGGGTCTCTTTCAGAAGGTGTTCGATGAATTCTTTCAATACTTATTTTAACTTCTGATTCTATTACATCGGGGCAGTTCTGTTTGATGATTTCCTGAAAAATAGTGTCTAGGTTCTTTTTTTCATCATGGTTTTCAGGGAGACTAATAATTCTTGGATTATCTCTCTGAGATCTATTTTCCAGATCTGTTGTTTTCCAAGTAGATATTTAACATTTTTTTCTATTTTTTCCTTTTTTTTTTTTTTTTTTTTTTGGTTATACTTGACTAATTCTTGATGTCTCAATGAATCATTCATTTCCATTTGTTCAGTTCTGATTTTTAATGAGTTATTTTCTTCATTTTTTTTACTTCTTTTTGTATATGTCCAGTTGAGTTTTTAAATGGGTTGTTTTGTTCTATGGATTTTTTTTTCCCATTTAACAATTTTTTTTAATGAGTTATTTTCTTTTTCCATTTCACAAATCCTACTTTCCTGGGAGTTTTTTTTAATCTTTTCCAATTCACAAATTCTGTTTCTCTGGGAGTTCTTTACCTTTTCCATTTTACATTTCAAGAAGCTGTTTACTTTTTCAACTTTATCAAATCTTTCTTTTAATGAGTTATATGCCTTTTCCATACTCTCTTGTAGAGCTTCTCTTTCCTTTCCCCATTTTTCTTCTAGATCTCTTTTAAAATCTTTTAAAATTTCTTCTAGGAGAGCTTTGTGTGGTGGGGCTCAGATTATATCCCCCTTAGGGATTTTGTCTGGAGACTGTCTGTTGTTAGTCTCCTCAGGATTTGAAATCTGCTCTCTTTCAATATAGAAGCTATCTATAGTTAGAGCTCTCTTTGCTTTTTTACTCATTAAAAAAAAAAAAAAAAAAAAAAAAAAAAACCTTGGTGTCTGCCTTTAGGTCAAGGAATTTCTCAGCTTCCTCTACAGAACATGGACAGGTGATGATGGACAGGGGCTGTCCTACGAACAGGCTGCCAAGAGCGGCTATGCTGCAGAAATGTGACTGCCCTGGAAAGGGCATTGTGGAAGTGCCACTACCCTTGAAAAAATGGCTGTGCTGTGGTCATGCTGAGTCACTCCCAGGGCTGGGTGGGTGTGGCCAGGTCCTGTGAAACTCTGGCATACTTGGAGTACACTCTACCTTTTGTGTTTGTGTAGCTTCTTTGTTGATTTACTGCTTTGAATTGCAAAGAGCATCCAACCGATGATAGAGTCCTCCCTGTAAATTCTTCACCTGCAGAGACTACACCCTGATCTGGGTCTGCTCAGCATGTGCTGGTCTCCGTGTTCTGCCTCCTTGCCTGCACTGGCCTCCTCCTCCTTGATCAATACTGACCTTTTCTGATGATCTTCCAGCTTATCTTCTAGTGGTAATTTGTTGTACTCCTAATATTTGTGGATTCTACCAGTCAAGCACTATTTCAGAGGTTGAATTTTGTACTCAGTAGTGAGGGTAGAAGGGAGCTCAGAATGAAGCCTATGTCCTCTCTTCCATCTTGGATCTGCCCCAATGAGTTGGTTTTTTTTCCCCACTTCATCAAATCTATGTTATATGTTTTTACATTTCTCTAAATCTATTTTTAAGGAGTTCACTTTAGATGATTTCTGTGTTGGCTTTTCCAAACTCTCCTGCAAAGTTTTCATTTCCTTTCACCATTTTTCTTCTACCATTCTTTTAACGTGCTTTTTGAAATCTTCCAAAGAAGCTTTCATGTGGAGATGATTTACTTTTAATGTCCTTAGGGTTTGAGGTCTCTTCTTTTCTATCTTCATAAAAGCTATCTATAATGAAAGTTTTTCTTTTCTTTTCTTTTCTTTTGCTAACTTTTAAACTTTATAATCTGTTCTTAGGGCTAAGGAAAGATTGTCTCAAGATTCCTCTAAATCTTGTGACTTCACACTACCTTGGGGCTGGTGCTGGTGCTGCTGACTTCCTTTTCATTCTGGGAGGTGTGTTCAAGTGCTGTGTAATGCTGGGGTTCAGGAGCTTACTATTTGCTTTTTGTAGTTGTGGTGCATGTCTCATAACTAGTCTGATGATCCACTGGCTTCTGAACCAGGACAGAGTAGCTAATGCTGCTGTATTTTGGCTGAGTCTCTCAGAAGATTTCACTGTTGGGTGGACACCACATCATCCTGGATCTCTGTGCTGTACCTGCACTTGGTTATCCCCTCTCCTCACCTATACCAGATTGAAAGTTCTTTTAAATGTCTGAAGTTCTTCTAAAATGTCTTCTGCTAGAAATTTGTAACACTTCAAATATTTGTGGGTTCTGTCCCTCCAAAACCAGTTCAAAGGCTTGATCTGGTATTGATCTGAGGAAAGCCAGGAAGAGTCAAAGACCTGTCTACTCTCTGACATCTTGGCTTGGCCCTGCTAAGATATCATTCTCAAGAGTAACAAATATCAATTTTCCATGTAAGAATGTAAATAGTTTAAATTTTAAATAATTTTTCTTTTCTGTTCGCATTTTTATGTTTCTCTTAAGTCATATTTAAATATGTTCATATTTATATTGTTCATAATTTTATTTTCAGCTCTGATTCTTTCATCAGAAATGACTGAAAATTTCCTGTTTCGTAGAATGTCTGTTTTTCCCCCTGAAAGACTATGCTGTTTTGTGAGGTAATTGATTGTTGATTGTAGTCCAAGCTCCTTTGCTTTTTAAAATATCATATTCCAGACTCTCCAGTCCTTGAATGTGAAAGATGTTAATTATTAGGTAATTCTAACCATTGGTCTTTGATATTTATGTTGTTCCTTTTGGATGCCTACAGTATTTTCTCTTTGATCTGATAATTGTGAAATTTAGTTACAATATTTCTTTTAGTTTTGATTTTACTGTCTCTTACAGGAAGTGATTAGTGAATTTCTTTAATGAGTATTTGAGCTTCTGGTTTTAGAATATCAGGGTAATTTTCCTTGAAGAGTTTTTGAAAGATGTTGTTCGGGGTCCTTTTTATCATGGCTTTCAGGTAGTCCAGTTATTATTATTATTAAATTTTTTTGGCTAGGCAATTGAAATTAAATGACTTGTCCAGGCTCATACAACTAGTAAGTGTTAAGGATTTGATACTTGATTTGAAATAAGGTCCTCTTGACTTCAGCACTAGCAGTAATAATTCTTAAATTGTCTCTCTTGAATCTATTTTCCAGGTCTGTTGTTTTTCCAATGAGATATTTTATATGTTCTTTTATTTTTTTTTTCATTTTGATTCCTGATTCTTGATATCTCTTTGAATCATTCACTTCCACTTGTCCAATTCTAATTTTTAATGAATTATGTTCTTTAATTATGTTTTTAACATTTTTTTCCAATTGTCCAATTCTACTTTTAAAGAAGGTTTTTTCAGTGTATTTCTTTTTTGATAAAATTATTTTTAAGGGGTTATTTTCTTCAATCCATATATTCCATGCTTCCTTTTCCAAGTTGACTTTTTTCCCACAGTTCTCCTATATAGCTCTCATTTCTTTTCTCCATTTTTCTTCTACCTCCCTTTCTTGATTTTTAAAATCTCTTTTGACCTCCTTCAAGAGAATCTTTTGATTTTAAGAAAAATTTATATTCTCCTTTTAGTTTTCATAGTCTTCATTGCTATCCTCTTCTGGGTGTGTGTTCTGATCTTCTGCATCCCTATAGTAACTTTCCATGTTCATGATACTTTTAATTTTTGGTTGATTTTTTAAAAGTTGATCTTTGTTCTTCTGGCACAGGGGACAGTGTCCCAAGCTCCTTTTTCAGAGGGGATTGGGAATCTTTCTGACTTAATCACATTGGTGCTGGAAGATCTAGCAGCTTTCTCACTGTTCCGGGTTGGCCTGGCCTATTGTGCAAGGGTGCAGGCACTCACAGCTTGCCTTTTACACTGAGTTTGGAGGTCTCACAGCTGGCTATTTGAGTCACTGGCCTACTGAACCAGAAGTGAAGAATCTCAGCTGCTGATCTTTGCTGCGGCAAAGAGCTTCCCACTAAATTCTTTGAACCGTGCCTCTGTTTCCCCTACACTCAAGTAAGACAGATTTTTCCTGAAGTCCTTCTATGGTTTTTAAGCTACAAAACCACTTCATTCTGATTTTTTTCTGGGTTCTGCCAGTCCAGAATTCATTTGGAGTCTTGATTTTTTCTGAGTATTTTTTTCTGAGAGAAACTGGAGAGAATTAAGAGAATTTTCTGGCTTCTCTCTGCCAACTTGCCTGTGGCTCAAGTTTTTCCATTTTCTATTATTAATATTGTTATTAATTACTTTATGAATTTCTAATCTGTTTCCACAGGAATAAAAAATATATTTGAAACAATTCTTAAGATGTGCTATGAGAAATTAGGCTAAATCTCTTTCTGGCCAAATTGCTCTCTAGTTTTCCCAGAAGTTTTTTGGTTAAATAGTGGGTGTTTACTAAATTATCTGTGATTTTTTGGTGTACCTAAATATTAGGTACCTAGATTAATTTATTCTGGAATAATCTATGTTCCTTTGATCAACTTCTCTTTTTCTTTTTTAATTAAAGAAAGAATGGAAAACAAAAAAAAACAGAAAAGGAAAACAAAAGAAAACAGAACAGAATATTCTCAAGTGCCCAGAAGAACATCAAAGAAGATTCAAAATATATAGCAATATATTACAAGTCCAAGAAAGGACATATAATAATATAAGATATTATATTATATTATATTCAAAAGTGTCCCTCTTTTCTTTGCTTCATTGTTTTGTTCTCTGCTATGCACTTAGTAAAGTAAAACACTTTATTCTTTTCCTCCCACTCATTTCCCCCACCATCAACTTCCCTATTTTGATCCTTTCTTTCTCCCTTCTCTGTATTCTTCTATTAAAGTTTTGATTTCACAAAATTTTTACACCAAATGTATTTTTGCATTTATTTCATGTCCTTCTATAAATTTAGACAAAGGTTCCCTCTAATATGCTGAGAGGGTTTTATTTTTGTTTCCTTGATTATCAATGGATTCAATGTAATAGAAGTTATATCTCAGTCATCTCTTTATCTTGTATATCTCAAAATACCGAAAAAATATAGATATTATTATTATTATGAAACCATTGTTTCATATTTAAGATAGTTGGATTACTTCACAATTCCAGCAGCAATGCATTAGTGTTACAGTTTTCCCATACTCCCTCCAACATTTATCATTATCTTTTCCTGTCATCCTAGCCAATGTAAGAGGTGTGAGGTGGTTTTACCATTGTAAAGTTCTGTTTTAATTTACATTTTTCTAATCAATTGTGATTTCACAATATTTTTTCAAATGACTTATAGATAGTTTTAATTTCATTATCTGAAAATTGCCTGCTCATATTCTTTGATCATGTATCCATTGGTGAAAGACTTGTATTTTTATTCATTTGACAAAGTTATCTATATATTCTAGAAATGAGATCTTTATCAGAAACACTGGTTATAAAGATTTTTTTCCAGATTTCTATTCCTTTTATTATCTTGTTTCTGTTGGTTTTGCTTGTGGAAATTACTTTTTAATTTAATGTAATCATAATAGTTGTCCCCTTTGCCTTTCAAAATGTTCTTTAGTTCTTCTTTGTTCTTATACCCTTTCCTTCTCCAAAAAAATCAGATAGATAAACTCTTCCTTGTTCTACTTTGCTTAAGGTATCACCCTTTACACTCAAATAATTTATCCATTTTGACCTTATTTAGGTTTGGTGTGAGAAGTGTAGGTCTATGCCTAGTTCCTCACATATTATTTTCCATTTTCCCAGCAATTTTGTGAAATAGTGAGTTCTTATCCCAGAATCTGGAGTTTGGGATTTTATCAAATACAAAATTACTTGTAATCATTGATTATTGTGTCATTTGTATCTAATCTGTTCCATTGATCCACCATTCTATTTTGTAAGCAGTACTAAATTGTTTTGGTGACTGTTCCTTTATAATAGAGTTTTTAGGTCTGGTACTGTTAGGCCACCATTTTTTGTATTGTTTTTTTCCCATTAATTCTCTTGATATACTTGATCAATTTTTTTTTCAGATGAATTTTGTTATTGTTTTTCTAGCTCTATAAAATATTTTTGGCATTTTTATTGGTATGACATTGAGCAAGTAGACCAATTTAGGCAGAATAATCATTTTTATTATATTAGCTTGGCCTACCCATGAGCAATTGATATTTTTCTAATTGTTTAGAGATGACTTTACTTGTGTGAAAAGTCTTTTGTAATTGTCTTTATATAGTTCCTAGGTTTGCCTTGGCAAGTATACCCCCAAAGGTTTTATTTTGCCTACAGTTATTTTAAATGCAATTCTTCTTTCTATGCCAGTAGTATAAGAATTTAATTTGTCACTAATATTTAGAAGTTCAATGATTTATGTGGATTTATTTTTATATCCTGCAATTTGCTAAAGCTGCTAATTGTTTCAAGTAAGTTTTTGAATGATTTTCTAGGATTCTCTAAATATATAATCATATTATATGCAAAGAATGATACTTTTATTCCCTTATGGACTATACTAATTCCCTTAATTTCTTTTTCATTTCTTATTGCTCAAGCCAACATCTCTTGTACAATGTTGAATAACAGAGGTGATGATGGGCATCCTTATTTCACTCCTGATCTTATGTGTCCTGTCTCTGTCCTTTACAATTAATGCTTGCTGAAGGTTTTAGATAGATTCTGCTTATTATTTTATGGGAACTTCCATTATCCCTTTGCTCTCTAGTATGTTTTAATAGGAATGGAGGCTGTATTTTTTCAAAAGTTTTTTCCTGTGAGTATTGAGATTATCATAGGATTTTTGTAGGTTTAGTTATTGATATGGTTGATTATGCTAATAGTTTTCCTGATATTGAAGCAGCCCTGCATTCCTGGTAAAAATTCCACTTAATCATAATGTATTATCCTGCTGGTAAGTTCTTGTAATCTCTTTGTTGGGAGTTTTTTTATTTACAATTTTTACATAGATATTCATTAGGGAAGTTGTTCTATAATTTTCTTGCTCTGTTTTTGCTCTTCCTGGTTTAAGTATCAGTTCCATATTTGTGTAATAGAAGGAATTTGGCAACACTCCTTCTATACCTATTTTTCCAAATAGTTTACATAGTATTTGAATTAAATGTTTGGTTGAATTCACTAGTAAATCCATGTGACCCTGGAGATTTTTTTCTTAGGGAGTTCACTGATGGTTTGTTTGTTAAATTTCTTTTTTTCTAAAATGGGACTGTTTAATTTATTTATTTCCACTTTAATATGTTAATATGGGGAGTTTTTATTTTTGTAAATATTCATTCATTTCAGTTAGATTGTCAGACTAGCTAGCATAAAGTTGGGTAAAATAGCTCCTAATTAAGCCTTTAATTTTTTTCTCATTAGTGATAAGTTCACCCTTTTCATTTTTGATAGTGGTAATTTTTTTTCTTTCCTTTTTCTAATCAAATTTACCAAATGTTTATCTAATTTGTTGGTTTTTTTTTATAAAAACAACTCAGTTTTATTGATTAGCTCAATAGTTTTCTTAGTTTCCATTTTATTTCTCTCTCTTTTGAGTTTCAGAATTTCTAATGTGGTATTTAATTGGGGGGAGGGTTAACAGGTGAAACTCATCTATATCATTAAATGACCATCTTCTTCCCTGAAAGATAATGCTCATTTTATCGGGGTAGTTTATTCTTGGTTGTAATCCAAGTTCTTTTGCCTTTCAGAATATCAGTTTCCTGGCCCTTTGATCCTTTAAGATGGAAGCCTGCTAGGTCCTGAGTAAGCCTGATTGTGGCTCCTCAGTATTTCAGTTGTTTTTTTTCTGGCTGCTTGCAATAAGCAAAAGCAAAAGCTCTCTATGATCATGGGTCTTTTTTTTTTTTTTTTTTTTTTACTCATTTTTAAGTGGTGATACCTGCTCCTAAGACTCAGGGGAGATTGTCTAGTTTTCCTCTACAGGGGCTTTTTATGGATTGTGCTGGGGTCTGTGATACTTCATACTTCCCCACTGAGCTGGGTTGACCTGGCCAAATACTCCCTATTATATTGGGATTCACGGGCTCATTCTTTGCCTTTTTTAGTTGCATTGGAAGTCTCAAAGCTAATCTGCTAATCCACTGGTTTTCTGGACTAGGACAGAGTAGTCAACCCCTGATTTATTTTGGCTAAGAGGTTGCTACTAGATTCCCCACACCAAGACTTTTTGCCCTAGGCCTTCCCACATTGCAAATGGGCCATGTTTCATTCTGACCAACTAAGACAAACCTTTCATGAAAACTTTCCAACATATATTATGCTAGAAAATAATTATACTCCAAGTGTTTGTGGGTTCTGGCACTCCAAAATCTGTTCAGAAGCTGTTCAAAATCTATAGTTTTATTACCAATATTCTTCTAGTAAAATAAAGTTCCAAAAGCACAAAGAATCTTAAGAAAAATACTTTTTTATGTTAGTAAAGATCTGGAAACAAAGCAAATGACCATTTTAGGGATATTGGATACATAATGTGAGGTGCTTGGTTATGACACAACAATAAGTATACCATGAGAATTGATTAACATTATGGATAGAGATTGTTTGGTTCTTCCAGAAGAGGATCAAAATGACATCACTGTATTAGCCTTGAGTTTCAGTTGCTTGGTCGTAACTTTTTTTTTCAATGCTTTCTGATTTTTTTAAAGGATGGATCTCTGGAAGATGAAAAAGGTTGATAAAAATATACTGGAAAATGTAGATAGTTTAAAAACATATATAAGAAAAAAGAAACCCCACAACATTATCCTGCTATTTATACAAATATTCCCAAAATAGGGGATTTACTTTGTTTTCAGACCCGTGCTAACACAGAAAAAAGTGTTTACCTAAATATTTTTTCTTACTTTGAAACTTTTTTTTTGTTGAGGTATATTAATTAATAAGAATATACAATTTCTGAAGGACTCCTACCAAATTCCTTTTATGACACAGACATGGTACTAATATCTAAACTAGGTAGGTTGAAAACAGAGAAAGAAAATTATAGACCAATCTCCCTAATGAATATTGATGCAAAAATCTTAAATAAAATGTTAGCAAAAAGACTCCAGAAAATCATCTCCAAGATAATACACCATGACCAAGTAGGATTTATACCAGGAATGCAGGGCTGGTTCAATATTAGGAAAACTATTAGCATAATTGACTATATCAATAACCAAATTAACAAAAACCATATGATTATCTCAATAGATGCAGAAAAAGCATTTGATAAAATCCAACATCCATTCCTATTAAAAACACTTGAGAGTATAGGAAAAAATGGGCTTTTCCTTAAAATAGTAAGTAGCACCTATTTAAAACCACCAGTAAGCATCATATATAATGGGGATAAACTGGAACCATTCACAATGAGATCAGGAGTGAAACAAGGTTGCCCACTATCACCTTTACTATTCAATATTGTATTAGAAACGCTAGCTTCCACAATAAGTTGAGAAAAAGATTAAAGGAATTAGAGTAGGCAATGAGGAAACCAAATTATCACTCTTTGCAAATGATATAATGATATACTTAGAGAATCCCAGAGATTCTACTAAAAAACTATTAAAAATAACCCATATCTGTAGCAAAGTTGCAGGATACAAAATAAACCCACATAAATCATCAGCATTCTTATATATCACTAACAAAATCCAACAGTTAGAGATACAAAGAGAAATTCCATTAAAAGTAACTGATGATAATATAAAATATTTAGGAATCTATCTGCCAAGGGAAAGTCAGGAACTATATGAGCAGAACTACAAAACACTTTCCACAAAAATAAAGATCGAGTGAATATAATAAAGATGACAATACTACTTAAACTGATCTATTTATTTAGTGCTATATAAATCACACTCTCCAAAAATTATTTTAATGACCTAGAAAAAATAACAACAAAATTCATCTGGATGAACAAAAGGTCAAGACTTTCAAGGGAACTAATGAAAAAAAAATCAAATGAAGCTGGCCTAGATCTATAACTATATTATAAAGCAGTGGTCACCAAAACTATTTGGTATTGGCTACGAAAGAGACTAGTTGATCAGTGGAATGGGTTAGGTTCACAGGACAAAATAGGCAATAACTTTAATAAACTAGTGTTTGACAAACCCAAAGATCCCAGAATTTGGGATAAGAATTCACTATTTGACAAAAACTTGGGGAAAACTGGAAATCAGTATGGCAGAACCTAGGCATTGACCCACACTTAACACCATACACCAAGATAAGGTCAAAATGGGTTCATCATTACCTAGGCATAAAGAATGAGATTATAAATAAATTAGAAGAACATAGGATAGTTTACCTCTCAAACCTGTGAAAGAGGAAGGAATTTGTCACCAAAAAAATAATTAGAGATCATTATTGATCACAAAATAGAAAATTTCGATTATATCAAACTGAAAAGATTTTGCACAAGCAAAACTAATGCAGGCAAGATTAGAAGGGAACCAATAAACTAGGAAAACATTTTTACAGTCAAAGGTTCAGATAAAGGCCTCATTTCCAAAGTATATAGATAATTGACTCTAAATTATAAGAAATCAAGCCATTCTCCAATTGATAAATGGTCAAAGGCTATGAACAGACAATTTTTGGATGAAGAAATGGAAACTATTTCTAGTCATATGAAAAGATTCTCCAAATCATAATTAATCAGAGAAATGCAAATTAAGACAACTTTGAGATACCATTACACACCTGTCAGATTGGCTAGGATAACAGGAAAAGATAATACTAAATGTTGGAGGGGATGTGGGAAAACTGGGACACTGATACATTGTTGGTGGAAGTGTGAATGAATCCAACCATTCTGGAGAGCAATTTGGAACTATGCTCAAAAAGTTATCAAACTGTACATACCCTTTGATCTAGCAGTGTTACTATTGGGCTTATATCCCAAAGAGATCTTAAAGAAGAGAAAGACACCTGTATGTACGAAAATGTTTGTGGCAGCCCTTTTTGTAGTGGCTAGAAACTGGAAACTGAGTGGATGCCCATCAATTGGAGAATGGCTGAATAACTTTATGGTATCTGAATATTATGGAATATTGTTGTTCTGTAAGAAATTTCCAGCAGGATAATTTCAGAAAGGCCTGGAGAGACTTACATGAACTGCTGTTGAGTGAAATGAACAGGACAGAAGATTATTATATACTTCAACAACAATAGTATATGATAATCAATTCTGATGGACATGGTTCTCTTCAACAATGAGATGAACCAAAGCAGTTCCATTTATTCAACAATGAAGAGAACTGCTACACCCAGTCAAAGAACTATGGGAAATGAATATGGACCACAACATAGCATTTCCACTCCCTCTGTTTTTGTCCACTTGCATTTTTTATTTCCTTTTCAGGTTATTTTTACCTTATGTCTAAGTCCACTTTTTCTTTTCAGCAAAATAACTGTATGGATATGTATACATATACTGTATTTAACATATACTTTAACATATGCCTGCTTGTCATCTAGGGCAGGGAGTGGGAGGAAGGAGGGGAAAAGTTGAAAAAGAGGGTTTTGCAAGTGTCAATACTTAAAAATTATCCATGCATATATCTTGTAAATAAAAAGTTATAATAAAAAATATTTTTGTAACAACATTTTTTTCTTTTTTAAATTTTTACTTTTTTAATAATAACTTTTTATTTTCAAAATACATGCTAAGATAGTTTTCAACCACCTTTCAAAATTTTGTGCTCCAAATTTTCCTCCCTCCCTTGTCCCCACCCCTTCCCTAGACAGCAAGTAATCGAATATATGTTAAACATCAGTAATAAAAAGATACAATTTTGCATGACTACAAGTTGCTTATTTTAAGTAAAACCAAATTGAAGAATCATACAGATTGAAACTCAGGATAAATTAAACAAGAAAAGTAATATAAAGGATCTCATCACATAAATTTATACCAAAGCATAATGAAATCTGTCTCCTAGCAAAATCAAGGAATTAGTCAATAGGTGTTTCATGTATTCTATTTATATAATAACAAGAGAAAATAATTAACTTTTCATTTATATTATGCCTACTATTCTGGCAGATTAATGAAAGAAAATGTGAGTGACTCAGACTTGATGAATAGAACTATCTATGAATTGTAATCTGTAGTAATATACTGGAAATAATATTGATATTGATTCATTGAGAAATTTGAGTATTAAAATATGAAATTGAGAGAATTGGATATAATATTAATTGGCAATTTAACAAGCTATTTGACAAAAAATTTCAGAATATCTTTGTGAACAAATGAAGAAATGCAATGTAAATATAAATAGGTTGAATTCATATTTTAAACAATTTTGCTAAAATTGTTTTGCTTAGTCATGAGTATGAACTTAAAAGTAGATTCCAATTGTCATGCCATAAACTGTCTTGGTTTTTATCAAATATCAGATTTTAAGTCAATGGCTCAGGTAAAATTACAGTTTTTTTTATTTATCAAATTTACATATCATTGAAAAAAAAGAGGGATAATTTTTTCAATGGCTGAATCAAAATTTTAAAAGATCTTTATACCCTGGAATTATGGGAGAGATTTAATTAGTCGATTTAATAAGGAGAAATTTAAAATATGTCACATGGTTTCAAAGTAACATGTGTTCAACTCGGGAAATATAACTAAGCAGCAATTCATATGAGATATTTAGAAATTTTTGTTGTGTTGTCTATATAATTTCATCTTAAGTTTAAATGACTGTATTAAGACATTACTCTATATTCATCATTCTCTTATGGTCAGTCCATATCTGTATTACATCCTAGGAATATTTTAAGATGAGTATTGACAACCTAAAATATTTTCAGAGAAGAGTGACTGTGGTAGTAAAAATATCAAAAATAATACCTTGTAGGGAAAGTCTGGAATTAGGAATATTTGCATCAAGAAACCATATTAAACTGTTTGGTTTTTTGGGGGGAGAGGTAATAACAACTTAATAAAAACATAAGTACACCAGAAGTCAAAATACCTGTCTTCTAATCATAATCATGTCACTTATTTTCCTTATGATCTTTATTAATTTATTTAGTCTCAGTTTTTAACATGTTAAAGGGAAATGATATTTTCTTACCTCATAAGTTGATGAGAGAATTAATAAAATAATATATGTGAAGATTATTATAAACTACAAGGAATTAAATAAATATCACCTATTATAACATGATGGCTAATTTTATATATTGGAAGGGCATTGGGGAAAAAGAATATAGGTTAGAAAGAAAGGAAATTTGTTTTAGGGAAAGCAGATTTCAGTTCAATATATTCCCAAAATTAATATTTTTTAAACTTTAATGTTCTCTTTCATGTGAGAATGAGTCCTTTTCTAGTGGAGTCACTCAAATGAAAAAGAATGATTATTTAGCCATTCAATAAGGCTGATTCTTGCCTTCAGTACACTGCTGGACCAGTCTTTAAGTTCCCATACAACTCAGTGATTCTAATGTTGTGGTTTAAGAAAAGGAGGAAATGTAAAAACTTTAAAAATTATTACCATGAAAGAAAGAGAAATATCTCGATATTTATTCTATATCATTGCATATGACTGTCATATTTCTTTTGATAGATGGCCTCATTCCATTCATTCCCAAAGACCCACATTAAAGGACTTAGTTGGTCTTCCCCTGACAAGTACTAGAAGGAAACTGTAATTAGTGCTATACAGCTGGACCCATAACAAATGGTACACTGGTTCCCTAGGTAAATGCAAAATGCTCATTTTTCATAAGGTATCAAAAGGTTCTCCCTGCTAAACCACTGGGACAATTGTAGGATAGCATTTGAATATGTAACAGCTGGAACACTGTGATTGCTGTCATCTAACATTTGCTATAAAATGCTTAATATTATTGTAAAGAAAACGTGAGATGAAATATCAGCATGATGGAGGAATATTGTTGGATTTTTGTGGGTTTCATGGTTAAAGGTGAAGTACGGTTGTCAGAATGATTGATTGCTGTGTTTTCATCATATCTGCTATGGCCATGTGATTCTAAAGTGCTCTATAGAGTTCCCCAAACTTAATGCCACTTTTAGCTTTCCTCCTTCCCATAGGAGGAAATATATGGGGTTTGCCACTTTTATATAGTGCTTCATGGAGTGAATACTAAATAAAAAAACAAAATTGAGATACTTAAGTTAAAAATTAGATTTTGTGGTTTTAACAGGGCTAGTGGATGGGATTGGCAAAATAAGTCTGAACAATATTTTTCTCAGTGAATTGACAGAATCAGTTTCCTATTTAGTTATTGCATGATGAAAGGCTATGTATTACGTATGCAAGCACATACATATATGAGACAGATATAGCCAAAAAAAACTTCTATTTGTGGAGATTTTTGAGACCAATATCTAAGTCCTATTAACAATATGAATTGACATTGATATATTCAGATCATGTCATTTATTCAAACCAGTTCTAAGAATCAAATGTTTTAATACAATATTGCGTATCTTATATAAAAACAAGTTAGCTAAATCAAATTGTCTATTTCTTGCATTTTTAAACAATTTAAAAAAATAGACATCAATTTAATTGAATAAATGCTTATAATGTTCCTTATATGTTCATTATCATAAATTCACAGAATTTTGGTGTTACAATGAATTTAGAATCCATTTGTTTCAATAAATTGTTCAAATTATATCTAAACAAAAAGCCTTGGTAAAACAAAATCAACAAGGGGTAATTTAGCTTTTGCATGTGTGTGGAAATTGCTACCATTCTGGGGAGGCCCAATTTGTTTTCTGGTTTGTATGCTTATTAGGAAGTTTGTTCTTACTTTAAGGCTAAATTTGTGTCTTTGTAACCTATACTCACTGCTTCTGTTTTTGCATTTGCTCTTTAGAACCAAGTTGAACAAGTTAGTTGTCCATTGCATTTGAAAGTTCCTCAAATTCTGGAACCCAATTATCTTTCCACAAATCTTTTCTAAGGTTAACATTTTAATTTCCTTTTACCTGGAACACCATGTAGAATGTATTTGAGCAACTATTCAGTATTGTTTATCTGGTTTCATTTCTGTGGATGATCTTTCACTAATTTATTGATCCCTTTATTGAAATATAGTACCCAAGAATTAATGCAATAATCAATTTATTTTATGAGAAGGGCAGTTATGACAGGACTATCTCCCCTAAGAAAAGACTATGTCAGTTCACTATCTTTTTTATTGTAGCTTAGATTGTATTAACTTTCTTGTCAGCTATGTTATATTATTAACCTATCTCACATGCAGTCAACTAAAATACCCAGAAATTTTACAGATGAATTGCTTTTTAGCCATAGTTTTCTTTTTTGTAGTTGTTAGCCTGGATGAACTCAAATGTAAGATTTCATATTCATTACTATTAAATTTCCTCTTACTGGATTTGGACCATTGTTCTAGCCTATTATGTTTATGTTGAAACCTTTCTTTTTCTTTCAGGATATATAATATTCCATGTAACTCTGTAGTATTAGCAAATTTGGTCAGTACATTATTTATTCCTTGATCCAGATAGGGTCAAGCACAAATACCCAATTTGACATGAAATTAATAAGTATGCTCTCTGATTCCAACAATTTAACCAAACTCATAAATGTATTCTAATCTAATCAAAATACCTAATATTTTCTCACAAGAATAAGAGATACTATTAATGCATTACTAAATCCAGGAATACCATATCACCAGAATTACTTTTTTTTTTTTTTTTTTTTTTTTTTTTATTACCAATTTTATATTTCTGTCACAGAGAGGAATGTTTACTTAGGAATTTTTAAAATTCATTTTGGCTTTGTGCAATCATTGGATTTTCTTCTGAATGTTCATTATACAATCGTTTTAAAAATAAGTTCTACAGTTTCGTTATAAGCCAAAGTCAAACAATCAACTTATGATTTACACTCACTATTCTCTTTTGAAAAATCAGTACAATGTATTTTGTTGTTGTTGTTGTTGTTTTTCACTCATGTACAAATTTTGTGACTCCATTTAAGGTTTTCTTAGCAAAGATACTGGAGTGGTTTGCTATTTCCTTCTTCTGATCAGATGAGGAAACTGAAGGAAACATGATTAAATAATTTGTTCAAACCAGATTTGAGCTTAGAAAGAAGACTTTTCCTTACTCCAGGCCTAGTACCATATTCATAGTAATACATAGCTGCCCCACTACAATATTTATTAATCTCCAATCTTACCCAACCAGATTTTTCACATTTTATCAAATATTATTCATAGAATCTAAGTGGTAATCTGTATCAAACTTTTTTTTTTTGTTTTTGTTAGAATTAAAGAGTGAACCAGGTAGCTTCTGAGGTCCAATTGACACTGCGATTGGTGTTATATATGTTATGAAAACTTTTACATATGTGAAAGACGTTATGACATCCTATGTTTCCCTCCCTCATGTTGGAAGTTGGATTTAGGCCTTTGTTTATCTGATTTCAAAAGTAGTTCTTCTTCTACTATACTATACTGAAAATTGCAAGACATTTCCATTATTAAGTTTGTTTTTTCTATTATATTCCTAAAATGCAGAGTGACAAAAGAAGGTACATGTGATTTACTGAGAAGATACAAGTATGACATTCTCAATGAAAAGCACTTTGCCTATACTATTCAATGGCATATAAAGAAAATCATGGAACAATTCAAGCAAATACAACTGTTGAATTCTTACTTATCTTATGTCAATAAATAGGGAGACTCTTCATCCTCATTCAACTCTTCTTACAGAGTCTGAACTATTTCTGATGCTTTGGATAGGAGGAGAAAATATAAATTAGTCAATCACTTAAAGGAAAATTTGTCTTTCAGTACCATAAATTGAAATTTTCAAGTTTTACAAAGCAGGTGAGCATTGTCTCTTGAAAAGAAATGAAAAAAATAGAAGAAAAATTCTAGGTATATTAAACAACAGGGAGAATTGGCTATGAGTTGAATTTGCCTTTTTTCTTCTGTTTCATTTTTCTTAGAATCTCCTGTTTAAATCAAAAGAAAATGCATTTGCCTTTGTAGTCACAAAAAGTATAGACATATATCTATATAGTTTATTTTCTTTTCATTATCTGAAGTATTCTTATGAGTGAGCCATAAATTGTTAGGAGTAAAAATTGTCCATTTCACGAGGGTCTGTCTGAGCAAGGAAATTATATCTTTCTATAGAAATACTCTTCATCTCTTTCCAGATGTGGGTCTGTGCCTTTGGTATCTGCCACAAAACTCAAGTGCATCGAAGGCCAGAAAATAATGTCATTTAAACAGAACAGCTTTCCTTCAAGGCATGAAATAACTAGTGAAAATCTGTTCCTTTTTACTTGTTCAGTTAAAGATGAATGTATATGAATCTGATATGACAAAAATATTTGTAATAGATGACCGGGGTCTTGATTCTGCAACCCTCAGGCAGACAAAACTCTAATTGACATCTGTGGGAGTTTTGCCTGTCTAATGCCCTACTGTGTTGTAGCACTTAGAGTTAATAGTATGAATCTAACTGAACTTACCTTTTGGATTTCACTGTGAATGATATATACAATCACAAAAGTAATTAGATGACAAAGAGACCTGTGAAGAGGCTGAAGGTTCCTAGAGGTTTTTATTTTAATTGATATGTGGACTGGCTCTTTAATGATCATGTGAAAATCTAAACAATTCACTTTTACATTTAAGATCAACTGATTTTTTGTAGTAATACTTAGAAAAAAAATTTGTTTTGTTTTTGGAGAGCAGTAACAAAATATGGCAGTTATTGTTTTTAATTATTATTTAATAAACTGCAATCTTCACCTGCCAAACAACTAAATTAAAGAATTATTGTAGGCATTAAAAAGAAACTTTTAAACTCTTACATATTCACGTCAGGAAAATTATTGGAATAGTTAATCCATAGAATAGAAAATTTGGAAGGAAACTTAGAAGTCATTTAATACAGTCTTTTTTTTTATTTTGTGAATCAAGAAATTGAGATACAAAGAGGATTAGGAAATGGCACAATGCCCTAAACCTTAGTTAGTAGTAGACCCTAGACTAAAATCTAGTTCTCTGATTATAATTCATTTCAAAAAGCTCTTTAATATAGAATCAAAACATAAAAACATTGTGCACTGTTCATATGTTCAGGCTGAAATTCAGACAATTTAGGTCATGTAGAATTCTACATTTTAAAACTGTGGATGATACATTCTAAAGGATTCTAAAGAATTGCCATTTGGACAGAACATAGGATTCAATAACTCTCACAAATCTTTCTACAAATTGTTGCAACATCAACATATCATCACAGATGATCCTGATTATTCATTCAACAGGGGCCATTATGTGGTGCAGTAAATAAGAGTGCTGACCTAGAATCAGGAAGATGGGTTCAAATCTAGCTTCAAGACCGTTACTTGCTATGTGACCCTTAACTTCTGTTTCAAGTCCTCATCTGTAAAATGGGGCTAATAATAGAGTCTACCTTTCAGGGTTGTTATATCAAATGAATTAATACTAGCAAAACTCTTAATAAAGTATTGGCACATAGTAGGTACTAAATTGCCAGGAAGTTGTCAATATTTATTAATAAATTTAGATCCAAAAGAACTTGCTGTAAACTACTTATTTATCACAATGCATCCTGAACAAAAAAAAAAAATGATAATTTTCTGTTGTTTGACTATTATAATTGTATGAATGAGTTGAATACTAATCCCAAGTTTTCTCCAAAAATATTTTTTTGCCTCCATCTCTAATCTCCATATCTTTTTGCATGTCATCCATCAAATATGTTACTGATAACTAAACCAGGAAGAGGCAAAGAAAAATAAGGACCTCAGTACCATCCCAAGTCCTTGGTCTTAGAAGAGGAGTGAAGAGGCAGGACTCACATGGATGGTCAAACATAGAGTGTTTATTACAAATTCTCTCAGCCTTATATACTTTAATACCTTTATATAACCAAAGCAACACTGCACATACCGGACCACAATTTGCTATTGTTTCTAGATGACTCTTTGCCACTTGGTGTCACTCTGCTTTAATTACAATCTAGGTTGTCCTTCTGGCTTCTCAGGAAAGCCAAGAGCCCTTAGGGAAGATGGGGAGCCAAACCAGACATTGTCAGCAGGTTCCCTCTGGTCTGAAGAGTCTTATACCTCACCCAGAATTCCCGCATTATCTATGGCCCTGTATAGCTCTCCCTTTCTTTCATTTTAATTGAATCAGGGATACATCAGTGATTAAATCCATCAGCATGGGTGGAATCACACAAGCAAGTGGTAATATCAAAAAAGCAAGTAGCATTTTAATGTAATGAACAATATGAATAAACAAGATACTATAAAATACTTCCATGAGTCCCAGAATAAAGGTATAGAAAATAACTTCCAATTTACAACCACACATACACTTCCTTCAGCAGTCAAGTGATAATCCAAAGCCAATCTATTGTCCATCACTTCATGTCTCTTCAGGAATCCAATGATTCCTGCAGGTTTTGAAGTCCTGCATTAGTTTCATTAACAATTTTTTTTATGTTAATGAGTCATTTACCATACACATAGAGATTACTGCCAGGCTCTTTCAGTGGTGTACGTAGTAGTCAGAGATGGAATTATCTGATCTTTCTTGGGTCTTCACTTTCCTTTCAAGGGTCTTCTGTTTTTCCATCTCTCTCCAATAGACAAAGTGAATATGGCTGGTTGTCTCCCATCTGATTCCTTCTCCATCTGCAGAGATACAAGCAAACCCTCTCTCCCAAGCAGTTAAGTTTCTCTGGTCCCTTCCATTCACCACTTTCTGGATCTCTCCACATCATCTGGAGATCATCTAAAGATAGTGGAGCTGTTCGCACTGGACACTGCCCTAGAAGCATGTTATGAAACCTGTCTGCTGGATCCAGTATATCCTCATCAAACACCAAAAAATTAATAGTATAAAGGATTAAGTTTAGAAGTTCTCTAGGGTTACCTGTGGCTCCCCCTTTATTTTGCTTTTGGAGGAGCATCTTGATGTCTCTGTTCTTCCTCTCTACTATTGCCTGTCCTTGAGGATTAAGGAGTATGCCTGTGGTGTGTAAAATCTGATACTGTGCACAAAAGTGTGCAAAATGTTTAGAAGCATATGCAGGACCATTGTCTATTTTTATTGCTTGTGGCACACCCATGCCTATATAAGGAATTTAGTAACCACTTGGGTTGTCTCTTTTGCTGCTGTTATTGAAAAAGTGAATCCTGAAAAGGTGTCTACTACAACATGGATAAAAGACAGACGACCAAAAGATTTATAATGGGTCATATCCATTTGCAAAATTTCAGTCGGTTCCAAACCATGAGAGGGTTCTTCCCTGGAAGAAGTGTAGGAGCATGAAAAGGAAGGCAAGATATACAAGCTTTTACTATGCTCCTAGCTTCCTCTTTTGTTATCCCAAACTATAAACATAAAGCTCAAGGAGCTGAATTAAAATGAGATTCATGGGCTTCCTGAAATAGAAGAGTGGTAGCTAACATGGTGAGAAGGAAATCTGCCTTGAGATTACATAAAAAAACAGGACCTGGAAGTCCCATGTGAGAGTAGATATACAAGAGGTAATAAATGAACATTTTCTAACTTGCTCCTGAAGTTCCTTAAAAAGCTGATATATATTAGAGGCTACAAATTTCATTTGGGTTGTAGCAATTTTTTGTACCACACCTACTAAATAAGGCACATCAGATATTATACTTACATCTCCTGGATAATAAGGAAGAGCTAGAAAATTGCTTATAACTCATTTTACTGAGTGAACTGAAAGGAAGTTCTGACTACTCTTTTTATAGCTAAGTCATAAGAGTATGCAACACAAGTGTTATGTTTGGCTGCATCTGTAAAGATGGTTTGTCCCTTAAAAGGAACCTTAGAAACCTTTTCTTCAAAAATCTATGGCCAATTATGTAATAGCTGGGTTATCTTTAAGGGGGATCTGTGTTTAAAATTTGGAGCTGTAGCCAATAAAATGTGCCACTCTGGGATGTTTTCACAACATTACATTGGTTTGTGCATTGGTATAGAAGGCATATACTTTGTGAGATCCTATCCCAGATAATTGTATTACTTACTTAATGGGGCCTTTAATAAGATTCTAGCCACAAACTGGGGCAGCTAGTTGGTGCAGTAGATAGAGCACCAGCCCTGAAGACAGGAGCACCTGAGTTCAAATCTGGCTTCAGACACTTAACAATCTCTAGCAGTGTGACCCTGGACAAGTCACTTAATTCTAGTTGACTCAAGGAAAAAAAAATACAACCAAAAGCACTGGGTAAGGAATAAGACTTTGGTCTGGTTGTGCTTTGAGGGTTACCCTACTCAATCACACTGTCTCCTTTTTTGAAGTACTGATGAAGGTACCTCGTTTGTAGCAAAAACTGATATGACCAAGGGTGACTCTTTCAAACACATTGGATAAAGCCAGTTCAACCTCTCTCAGAGCTTCTTGGGCTTCTTTTATAAGCTGGTGTGGTGAGTCTAAAGCAGTGTCTCCCTTTAAAATGTCATAAACTGGTTTTAATCAATAAGTAGTAAAATCTAACACTGGACATAATCATTGGATATCTCCTATCAATTTCTGAAAGTCATTTAAGGTGTTCAACTTCTCTGTTCCTAAAGAAAGTTTTGGTACAGTAAGTACCTTGGGATATACTTCATATTCTAAATATTGAAAGGAGCATGCCTTGAATTTTTCTGGGCCTACATATAATTGGTAGTTCCTTAGTGTTTCTGTGCTTTTTGTAGACATGCTTTTAACATTTGCTCCTCAGGTGCACATCCCAAGATATCATTCATGTAATATAACAAGATAACTTTTGGAAATGCTTTTCTTACTCTAGTAAGAGCAGCAACCATATACATTTGACACATAGTAGGGCTATTTTTCATTCTCTGTGTCAAAACTGTCCATTCAAATCTTTTATAAGGCTCAGCTGAATTAACATTGGGCACTGAAAAGGTAAAGCTTTTCATATCCTTCTTATCCAGAGGGATAGAGTAGAAACAATCCTTAATGTCTATAACCCAAAGAGGCCATTCTTTAGGCAATTGAGTAGGAGAGTGAGTTCAGGCTGAAGAGTTCCCATAGTTTCCATCTGTTCATTTACTTTTTTCAAATAAGTCAACCTTCTCCATTTTCCAGATTTCTTTTTTTATAGCAAATACAGGGGAGTTCCAAGGATTTAGAGAAGGTTACAGGTGTCCTTGGCTACTTTGTTCCTGTTGTATATCTAATAAAGACTGAATTTGTTCACTGTAATTTTCCACTGGATGAGGATTGGTAGAAGGGTTGGCAGGCCTTCATCAGCAACCCTGCCTAAAAAGCAGAAGTGGTCAATAGTAATTCTAACTGCAGTAAAATGCCTCTTCGCTTTTGCCTCTCCTCCAGTTATAGAAAGGCTAAACTGTGCTGGTGGGGCCCATGGTATCACAGCTCCTCCCACTCCTCCTTCTCTCTTCCATGAAGGCAGAGTTGAGGATTTGGATCAGAAAGCAGAGAACACCTCAAAGGCTCATGTGTGGGCATAGACAGAAGTGAAGATGGGCTGAGAAACAGAAGCACCACACCCCTCAAACCTCCCAGAGCAGTTCTTACCTTCCTTCCACTCAGCTCCCCATGCCTCTCAAACCTCCAAAAGCAGTAACAAACAACATAAATCAACAAAATAGTGAAAAAGACTTCCTTAACTCCTCCCCACGTGCTGTGCCCTCTGTAGCTATAATCATTAACCCTCTGCTTATTTTTTTCCTCATGCTTCCTTGTTAGACATCCTATGCTAAAAGCTTTCTTTTTCTTATATGTGAGATTTCTTACAGTCAATTTTATCGTATTGAATTTAATTGGTTGTCTTCCCACTGCCTTCCATATCTCTGGCTCCAAACTCTCTTCCTTAGAGAACCAAGGAGACGCACTCCAGAGCATCTGAGAGATCAGTGATCTGCTTCTGAGTAAACAACAAGCTTTGCTTCTCTACTAACCCAACTAAACATCTTTCATACTTCCCTCCAAAGGGAGGCTCTGTTATTAGCACTTGCCCCATTTTGACTGAAAAAACGAAAGTGACTGGATTAGCCCTTACTGAATCTTCCTGCTTATGTGTCTTTATAATCACCCTATGTGGATCACAGGGACTTTTCCACTGAACTCACGGATTGAATCAGTCGAGCTGCTGGGAAACTTTCTTTCTAGGTCCCACATTTAGGTGCCAAATGTTGTGTCCGGACTAGCTCTCTGGAGTACCTCGGTATCAATCCGAGTTCTTGGTCTTAGAAGAGGAGTGAAGAGGTGGGACTCCTGTGGATAGTCAAACATGGAGTCCATTTATTCCAAATTTTCTCAGCCTTATATACCCTAATACCCTTATATAACTAAAGCACATTATTCATGGGCTAACTATATACTTCCCATGTGGAACCACATAACTAAGCTATTGTATGTAGATGTCTCTTTGCCACTTGGTATCACTTTGCTTTAATTACAACACAGGTTGCCACTGCACCCTGACTTCTCAGGAAGGCTGAGAGCTCTTAGGGGAAATGGGGAGCCTAATCAGACATTATCAGCAGGTTCCTTCTGGGCTGAAGAGTCTTATATCTTACCCAGGGTTCCCCCACTATCTATGGTCCTCTACATATTGATTCAAAAAATTAAATAAAATATTAACAAAGAGATGACAGCAGATTATCAGCATGATAGTACACTATGACCAGGTGGGATTTGTGCTAGCAATGCAGGACTGGATCAATAGCAGGAAGATTCTCAGCATAATTGAGCATTTCAGTAATAAAACCAAAAGAAATCATACAATTATCTCAATAGATACAGAAAAAACACAGTACCCATTCCTATTAAAAACATTAAAGGGAATAGGAATAATTTAATATTATTTTTTAATAAAAATGACATCTATTTAAAACCAGCAGCATGCATTATATGGAATGTGGGTAAGAGCATTCCCAGTAAGATGAGACATAAAACAAAGATGCCCATTATCATCACTGTTATTCAATATACTAATAGAAATATTAGATTTAATAAGAGAAGAAAAATAAATTATAATATATTTGCAGATGATATGATGTTACATTTAGAAATTTTAGTGATTCAACTAAAAATGAAATAATTAACAATTTTAGTAAAGTTGCAGAATATAAAATAAACCCATAAAAACCATTTTCATTTCTAACTAACTAATCCCAGCAACATCAAATAGAAGGGGAAATTGCATTTAAAATAACCATATACAATATTGGGAATCTGCCTGTCATGATAATCACAGGAATTATAAAACATTATTGCAAAAACTTTTCAAAATAATTGGACAAATGTCAGTTGCTCATGGTAACTAAGCTAATAGAAAAAAAAAAACAAAAAACAAAATTCTACCTCAATTATTTATCACATGTAATATAAATCAAACTATGAAAAAATTTATATAGATAGAAAAAAATAACAAAATTCTTTTTCTGTGTGTGTACAAGGCAATAGAGTTTAAGTGAATTGCTCAGGTCACACAGCTAGTGAATGTCAAGGGTCTATATAGGATTTGAACTTGGGTACAACTAACTCTAAGGCTAGTGTTCTATCTGTTATGTTATCTAGTTGTCCCTGAACTAGAAAACTTTAAGATTTTTATATAAATCAATAAATATATGAGGCAAAAGTTGCTGCTCAATTAAATGAATAAAAATATATATTTAAATTAAGTTAGTGAGTGGCAAAGTTAATCTAGCTAAAAACTTGAAATTTAAAATATTCTTAGTGAAGCAGTAAGATTAGAAAATTCCTCTTGGAATTTGGGAAGGAGCCCAGGACATTCATTTACCTCCTAGCTTTCCTTCTGACTTTTTGGAATTTGACTCAATGCAATTGCTGCCATTTCATCCATGAAATTCTCTCAGCATCTAGGTCTTCTCATGTTAGAACATAGAACCTTCATCATTACAGTCTGCCTGTTGACTGCTTCTCTCATTACTAGTTTTCTCCCTGAGCCTCAATATTTAAGTACAGATTCAGGAAGTCAAAGTTTTATTGAACTTTGTTTCTGATTTTTTTTTAATTTGACACCATGGCAATCATTGTCATTTCATCCTGGGACCTCTCTCATCCCCTCTTTCTTATTTATGTTGGAACATCCCTCTGACATCTTAGATCTTTTCTCCCTTTCATCAGTTTGTTCTGGAGCCACCATTTTGAAGAGAAGTCTATGATAACCAACTTTCTTTTATATCCTAGCTCTTTTATCCCTTTGAGTACCTTCTCCTCTTCTCCCTTTCTAGCTCTCCTTTGGGTGGTTTGTCTCCCATTAGAATGTAAACTCCACAAGCACAGGGATTTTCTTTCTTTTTCCTTGTAGTTTTATTCTTAACACTTAGCAAAATGACTGGTACATAGTAAACATTTAATAAATGTTTCTTTTCTTTGACTTGTCACCTGTTATTCCATTAGCATTATTATTATTCTATTGTAGACTGCCTTTACAATAACGAATATGATTCATTTAAGCCAACATTCATTTCATTGTTGTTCAATTGTTTCAATCATGTCTGACTCTTTGTGACCAATTTAATATTTTCATGACAAAGATATTGGAATAATTTATCATTTTTCTTCTCTGGCTTAATTTCCGATGAGGAAATAGAGATAAATAAGGTTAAATAAATTGCTTAGTATTTTCTGGCTAATAATTCTTTAGACAGGATTTAAACTCAGATCTTCCTAACTCTGGGCCCAGCCTCTATTTGCTGTTCCACATAGTGAGCCTATATTTATCTTATGCAATAGTGCAAATTGAAATGTTGTTAGTGTAATTCTTCTTATCGTTAACTTGGAAATACTTTTGTTCTATTCATAATTAGTTGGTGCTGTGATCTTGGTAAACTCACTTTAAATTCATTCTGCCTAATTTTCCATATCTATAAAATGAAGAGTTGGACCTTTTAAGGTCTCTTCTCACTCTAAATCTAGAACCCTATGATACAATGATCATTTCTATTTCATACATTCTTGACTCCAACTCTTTTTGTCAAGTAAGAACATTCCAGTGAATTATTTTAAGTATAATTAAACTTTTTTTAATCTTCACATTGAACTTAATATTTTAATAACAAGGACTTGAATGGATTTTTGCTTGTTTTGCTAAACATTTACATGTACCTATTATGCTATATCCTCTGAAATATTGAAAGAATTAGATTTGATAGATTTTTCCTTTTAAATAAAACATTTAAAATATTTCATTCTTACTTAGCTTGTTTACAAATGAAAAGAAAAGTACAAATTGCACTTTAAATTATTAAAATCAGCAGGTTTTTTTTGGTATGGTTTTCAATCTGACTTGTCATTTCCTTGATACAGAAAGACTCACTGAAGTATAGATTGCCTGGGATATTAAAGAATGAAATGGCTTAATTAAAGTCACATGACTAGTATTTATAAGAAAAGATGGAGGGCAGCTAAATGGTTTAGTGGATAGAGCACCAACCTTGAAGTCAGGAGTTCCTGAATGTGAATCTACCCTCAGACACTTATCATTTACTATCTGTGTGAACCTAGGCAAGTCACTTAACCCCAATTTTCTTACCAAAAAATGAGAGAAGAGAGAGAGACTGAAATATAGAGAGACAGAGACAGAGAGACAGAAAGAGAGAGACCGACACACACAGAAACAGAAACAGAGATAGAGACAGAGAGGGAGAGAAGGTAAAGTTTTGGATTTGAGGCTAGCTCTCTACTATATCATGCTTTCTTCTCGTTCTGCTTCTAATTTTCAAGAATTAACACCATGCTTCAACTATTCTCTCACCTTGAAACTTCCCTCAATGCCTGAGGTCTCTTCATTCTGCCACAATGATCTTTCTCTGTAATCTTCTCATCCTAGAATGTTTTCAGAATATTGGTCATCTTATCTGATATAGGATGGAGCTCAAGTCACACAATCCTCATTCCTTTCCTATTTGTGCTTTTGATTTACTGGGTTTGACACTCAGGTTTTTTTTTTTCCCAGATCCTTTTTGTGTGTCTTCTCCCTATTCAATGAAAACTTCTTGGAGTCAGGGAATGTCTTATATATGTATTTGTATCTTTAGTGCCTAGCATAATACCTGACATACAGCAAGAGTTGAATGCATGCTTGTCCCTTTATCTCCCCCCAATAAATATATATTAGAAGAAAACATTCTATACAAGATTATTTTTAAAATGTAGTTTATTTTTGTTATATTTTAGATTCTTAACTGTTTCCCTCTCCCTCTCTCTAACATCCACTAGAAAAGTCCACCAATTATTTCTTTCTTCTCTCCTGTCTCTGTCTGCTTCTCTCTGTGTGTCTGTCTGTCTGCTTCTCTCTGTGTGTGTCTCTCTCTGTCTCTGTCTGTTTCTCTCTCTCACCCACACACATATACATATATATGTAAATATATACAAAATATATGTAAAATCATACTATATTATTCTAACATTATATTCATCAGTTCTTTCTCTGGAAGTAGATAACATCTTTCTTCATAGGTTCTTTGTAGTATATTTGAATATTTATAATACTCAGCATACCTTGAACTTTTGAGCCTACTTCTCTTTCCTGTGAATTGCACACTAAACTTGAGTAAACAATTGGAATTATTGAAGGAAAATACACATTTTCTTGGTGAAGAACTGAGCCAGTTAATTTTAAAGATGGAGAAATAAAAGTGGAATGGTGTTAATAAAGGTAAGGCATTTCAAAAAGTTAATTAATTATAATTATTATGAATAATGGTATTTATGTGCTGGTTTCAAACAATAGAATCATTTTCTACTCTGTTTTTGAAGTTATTTATGTTACAATAAATACTTTGAGAACCAATGTTTTTAAGAATGTTCCCTTTAATATGAATCTTACCTAAAGAATAAAGATGCAGCATTTTTTCCACAAAAGAAAAAATAACTTTTTCTACATTTATGATATTTTATACATTATATATACATATATATTCTATTTCAGGCCTAATTTTGTTTCAATGAACTTTCCTTTTCTCCCCTTTTCAAAACATTGATGGAAATCATGAAAATAATTAAAGCATATACACTTGAGAATAAAATACAAAGCTCTCACAGAAACAGAGGAAACACTTAGGGAAAACCAATGGAAATTTTTATTTAAAAAAATTCAAAAGCAAAGATCAACACATGGAGTAATTCACAGAAAGTACCTATCATCTTCAGGCAAATAGCAGCAAAGATTCAGCTTTCATATCCTTTAGAAGATTAGGACCCAGTAACAAATGAAGCAATAAAAACACAGTGAACACTTGGAATTCTCCATACTCCTCTAAATCAAAAATGTGTGCTGCTTGTATATTGTCTATTGAATCAAACTCTCTTTCCTCTCTACTCTCTATCCTACTTGGGATTTTATATTTATTTGGACTTTTTTTTTCTGTTATTGATTAATGTGTCCAGAGTTGGTTTAGTTTCCTTGCCTTGTTGGTTTATTAATGAAGTTGTTACTGACATATTTTAACCTATCCTCTATAATTCTCTCTTTGGAATGTCCATGTGAAATATTTATACTACTTGATATAAGGAAGTCTAGCCTAAGGAAATCAGACATGAACTCAGAATATGTTATTGGAATCATTTGCCTAGGCTGATCCCAATAATAATGAGGGGTTGGTCTAATATCTAGATTCATTTATTTATTTCTGCATTCATTTCTTTGTTCATTTGTTCTTATTTATTAATTTATTAGAATCCTGTAAGGTACTCTGTTAGATACTAATGAGAATACAATGGATAAAAATAATTTTCCAGATCTCAATGAATTTATAATTTAGCAGCTGGCATTTCTATTATGCTTTAAGTTTTGTTAAGCAACTTGTGAGGTAGGATTTACTTTCCCTTAGCAGATTACAAAACTGAACTGAAAGGTGAAGTGATGGACATTTTTGAGGTAGGATTTGAACCCAAGATTTTCTTCTATCAAATCTTACATTTTAACATACTCTGCTATCTTCCTATTATTGATAATAAGACTGAAAAAAAATGTCATAACTTTTGTAAAAACAAAATGCTATTTCCATTCAGATGAATGAGATGACTTCTGTGTGAAGAGTGTGGGGGAATGTAGCATTGGAGTAAAACTTGAATTGAAAGATATCATTAGGTGGAGAGGGTTTTAGTGTCAGAAGGAATTACAGATGTGAATACAGTCATAATAGCATAGAAATGGAAGATATAACCAGAGAATAATAAATATTAGGGTTTAGTGAATAAATAGACTATGAAGGCAGATTTGACTAGTTAGTGGGAGAACTTTGAATGTTAGCCCAAGTTTCTTACTATGTAATTGGGAATCATTAAAGATTTTTGACTATATTCTCATGGAAAAACATAATTTAACTTCAATAAAGAAAGGTCAAATTGTGTGATCTGAATTCCTTAAGTTCTAACCAATGCTAAATAGCATTGTTTTGAGAAACACACACACATAATGAGAGAGAGAGAGAGAGAATGAAACAGTTCACAGTAAGTTCTTCATTGAAAATATCCCTCTGTCTCCTCTCACATATGGCTTCCTTCCCATTTCTTTCTTTTTCTTATATTAATTAATTTTTAATACACATTGCTTTGTGAATCATATTGGGAAGAAAAAATCAGAACAAAAGGGAAAAGGGAGATAAAAAAACAGAAAAAAGAAGTAAACATAGCATGGGCTGATTGGCATTCAATCTCCATAGTTTTATTTTCTGAATACAGATGGAACTTTCTATCCAAAGTCCATTGGGATTGCCTAGCATCACTGAACCACTGAGAAGAACCAAGTCTTTCATAGTTGATCACTTCACATTCTTGCTTTTATTGTGTATAATGTATTCCCAGTTCTGCTTGTTTTGCTCAGCATCAGTCCATGAAAATCTTTCCAGTCCTTTCTAAAATCATCTAGTTCATATTTTTAATAGAAGAATAATATTCTTTTACCTTCATATACCACGACATATTCATCCATTCCCCAATAGCTCAGTTTCCAATTCTTTGCTACCACAAAAAGAGCTACTACAAACATTTTTGCACATGTAAGTCCTTTTCTCTCCTTTATTATTCCTCTGGGACACTGACCCAGTAGTGGCACTGTTGAGTAAAAGGATAAGCCCAATTTGATAGTGCTTTGGGCATAGTTACAAATCATTCTCCAGATTGGTTGGATCAGTTCACAACTCCACCAAAAATGCTTTAGTGTCCCAGTTTTCCCACATGTCCTCCAGCATTTATCATTATCTTTTCCTGTCATCTTAGCCAATGTGAGAGGTGTGAGGTGGTATCCCATGTAATGTCTAGACCAGCTCCCTGGAGGACCTTGAGATCAGCCTGAGGCCTTGGTCTTAGTGGAGAAGTAGAGGAGGCAAGAGAACCAAAAGGATGGTCAAAGATGGAATCCAGAATCTGGAATTTGGAGTCTGGTGTCTTCTCTTGTGTCTGTGGCTGAGAGGTGTGGCTGAGAGTATCTTTTGTGTCTGAGACTCCCTTAAATACCTCAGTACAATTGCATAACTATAGCACACTGAGCACATGTAACCATTACATCATCATAACTATAAGAACCATGCTGACTTAGATTCAAGTATATCTTTTCAGAATTCCTGGCCCTCTACATCTCCCGCTTTCTTTTGTTTCAGAACACAGGTGGTCATGCTCTCCCTGATTTCTCAAAAAGGGAGGTGAATGTAATGTTCAGCCTATCTTTCAGGAGGACCTCCAGAATGATCTTGGTTTCAATGGAGGAGTGAAGAAGGCAGGACAGGAAGCACGAGACTGGTCAAAGATGGAATGCCTAATTTCCAGTCCTTCTTAGCCCTTCTATACCTTAAAGCAATTACATCATTACAGTACATTGAATATGTATGAACTAGAGAACCATTACATCATCATACTAAGTATTAAGTATATATGTGAACTAGAGAACCATCATGTCATCAATTCCATTAATACCTTGTTTCAAGTAAACTTGAATTCTAGTCCTTTACATCTCCTGCTTTCCTTTGTTTTAGGATGCAGTTGGTCAAGCCCTCCCTGACTTCTCAGGAAGGTCAGAACACCAAATCAGATGTTATTAGAAGGTTTCCTCTGGACTGGAGGGTCTTACTTCAATCAATCTGAAAGGTGTGAGGTGGTACCTCAAAGTTGTTTGGATTTATATTTCTCTAATCAATAGTGCTTTAGAGCATTTTTTCATAAACTATAGATGGTTTTAATTTCATCATCTGAAAATTGCTCTTATCCTTTGATTGTTTATCAATTGAAGAATAATTTGTATTCTTATAATTTTGATACAATTCTTTATATACTTTAGAAATGATACTTTTATCAGAAATATTGCCTATAAAAATTTTCCCCCAGCTTTATACTTAATCTTTTAATTTTGTTTCTATGCAAAACCTTTTTAATTTAATGTAATCAAAGTTGTTCTTTTTGCCTTTCAAAATGTTCTCTCGTTCTTCTTTGATCATAAATTCTTCCCTTCCCTGAAAATCTGATAGGTAAATTATGTCTTGTTCTCCTAATTTGTTTATGGTATGCTCTTTATGTCCAAATCATGTACCCATTTTGACCTTACCTTTGCATGGGGTAGGAGATATCAGTCTATACTGCCTTTCTGACATTATTTTTCCATTTTCCCAGCATTTTGTTTTTTTTGTCAAATTGTGAATTCTTATTCCAGAAGCTTGAGTTTGGGGGTTTATCAAATATGAGATTGTTATAGGCCTTGATTATTGTGTCTTTTCTATCTAATCTATTCCACTAATTCACCACTATATTTCTTAACCAGTACCAAATGGTTTTTATGACTGCTTTATAATATAGATTTAGCTTTGGTACTTCTAAGCCAACATCCTTTGTATTATTTTTTCATTAATTCCCTTGATATTCTTGACCTTTTTTTTCCCAGATGAATATTGTTATTTTTTTCTAGTTCTATAAAATATTTTTTATCAGTTTTGGTTGCTATGGCACTGAAAAAGTAGTTCAATTTTGGCATTATTGCCCTTTTTTTATTATATTACCTTGGCCTACTCATGAGCAATTAATATATTCCAGTAGTATGCATTTGACTTTATTTGCATGAGAACTGTTTTGCAATTGTCATCATACAGTTCTTCAATTTTTCTTGTCAATCCAAGTATTTTATTTTGCTACAGTAATTTTAAATGGACTTTGCTGCTGGGCTCTGTCAGTAATATATATAGAAATGCTGATGACATGTGCGAATTTATTTTATATCCTGCAACTTTGTTAAAACTGTTTATTGTTTCCTGTAGGTTTTTGGATGATTTTCTAGGATTCTCTAACTATATCTTATATATATATATATATATATATATATATATATATATATATATATACTAATTAAGGATTTTTAATATATTATTTTTTATTATTCTACTTTTTGGTTTGCATGCCCAATTTATTTATCTGTTCTTTATTTTATTGAAATAAGAATTTAGAAAAATAAATTTCCCTTTAAATACTACTTTGCCAGTATCCCATAAATTTTAGTATTTTGCCTCATTGTTTTCATTCATGTTAATGAAATTACTGATTATTTCTGATTTGTTCTTTTTTTTTTTAATAGCCTTTTATTTACAGGATATATACATGGGTAACTTTACAGCATTAACAATTGGCAAACCTCTTGTTCCAATTTTTCACCTCTTACCCGCCCCCCTCCCCTAGATGGCAGGATGACCAGTAGATGTTAAATATATTAAAATATAAATTAGATACACAATAAGTATACCTGACCAAAACGTTATTTTGCTGTAGAAAAAGAATCAGACTCTGAAATACTGTACAATTAGCTTGTGAAGGAAATCAAAAATGCAGGTGTGCATAAATATAGGGATTGGGAATTCAATGTAATGGTTTTAGTCATCTCCCAGAGTTCTTTTTCTGGGCATAGCTAGTTCAGTTCATTACTGCTCCATTAGAAATGATTTGGTTGATCTCGTTGCTGAGAAGGGCCTGATCCATCAGAACTGGTCATCATATAGTATTGTTGTTGAAGTATATAATGATCTCCTGGTCCTGCTCATTTCACTCAGCATCAGTTCATGTAAGTCTCTCCAGGCCTTTCTGAAATTATCCTGTTGGTCATTTCTTACAGAACAGTAATATTCCATAATTTTCATATACTACAATTTATTCAACCATTGTCCAACTGATGGACATCCATTCAGTTTCAGTTTTTAGCCACTACAAAGGGCTGCCACAAACATTCGTTGCACATACAGGTCCCTTTCCTTCTTTATAATCTCTTTGGGATATAATCCCAGTAGTAACACTGCTGGATCAAAGGGTATGCACAGTTTGATAACTTTTTGAGCATAGTTCCAAACTACTCTCCAAAATGGTTGGATTCGTTCACAACACCACCAACAATACATCAATGTCCCAGTTTTCCCACATCCCCTCCAACAATCATCATTATTTTTTCCTGTCATCTTAGCCAATCTGACAGGTGTGTAGTGGTATCTTAGAGTTGTCTTAATTTGCATTTCTCAGATTAATAATGACTTGGAGCATCTTTTCATATGACTAGAAATAGTTTCAATTTCTTTATCTGAGAATTGTCTGTTCATATCCTTTGACCATTTTTCAATTGGAGAATGGCTTGATTTTTTATAAATTAGAGTTAATTCTCTATATTTTGGAAATGAGGCCTTTATCAGAACCTTTGACTGTAAAAATATTTTCCCAGTTTATTGCTTCCCTTCTAATCTTCTCTGCATTAGTTTTGTTTGTACAAAAACTTTTCAGTTTGGTATAATCGAAATTTTCTATTTTGTGATCAGTAATGATCTCTAGTTCTGCTTTGGTCATAAAGACCTTCCCCTTCCACAGGTCTGAGAGGTAAACTATCCTATGTTCCTCTAATTTATTAATAATTTCATTCTTTATGCCTAGGTCATGAACCCATTTTGACCTTATCTTGGTGTACGGCATTAAGTATGGATCAATGCCTAGTTTCTGCCATATTAGTTTCCAATTTTCCCAGCAATTTTTATCAAACAGTAAGTTCTTATCCCAAAAGCTGGGATCTTTGGGTTTGTCAAAGACTAGGTTGCTATATTTGTTGACTGTTTTATCCCTTGAACCTAATCTATTCCACTGATCAACTAATCTATTCCTTAGCCAATACCAAATAGTTTTGTTAACTGCTGCTCTATAATATAATTTTAGATCTGGTACAGCTAAGCCACCATCATTTGATTTTTTTTTCATTAATTCCCTTGAAATTCTTAACCTTTTGTTTTTCCATATGAACTTTGTTGTTATTTTTTCTAGGTCATTAAAATAGTTTTTTGGGAGTCTGATTGGTATAGCGCTAAATAAATAGATTAGTTTAGGTAATATTGTCATCTTTATTATATTTGCTCGCCCTATCCAAGAGCATTTAATATTTTTCCAATTGGTTAGATCAGACTTAATTTGTGTGAAAAGTGGTCTGTAATTTTGCTCATAAAGTTTCTGATTTTCCCTTGGCAGATAGATTCCTAAATATTTTATATTATCAGTAGTTACTTTAAATGGAATTTCTCTTTGTAACTCTGACTGTTGGATTTTGTTAGTGATATATAAGAATGCTGATGACTTATGTGGGTTTATTTTATAACCAGCAACTTTGCTAAAGTTGTGGATTATTTCTGATAACTTTTTAGAATCTCTGGGGTTCTCTAAGTATACCATCATGTCATCGGCAAAGAGTGATAATTTGGCTTCCTCATTGCCTATTCTTATTCCTTTAATCTCTTTCTCAGCTCTTATTGCTATAGCTAGCGTTTCTAATACAATATTAAATAGTAACGGTGATAGTGGGCAACCTTGTTTCCTCCAGATCTTATTGGAATGGTTGCAGTTTGTCTCCATTACATATGATGCTTACTGATGGTTTTAAATAGATGCTGCTGATTATTTTAAGGAAAAGTCCATTTATTCCTATACTCTCAAGTGTTTTTAATAGGAATGGATGTTGGATTTTATCAAATGCTTTTTCTGCATCTATTGAGATGATCATATGGTTTTTGTTAATTTGGTTATTAACATGGCCAATTATATTGATAGTTTTCCTAATATTGAACCAGCCCTGCATTCCTGGTATAAATCCTACTTGGTCATAGTGTATTATTTTGGAGATGATTTTCTGTAGTCTTTTTGCTAATATCTTATTTAAGATTTTAGCATCAATATTCATTAGGGAGATTGCTCTATAATTTTCTTTCTCTGTTTTCAGCCTACCTGGTTTAGGTATCAGTACCATGTCTGTGTCATAGAAGGAATTTGGTAGGACTCCTTCATTCCTTATTTTATCAAATAATTTATATAGCATTGGGGCCAATTGTTCTTTAAATGTTTGGTAAAATTCACATGTAAATCCATCTGGTCCTGGGCATTTTTTTCTTAGGGAGTTGTTTAATTGCCTGTTCTATTTCTTTTTCTGAAATGGGACTATTCAAGCAATTTACTTCCTCCTCTGTTAGTCTGGGAAGTCTGTATTTTTGGAGGTAGTCATCCATTTCACTTAGGTTATCAAATTTATTGGCATAAAGTTGAGCAAAATAACTCCTTATTATTTCTCTAATTTCCTCTTCATTGGTGGAAAGTTCTCCCTTTTCATTTTAAGACTACTAATTTCATTTCCTCCCTCCTTTTCTAATCAGATTTACCAAAGGCTTATCTATTTTATTGGCTTTTCATAGAACCAACTCTTAGTTTTATTAATTAGTTCAATAGTTTTTTACTTTCAATATTTTTAATTTCTCCTTTTAATTTTAGAATTTCCAATTTAGTATTTGGTGGTGGGGTTTTAATTTGGTCTTTTTTAGTTTTTTTAGTTGCAAGCCCAATTCATTAATCTTTTCTTTCTCTGTTTTATTCAAGTAAGCCTCTAAGGATATAAAATTCCCTCTTATTACCGCTTTGGCTGCATCCCACAAATTTTGGTATGATGTCTCATCATTGTCATTATCTTGAGTGAAATTATTAATTGTATCTATAATTTGCTGCTTCACCCAATCATTCTTTAAGATGAGATTGTTTAGTTTCCAATTACTTTTTGGTCTATTTCCCCCTAACTTTTTGTTGAATGTAGTTTTATTGCATCATGATCTGAAAAGAAAGCATTTACTATTTCTGCTTTCTTGCATTTAATTTAGGTCTTTATGTCCTAATATATGGTCAATTTTTGAATAGGTTCCATGAACTGCTGAGAAGAAAGTATATTCCCTTCTATCTCCATTCAAATTTCTCCAAATATCCAACATACCTAATTTTTCTAATATTCTATTTACTTCTTTAATTTCTTTCTTATTTGTTTTGTGGTTTGATTTGTCTAATTCTGAGAGTGCAAGGTTGAGATCTCCTACTATTACAGTTTTGTTGTCTATTTCTTCTTGCAACTCTCTTAACTTCTCCTTTAGGAAGTTGAGTGCCATACCACTTGGTGCATATATGTTTAATATTGATATTGCTTCGTTGTTTATGCTACCCTTTAGCAGGATGTAGTTACCTTCCTTATCTCTTTTAATTAGATCAATTTTTACTTTTGCTTGATCTGAGATAAGGATGGCTACCCTACTTTTGACTTCACCTGAAGCATAATAGATTTTGCTCCAGCCTTTTACCTTTACTCTATATGTATCCCCCTGCTTTAAATGTGTTTCTTGTAAACAACATATTGTAGGGTTCTGACTTTTGATCCAGTCTGCTATCTGCCTCCTCTTTATGGGGGAGTTCATCCCATTTACATTTACGGTTAGAATTACTAAATCTGTATTTCCTGCCATCCTATTAACCCCAGATTGTGCTTTACTTATTCTTGCCTCCCACAACCCTCTTTCCCCCTTTTAAACTTATGTACCCCTCTTGTATCACGATACTTATCCTCTTTATAATCCCTCCCTCCTCCACTTTGAGTCTTTCCCCCTTCCTTCCCTTATTACTCTTTTTCTTTTCCCTTTTCCTCTCCCCGTTTTTAATGAGGCGAGAGAGAATTTTCTCTAAAACAAATGTCAATTATTTTTCTTTGAGCCAACTCTGATGAGAGTAAGATTCACAATGTTCCTCCCCCTCTCTAAATTCCCTCAGATATGATAAGTTTCCTTAGCCTCTTTGTGGGATGTGGTTTCCCTTTTTTTATCCCTCCTTCCCACCTTATTCTGCCATCATCCCTTTTCCATATCTACTTCCCTTTTTTATGTTATATCAGTACAATCAAATTATATATGTATTCTTTTTGTATATCCACAACAGAAATACAATTCTCAAGAGTTATTTTTACCTTTTCTGCATCTCTTGAGTTCTATTCTTGGAGATCAAATTTTTTGTTTAGTTCTGGTTTTTTCTTCAGAAACAAATGGAATTCATTTGTTTCATTAAATGTCCATCTTCTTCCCTGGAAGAAAATGCTCAGCTTAGCTGGGTAATTTATTCTTGGCTGCATCTCAAGTTCTTGTGCCTTTCGGAATATCATATTCCAGGCCCTTCTTTCCTTTAATGTAGAGGCAGCCAGATCTTGGGTGATCCTTATTGTGGCACCTCGGTATTTAAATGGTTTTTTTTGGCTGCTTGTAAAATTTTTTCCTTAATCTGATAGGTCTGAATTTTGCCACAATATTCCTTGGGGTTTTTATTTTAGGGTTTCTTTCAGAAGGTGTTCGATGAATTCTTTCAATGTCTATTTTACCTTCTGATTCTATTACATCTGGGCAGTTCTCTTTGATGATTTCTTGTAAAATAGTATCTAGACTTTTTTTTCATCATACTTTTTGGAAAGTCCAATAATCCTCAGATTATCTCTCCTAGATCTATTTTCCAAGTCTGTCGTTTTGCAAGTAGATAATTCGTGGTTTTCCAGTTTGTCATTTTTGTTTTGTTTGACTGATTCTTGCTGTCTCAATGAATCATTAGTTTCAATTTGTTCAGTTCTAATTTTTAAAGAATTATTTTTCTTCATTAGCTTTTTTACTTCTTTCTGTATATGTCCAATTGAGTTTTTGAATGTATTTTTTGGTCTGTGGAATTTTTTCCATTTCACTAATTTTTTTTTTAGTGAATTATTTTCTTTTCAATTCACAGATCCTACTTTCTTGCGTGTTCTTTGTCTTTTCAATTCACGGATCCTACTTTCTTGCGAGTTCTTTGTCTTTTCCCATTCACAAATCCTACTTTCTAGTGAATTCTTTATTTTTCCAATTTGTATTTCAGGAAGTTGTTTGCTCTCTTGTAAGGCTTCTCTTCCTTTCCCCATTTATCTTCTAACTCTCTTTTGAGACTTTTAATGGTCTCTTCTAGAGAGCATTATGTAAGGAGGACAGTCTGATGCATTTTGCTGTTTGAGGTCTCTTCAGGTTTGCTGACCTGCTCTTTTTCTGCATAGAAGCTGTGGATCGTTCTTTTCATCTTTTTATTCATGTTTTAAAGCCTTTAGGGTAGGTCTCCTAGGCAAGGGGTTCAGCTTCCTCTGCAAGAGCAGGGAAAGATTTAAACCGATTTCCGGCTCGAGGTATGGGGTGCTCTTTGTGAGGTTTCCTTCCCCAACAGGAAGTGGATTCACATGGCCGAGCTATCAAACTGCTTAGTAGGGCTGAGTGGATTAGCGATTGCCCTCGGCTAGAGACTAAGGGGTGAAAGTGTCACTGCTCCGGGCCGGAGCCTCTTGTGGGAGTGTGAGTACTGCAGCTGACTGCGGACCACAGACCATGACCTTGCAGACCGCAGACCCGGACGCGGCCGCCACAAACTCTGCCCAGCGTCTCTGCCTGATGCAAATCGGCCCTGGAAAAGCTCATGGCTCCAAGCCAGGCTCCCCCACTGCGCAGATTGGAGGCTAACCCAGGCTGCAAAGTCCTCCTGAGTGCAGGATCACAACTGCCCGGAAAAGCCCCGTACTGCGGGTTGGGGCTGAGCTTGTGCTGAGATACTGTGCCTTCACCCTCAGTTTTGAGACTCTCCTCGGAACCTAATTTTCTCTCCCCGATCTGGGCGATCTCCCCCCTGGCCCGATACCAACCTTTTTGGCGAGACTGCAGATTTTCTTCGCCGGATGAGTTGTTCTATTTCTTATCTTTTACATAATTGTTGCAGTCAAGACTGATTTTGAGGCTCGATATAATATTGATAAAGAGGGTAAGAGAAGAGCTTAGAAAGTCGCGTGTGTCTTCTCCGCCATCTTGGCCAATATTTCTTCTGATTTGTTCTTTGACTCAATTATTCTTTAAATTTGTATTATTTACTTTCCAATTAACTTTTAATCTACCTTCCCACTGACTTTTGTTGAATGTAATTTTAATCTATTATGATCTGAAAAGAATAAATTTGATATTTCCACCCTTTTACATTTATTTTTGAAGCTTTTTATGCTCTAATACATGGTCTATGTTTATTTTGGTTCCATATGCTCTAAGGATAAGGCATATTGCTTTCTATTCCCATTAATTTTTCTGCAAAGGTCTGTCATATCTAACATTTCTAATATTTTATTTACTTTCTCATTTTTTTCTTGTTTATTTTTTGTTGGAGTTTTCAAATTCTGAGAGGTGACAGTTGAGGTCCATCAATAGTAGAGTTTTGCTATCTATATCTTTCAGTAATGCACTTAATTTATCCTTTAAGAAGAATTTCGTGCTGTACTACTCAGTGCATATATGTTTTGTATTAATATGGCTTCATTTTCTATGGTACCATTTTACAAATGTAGTTTCCTTCCTTATATCAAGTATATTTTTGTTTTTGCTTAGCCTGCAATGCTACCTACAATTCTTTTTTTGCTTTTGTTTTTTTTAACTTAAGCTTAAGCATAATAAATACTGCTTTTATTTTTAACTTTTATTTTCCATTTATTTGTCTCCTTTGAATCTACTTCTTGTAAATAGTTTATTGTAGGATTCTGGCTTTTAATCCACACTGCTATCTGCTTCCATTTTGTGAAAGCTTTCATAGTATTTACCTTCACAGTTATAGTTAATAATTGTGTATTTACCTGCATCCTGTTTTGTTCGTATTTGTGCTCTCCCTCCTTTCACCTTTTCATTTCTCACCACTGTTTTGCTTCTGTTTTCCTCTTCCCCCAATTTCCCCACCTTTGTGTTAGTTCCTTATGCCTCTTATTTAATCTCTTCCTCTCCTACTTTCTTATTGGGTAAAATATACTTCTAAATTTAAATGACTGTGTGATTTGAGCCAATATTAATAAGAGTAAGGTTCAAGAGATGCCCATTGCTCACTCTCCCATCTATAATTTTCTCCATTATAATTTCATGCCTCTTCATTTGAAATAACATCCCATTCTATTTTTTTCCTTCCTTCTGTACTCAGTATATTCTTCTTTCCTATCTTCTAATTATGTTTATATTATTTCCTTAAATTCATTGTATATCCATACCCTCCAAAATTTGGGTATATTCCTTCTAGATATATTATTAATGATGAAAGTTTTAAGAATTACAAGTAGCATCTTTCCATGTAAAGATATAAATAACTAGTTCAATTGAATCCCTTATGTTTTCTTTTCCATCTTTATCTGTTTTTCTTCTCTTGTATCTTGATTTTGGAGATCAATTAAATTTGAAAATCCTTCTATTTCATGGAATGACCGTCCATGTCTAATCCACTCTCTTCACCCCAATATATTATACTTAATTTTTCCAGATTAATATGTGACCTCTGATTTTTTTTTTAATGTTGTAGCTACTAAGTTCTGTGTAATCCTGCTTTTAGCTCGGAGGTATTTTAATTGTTGTCAACAACTTGTAGTATTTTTCCCCTTGATGTGATATTTCCAAAATTTGGGTATAATGTTCCTTGGGATTTTTGTTGTTTTTCCTATGAGGTATTTCACATTTTCTTCTGGTTTTTTTTCATCCTTTGAATTAGTGAATTAGTTTGATTTAGACTTAATGTCTCATAGAATTATTACCTCACAATTGTACAAATGTACTTTTTGAGTATTTTTTTCCTTAGTGAATCTTTGTATCTCCATATGGCCAATTCTACTTTTTAAGAAGCTATTTTACCTTTTTTTTTAAGTAACTCTCTTGTATAACTTTTAGTTTATTTTCCAATTTTTATTCTATGTTCCTTATATGATTTAAAAATTCTTTAGTATTTTATTTTCTCCAGTTACAAGGAAATACAATTTAACATTCATTTTAAGAAAGTCTGAATTTGAAATTTTCTTTCTTCCTTCCCCCTCTATCCTAATGAGAAGGTAAGCAATTTGATATGAGTTATACATGTGTAATCATACAAAACATGCTTATAATAGTCATGTTTTTAAAAGAAAACATAGACCAAAAAACCCTTCAGGAAAAATAAAGTAAAGAAAAATTGTTTAAATCTATATTCATACATCATCAGTTCTTTCTCTGGGTGGTGGATAACATTTTTCATTATAAGTCCTTCAGCACTGTCTTGGATCATTGTACTTGTGAGAATAGTTAAGTTGCTCCAACTGATCATCTTACAATATTCCTTTTACTTTGTACAGAATACATTTCACTTTTTGTCAGCTCATAAATCTTTCCAGTTTTTGAGAATACCTTGCTCATCATTTATTATAACATAATATAATTTCATCATAATCACATATCACAATTTGTTCAGTCATTTCCCAATTAATGGCATTCCCTCAATTTCCAAGTCTTTGTCCCCAGAAAAAATGGCTATAAATGTTTTGGTCAAATAAGGCCTTTTTCTTTTCTTTTTTTCTCTTTTAATCGCTTTTGGGATACAAACTTAGTAGCGGTTTTGTTAGGTAAACCATGCTAGGGCATGATTTTATAGCCTTTTGGGAAGAGTTCTACACAGTGGTTGAAGGAGTTTATAACTCCAGTAGTGTCTCATTTTCCCTATAACACCTCCACCATTTTTCACTTTCTCAATCAGTAGTGAGTTGGAGCATTTTTTCTATGCGGCTATAGGTAATTTTGATCTCTTCACTGAAAACTGCTTATAACTTTCAATCATTTATCATTTGGGGTATATCTCATTTTTATATGTCTCTAATTTTTTATAAATTTGACACAGTTCTCTATAAGTTGAGAAATGAGGTCTTTATTAGAAAAAAACTGCTTCAGATTTTGTTTTCACAGTTACTTTTTCTAAGTGTATTTTGCTCCATCCTATTCTCCTATTTATTATCTTCACTCTTTCTTTTTACCTCATTTTTCCCTCCTCAAAAGCGTTTTACTTCTGAGTACCTTTCCCTTCTGTTTCTCCCTCTTATTTTATCCTCTTCCTATCCTACTTTCTTATAAAGTAAGATAGGTTTCTATATCCAGTTGGGTATGGATGTTATTCCTTCTTTGAGCCAGTTCCAGTGAAAGTAAAATGTATTTACTCTGCCTTACCCACTTCCTCTTCTCTACTATAAAAGCTTTTTCTTGCTTCTTTTATATTAGCTATTTCACCCCACTTTATTTCTTCTTTTCCTTTATTTTTACATGATTTTAAGCTCCTTTTTGAGTTCTTTTATGAGTTCTTTTTGAGGTTGAGACTATTTCCCATTTTGCTTTAGGGTTTTTCCCATAAGGGTTTTGATGTCACTGTCCTCTTCCAAGTTTCTCTATCACCATAATAACTCTATGTGATCAATTTTTTTCTTTTTCTTTTTTTCTTATCTTTTTCCTTTAAAAACAAATTGAACTTTGCTTCAGAGATGAAAGTAGCTCTATCTCAGGCTTCTTGGGGCAGAGCCTACAGATCCTTACTGTTGATGAAGCATTGATATTGCCCTGCGACCCATGGGGGAATCTCCCGTCTGGTACTCTGCTGAGGGGATGGCTTCAGTGGATGATTGGTGCTGCTGCAGGCTATAAGGATTTGACAGTTTGCCTACTGTTGAGCAGGGTCCTTTTGCTGGTATCTCTTGTGTTCTGAGATTGATAGGGTGTTTCTACATTTTTCAAGAACTTCACTAAAACACATGACAGTCTGGCCACTGGCTGTCTCTATCTGGGCCCAGAAGCGGGGACTTTTCACTGGTGAATGCCTGTTTTCTTGGACATTCATAGGGTTAGTATCTACTTGTTTGCCTTAGACTACATTGAAGCAAGTGGAGGTCTAGTCTTTAGAGGTTGTTTGTTCACCTATGGCTAAACTTGACATTTTTCAGGCTTGAAGTCTATGGATTCTTTTGGCCATGCTGACACAGATGTCCCGGTGTTGGCCTTTGTCTGCTCCATCACACTAGAATTCAAGATCTACTGGTTTGATGAATTGGGGGTTGCTGCTGACTTGCTGTAACACTTTCTGTCCTGGAGGGACTTTTCTTTTTTACCATAAGGAGACAGATCTTTCCTGCTCATCTTCCAATTTTCTTAGACACAGTTTTTCATCCTATACTTTTGTTTGTTCTGTTGTTCCAAGATTTGTTTTGGGGATCTATTTTATTGTTGTTTAGAGGTAAATATAGGAAACTTACAGTGATTTACTGCTTACTCAAGCCTGGGATTCTTGGTGGATGGCAAGTGAATGGCAAGTTTTAAAAATGAGGAAATTTAGACTAATAGAAGTAATTTGCTTACATATTTGTCTAAAAAGTGTTACAAATGAAATTTCACACCAACAGACTTCATACTCCAAGTCTAAATCTTTTTTTCAGGATACCACCTTACTTCTTTGTGTAAATGTAGACAAAGAATAAATACAATTAATACATATTTTATAGAATTTACTTCACACATTCTAACTACCTGTGATTTAAAATTTCCAGGTCCCTTTCCCATATAAAGCTTTTAATCTTTTATTGTACTATGATAGAATGGGAGAAATTGCTTTAGCATCCCTTTGAGATTATGGGTGAAAGAAAAATGAAAATTGGAGTTAATTGAATTTTTTTCTTGTTTTAATTATTTTCCCTACTCTGAAAAATGAGATGGATTAGGAAGAAAATTCAGAAAACACACTAGTGAAGTTTTTATTTTTTGTTGCTTTTTAAAGAAATGTCTGGGTAAAAAGTTGGTTTAGTAGCAATGCTTCCTTTTTCAACTTTAGAAGGGTATCTGGATTTTTAGACACTAAATGACCTTTTTTATATTGTATATCACACAGAATTTATCTATAAAAATGTTGCAGGTAAGTGGGAACTCCAGTTTGCCTTCTATATTTATTCCAATATGTCTAAATGAACTGTGGAATGACTTATTAATGTGCTGCAGTATTACTGAAGAATTCTCTTTGGAATAAAAACTGGTAGGATTCTTTTATCGCATTCATAGACAAAAGATAAATTTGAGTAAGTAATTTTGGAAACTCACTATGAAAAGTCCAGCTTTTGGAATTTGCCATGGCTCGTAGATAAATGAAGTCTTTTTTCCCCTCAATAATATTTTCCCCAAAATATATGTAAAGGTAATTTTCAGCATCCATTTTTGTAAGACTTTGGGTTCCAAAATTTTTACCATTTTCTCTCTCTTACCTCCCCAAGACAGCAAGCAACTGATAAAGGTTAATATATATGAAATCCTTTTAAACATATTTCAATATTTGCCATGTTGTGCAAGAAAAATCAGACCAAAAGGGGGGAAATGAAAAAGAAAAAGTAAACAAAAAAGGTAAAATAAAATACTATGTTTTGATTAACATTCAGTCTCCATAATTATCTCTCTGGATGCAGATGGCATGTTACATCCCATTTCTATTGAACTTGTCTTGAATTACCATATTGCTGAGAAGAGCCAAGTCCATCACAGATGATTATCACAGTCTTGTTGTTACTGTATACAATGTTCTGGTTCTGCTCATTTCACTCAGCATCAGTTCATGTAAGTCTTTCCAGGTTTTCTGAAATCAGCCTGCTCATCATTTCTTATAGAAATATAATATTCCATTATATTCATATACTATAACTTATTCAGCCATTCCCTACTTGCTGAGCATCTACTCAATCTCCAATTCCTTGCTACTAAAAAAGGGTTGCTATAAGCATTTTTGTATATGTGGCTCTTTTTCCCTCTTTTATGTTCTCTTTGGGATACATATTCAGTAATGAGTACTAAATCAAAGATTATGCACAATTTGATAGCTCTTTGAGCATAGTTCCAAATTGTTCTCCAGAATGGCTAGATCATTTCACATCCCCACCAATAATGCATTAGTATCCTAGTTTTCCTACATCTCCTTCAAACTTTAGCATTATTTTTTCCTGTCATCTTAGATAATTTGAGAGGTGTGAAGTGATACCTCAAGAGTTGTCTGAATTTGCATTTCTCTAATCAATAGTGATTTAAATAATTTTTCATATGACTACAAATGACTTAATTTCTTCCTATGAATATTGTCTGTTCAAATATTTTGACTAATAAATGGAGTGTCACAAGGGACATTATAAAGTCAGTCCAAACCACTAAGTATTTCCTTCTAAATAGTGAACTTCATTTTGATGAAGTAAGTACTTACTTGCTTATAAACTGATGACACTTGATCCTAACCATATGAAAGACTCAGTTTAAAAAAAAAATTGGGCAAAGTAAATTTAAAATCAGAAATTCCTGTATGTCAATAATAACTATAGTTCTAAATGTAAAGTAGACATTGACTATGGCTTTTTTCTTATATATTTATGGTAGGCACTATCTCTTCCAAATAATCCTATTCATGTGAATTTTAGTTAGACAAAAAATTATAGTATTTAAGGAAAACAAATAATAATTTTAAAATATAGTATAAATAATATATGTCAAAACTTAATCTGCCACAGACTTTATTTCTCCTGTGCAGGTAGCAATCCAGGTTTTCTTCTGAAATTTTTATTATTTTTATATTTCTGAAATTACAGTAGTGACTAGGACTAGGGGAGTAATCAGAGTTCATGATAACATCCATATACAAATAACAATAATATGTAAGACCTAGTAATATTTATGAAATGCAGGGTTCTTTTCTTTTTCTTCTCTTATTTCCACTTTTATATGTTAGTTGAATTATGATTTATGAATTTATTTTATGAATTAGGTTTTTTTTTACTATTAGAACAAATCTTGGAACCACAGTTCACAACCTCATAGAAAAGGCCTCATAAAAAAGCTATGTCTTCCCCTTTTAATGCAAATTAGTAAACTTATTATTTTTGGAATTGTTATTATTAAGGAACACTTCTTATCCAAGGATCTAGATCTCTTGGAAACGAGGTTTATTAGAATATCCTAGGGCTTTGCACTACTTAGTATTAGAGATTTGTGATGCTAACAAATTTGTAATTTGTGATTCTAATGGAACTTGTGATTTGCAAGTGACTATAGAAGCAATCTAGCCCAACCATTACCCAACAGGAATCTCTATTGTCACATACCTGACAAGCAATCATGCAGACTCTACTTGAATGCAATGAAACACTCCACATCCTGAGACAAGCTATCACATTTTTGAACGCTTCTAGATTTAAGGAATTTTTTCCTTACTTTAACTTTAATTTTTGTAATTCTCAACATTATTTCTAAGTCTGTCCTTTGGTACTAATGAAGAAATGCAGGAATCACATGTGTGTGTATGTGCATGTGTCTCTGTGTGTTCATGTGTTTTCTCTCTTCTCCTCTCTCTCACCCTCTCTCATCATCTCTGTGTCTGTCTCTCTCTGCATATATATGCGTTAATGAATAGGCATTTACATACATAAAATAAATTTATATCTTCATATATATGCAAATATATGCATACATGTGTGTATGTGCATACATGTGTATAAATATGTACATTATATATGAATATGGATGCTACCAAAAGTATTCTTTTATAGAGGCTAGCTTTCTACTTTCTCTCTGAAATTCTGCTCCACCTAAACTTTATTTAACTAAAGTACAGTGTTTTCTGGACACTCACTACACCTCAACTCCCCTTTACCTTTTAGCTCCCTTTTGTATGCTTTCTTCTCCCATTAGCTTTTAAGCTCCTTGAAGTCATGAACTATCCTTTTCTTACTTATATCACCAGTACTTAGCAAAGTGACTGACACATAAAAGGCATTAAATAAATATTTATTGAATTGAATTGAATATTATTTGCATCTATTTGTCATCCTCAGTAATCCTTTGGAAGATAAAGACTTCATCCTTTTTCACCTTGAATAACCTGTGCCTAGAAGAGTGCACTGTATTTATGGGATATTCTATCCATGTTTAGTAAATTGCACTGGAAAACTTTATCTCTTGTTTTCAGAGAGTGATAATGAAAATAAAGTGAAGAATCAAGAGAGTGTGTCATGTCAAATGCTATTTAGTTATCTTGATTCCACTCTGACTCCCAAATTGCAAGATTTTTCCTGTTTTTGAACCAAGAAATCTTTGTGGGGGGCAAGAATGACATGACATCCTACTGTAATTTATTATTATTATTATTAATCATTAAACTAAAGTTCTTTGGCCAAAATAGCAGAATTAGACAATGAGGATGCTTTCTGGTACAAAAGAAAAAAGTAAGGGGTCAACTGAATCTATGAAAATTGGATGGAAGGAGATATATTTTTGATGATACAGTCATTTGCAGGGGAGTGACTCCTCCCATCTCAGCATTTTCAAGCACCTTGTGGATACTATGCCATTAATCATAACCAGCTCCTGGAATAGAAAAAAATAATTTATTTATTTTTCCTTATTCTTTTTCACATGTAGAAAGACAGGCATAGAGAGGTTAAAAGGATGACTTAGGGTCACAAAATAGGTGTCATATTTTGTATTGGACCTCATATTTCTTGATTCATGATTGAGGGTTAGACCTATTAGCCTTACTAATTTTAAAGAAGTCAGAAGCCTATTTACAAGTAAAACTGAAAAGAGAATTTAATACTGTCACTGAATACTAGCATTCATCTGTATTAGAGAGAGAGAGAGAGACAGGCTCCCTGTTTAACTGTTCCATTTCATGTGAGGCGGAGCACTGCCAAAAGCATTCTCAGTTTCCCCACTGTTTAGGTTAGTATTCAAGGGAATAAAAAAAAGCATGTAGCCACATCTTCAGAGCAGCATTTTGTCTTAATCCACTTCTTTGTGGACATGCTCTCTATATGCAATTACAAAGAGCTCAAAAGCAATGTCATCTATCTTGGCTTTCTTCTTTCTTCCTGTCCCTCTTCTTTCCTGTTTCTCATTATACAGTCTGCATATATAAACAAACCCATTCTGGGGGATGATAATAAAGAAAACAAAGATGTGCACTATGGTTTATATAGCTTGTCAACCATAACTGGAAAATATGTTTCTGCTTTTGTGGAAAGTTAAACAATTTGCACATGAGGAAGTTTCCTTTGCTTTTATATGGCAGTATCACAATGACATCCTTTAGGTAAACCTTGTAATTCCTCTTCTCATCTTATTATGTTTACAGTATTTCCTTCTTTCTGCCCCCTCCTTGCCCAGACATTCATAACAGCTGCTGCCACCATGCTTCTCATGGGAATATCTTTTCTCCAATTAAATAATCTTCTTTTGTATGAGCCATTTAACCATCAAGTCTTGGCAGTTAGAATCAAGACTCAAAGAATGAGCTGGAAAGACTGAATGTGCCCTAATATGAGGGAAATCTCTCCAATTAATATGTAAAGCAATAGCCACAAATTAGCCTCCACTTAATAGTTTGGTCTCTTACTCATTAATATAATCTCTAGAAGAAACAATGGTAAGATAGATGTATCTCACAAATATTCATAGGAAAATGAAATCACTGAAGCTGAAATTGTAAAACAAAATAAAACAAAAGTATTGGGAGTGGATTTCCCCCTTTAATTTTGCTGATGGAACAATTCTTGTACATTATCCCCATGATGGCTTCTGGTGCTATTAGGAAATCTAATTAGCTATTTAGGGCTGTATTTGCAAAGAAATGGTTTACTTAATAAAGTAAAGTAAACACTTGACAATGTGCATGTTCAATTTGAGGCAAGAAACCTGTGGATTTTATTGCAATTTGCAAAGAAAACTTAGCTTTCAGTGTCAGATAATAAGAGTTATATGTGCAATACCAGAGGACAAGTTAATGGAGAGTTGACGATTTTCTCCATGAAAAGGGCTTCATTTATTTTCTCATGAAGAACAAGCTCACAGCTATCAGGATATATAAATATTCAGCAACTTAAATATAGAAAAGCAAGGTGCATGCTAGAAAATTGTTGCATTTGAGAATATGTTTCAGTTAATCATTTGTTTCCTAATTTATATTCAGAATGTTATTTATTTTTCTATTCCTCTTCTAGGATAAATATATAGAATCTGAATTTTTGCAAGTCATTGTGGGAGTGCCCTGTTAAGTCAAGCCATCACAAAATGAATGAGTCTAGAAGCTAGCCCCAGCGTAGGAGGGAGGGAGAGGGTAACTTTTGCATGCATATAGATATTCAAATTAATCCCCATGTTTCATATTTTCAAAAATACTACATTGCACAACATAAAAATATTTCTTAAGTTAAAAAAGTCTTCGGAATAACTAATATTAAGATCCTGTCTGGGTGGGGAAAAGAGGTTGTCAAAATACACAGATATAACTGCTACCTTCTACCATTCCACATAACAGAGAAAGTTAAAGAACAAATAATGTTGCATTGCCAAAAGAATGTTGATAACAGAACATTTCAGTTCTAGGCATAGTACTAGATGTATAAAATGAAGGAAGTATCTTTATCTTTAAGCTCCTAATTTTCTTTCGTCTATAAAATAAGAATTGAACTAGCCCATGTTCAAGATATAAAGTGTAAAGTTTGATGTTTTAAGTTTTAAGTTTAAGTAAAAGTCATTCAATGAAAGGTCCAAAAACTGGCAAAAATGATGCTTAAGTACACAAAGACAATCTGAATATCAAGATTGCATAGAGATTTACATCCCAAAAGGGAGAATTAATATATTCAAATAGCATGTACAACAGAACATTCTCAGGCTACAGAACTCACATATTTGTTATCACTTCTGTGATTAAAACTTTTTTGTGTAGTGAATTCTGTACCTGTCTCTAACCACATGGACTTTTGTTTTGTCTCTTTTGTCAGAGGAAGTGAAGACATGGAGCCTCTGGTTATTTGGCATAGGTTACTTCCAATGAAGTAATTTCTCATATCAGATTTGTTGTTGTTTTTTAACCTTGTTTCTACCTGTCTGTGAATAAATTTTAATGGTTCCATAAACTTGTGAAAGGGAAATAAAAACACTTCATCTGGTAACTGACATTTGCCATTATCTGAAATAATTTTAAAGCATTGCTCTAAGGACAATTCATTAGCTTTACCAACTGTAAAAATTATTCATGCCACAACAAAATATTTAGAATATTTGTCATATACCTATGTGGACTGATATCTGCTCTGTAACTTACAGACTTGCAAAGATAAACCCACTGAGAAGTAAAGTGAGCTGCCTGGTCACATACCCATCATATGTCAGGAAAAAAAAAAAAAACCTGAAACCTCTGCTTCCTGATTTCAAGGACAGTTGTCTTGATGCTATATTGAACTGTATCTCTCCTTTTCTTTTAAATATTTTGGTATTTTTATTTCTTATGTTTCCTATTATATCCCTCTCTCTTCCCCTGCCAGAAAACTTTACCTTTCAATAAAGAATTAAAAAGTGAAAAAGATGGGAAAAGTTTAATGAAATGTCACATGTATTAGAAAAACATCTGTCATTACACACAAAGTTCTCTTATTTGTATTTTTCTCATGTGTGTGTGTGTATGTGTATGTGTGTGTGTGTATTCTTCCTCCTTTAAACCAATTCTGATGAAAGTGAGGTTCAAGCATTGTCTGTTACCATTTCATTTTCCTCACCACATAAAAGCTCTTCCTGCGATGCCTCTTTTATGTGGGAAATATTTTCTCATTCTACTTAACCCTTCCCCCTTTTATAGTGTATTCCTCTCACCCCATATGAGATGATCTCAACATAATCAACTCTTACTCATTCCTTCTGTTTATGTAGATTCCTTCAAATTGCCCCTAAAATTATAAAATTCCTAGAGATGATATGTATTATCTTCCTATATGGAAATGTAAAAAAAAAAAGTAAGTAGTTTATAATTACTTTTGTGTTTATCATTTTATGATTCTCTTAAATCTTCTGTTTGAATATCAAAAATCCTATTCAGCTCTGGTACTTTCATCTGGAATGCTTGGAGGCTCTCTATTTCATGAAATATAAATTTTTCTTTATATATATGTATATATATATATATATATATATATATGTTTATATGAACATAGTATATCGATGCCTATAAATATGAATGAGTATTTTATGTGTGTATACATACACATTATAAACACATTATATATGTACTTGATTAAATTCATATATCTTCAAATGTCTACACTGTATAAAGCATTAAGCTACACACTAGAATGAAAAAATTTCCTGCCTAAATAAAAGGCTTATATTGTACTAATAGGAAAAACAGAATTTAAACTGGCATATAATTATAGTACAATTTGAGGGGAGAGTAACTATTAGCAACCAAAAACTACATTTTTCTGAGACACAGAAGGAAAAATGCACTCTGTATCATCAAGGAACTTAAAATTTAGTCAAGGAGACAATAAATGTACAGAGGCAAGCGTACTGCACAAAAATAGATAAATGGATTATAGGTAGATGATAGATTGATAGATGGTTGCATAGATCATTAGATACTTGACAATGTGCATAAGATACATAAAAAGATTTCTATAATGATTGATTAAAGGAAAAATAAACTTTAATATAATTAATTTTAATAAAGTCCAACTTTTAAAAAATCACATTTTCTGTGAACATAGTTATACCCTTAAAATGGAACAAAGCCAGATATATTTATATAAGTAAAAAATTTAAAAATCTGGGTTTTTTTGATCAATAATATAAATTCTTGACTTGAAAAAGCCCTCCATTTATTTCTTATATCTCTCCTACAACTTGATAAATAAAAATTCAATTCTGTCTCATATACATATTACTTGTGTGATCTGAAATAATGCACTTTACTTGCATCTTCCTCAGTTTTCTCAATTATAAAATAGAATAATAACATTTCCCTCCACCTATTGTTAAAATCAAATGGGATAAACAGAGGAAGAAAATGATACAACAACTTCATTAATAAATATGGATGCAAAAATTCTAAATAAAATACTTACTAAAAGATTAAAACAATACATTACAAAGATAATACTTTATGACAAAGTATCCATACAGGGATAGTTTAACATTAGGAAAATTATTAATATAACTGATTATATAAATAATAAATATTTTTAAAGTGAAAAAAATCAAATTGTTACAATTTTTAAAGTGCTTTGCAAACCTTCAAGTATTCTCTAACTATTGATTATTATTATTTCTTATTGCTGTTCCTATTACTATTCTTCTGGAGAGTTCACTGAGGTATAGAGAAGTTATATCACTTGTTCAGTGTCAGAAGGTGATAATAATCAGAGAATCCAAGTCTTCTTTTGATTTAGTAGGCTAACATTCTTCCTACTATTTCTCATTGTGTTTCATGTATATTTGATATATGGTACAAATACTAAATGAATGCATATAATATGTACATATCTTAATGCCATATTTATGTAGATATCTGAACTTATCTTGTAAATAATTATTCAAGCATATATAATCATAATATATAAATAAATATACATATATAATTATAATTGTGCAAATTATTCAAACAAATCAAAATAAGAAATTTAAGGATTAATACACTCACAAAAATGTAATTTCCTTAATTATCTGTATAGTTGACTCAAACTCCTGCCTTGCTTTTATGTTATAGCTATGATGAAGGAGAAGTGAAAAATTGCAAACATATTTCAAGTAAAAGGTTTTAATCTCCTTCACACAAAATCCCCACCTTCAGTCTTAGGGAAGGAGTAGATGATATTTGTAAACTAAATGTCATTAGTTATATAATATGTAAAGCATCCAAAAAGTACTCATTTTAGGGAATCTCATTTAGGAAAGGCAATGAATCCTAAACTTGTCTAAGGCATATAAAGATTAAATAGTTCTGTCCAGTGTTACCTAATTAATGTCAGAGATAAGACTTAAACTCATTTCTTCATGAACACAAGCCCAGGACTTAATCAACCATGATATTCTGCACATAATTCAGTTTCCTCTCCTCTTTCACTTCCGCTTATTGTGTAAATGGAAAAGACTTGAAAATATGATAAGAATTATTCCAAATGCAAAATAATGGTTTGGTCATGTATATTTATTATGTATCTAATTTATATTTTAATATATTCAATATCTACTGGTCATCCTGCCATCTGGGGAAGGGGGGTTGGGGGGAAGGAGGGGAAAAATTGGAACAAGAGGTTTGGCAATTGTTAATGCTGTAAAGTTACCCATACATACAACCTGTAACTAAAAGGCTATAAAAAAAAAAAAAAAAAGAATTATTCCAAATGTACAACTGGTCTTCCACAAAAGATAAACATGTAGGTTATATTTCTTAGTGGATTGTAGATGGATTAAACACTCTAAATATTTTTTCATTTTAATTAAGTTAAATAAATTTTGGAATGAAGGTCTTCATGCAAGGGGGTAATGAAGAACAATTTCCTTGAACAGTCTTTCAACAATAGTCAAATGTTGTCAGCTTTTTATTTTGTAAAATTTTTCTAATTTGAAAATAATAGCCTACAGCTAAAAGTTTGCATATTACATTTCTAATTCCCTGATTCATTTCTTTACATTTTTAATTGCTTTGAGCAATTTGTTATATAGATCAAATGATTATTTCATTATCTCCTTGTGAGCCTCTTTTCCAATGACCCCAAACATTTTGAAAATATTGTACTAACATCTATCCCTTTGTGAGAGGTCAAACGTTCTACAGAGGGGAGAATGTATTTCTTCTTTTTTCATTTTTGCCTCAGTTAAGAAGGTGAGCTCTGAATCTGTAAATTGGCCAATGAGTAGAGTTCATTGTACTGCCCATTTAGTTATCAGTGATGAACTGCTTAACTGTGTGTTTCTGAACTGTCAGTTCAAAGAATTGTTTAGAAGAAAACTCAATAAGTGAAACTCATAGTGTTACCTATGAGTTATATTTAAAATGTTAATTTGGGATTTCTAGGAATTAATATCATGAGCACTATTAGCCTATGAGCATTAAACCAAAGCTGAATTCTACTTGCTTTCAAAGGACTAATTGAGATTGAATTACAAAAAGATATAAAAAGAAATAATAGCCCATACAATGAATACCTAAGATGTTTAATTCAGGATGGGGCAGTCATAATGATGAGGGACATAGGACAACTCAAGTGAATCTTATAATTGTGGTATTAAAACTAGTAAACATTAATCAGTGGGTTTAAATGTGCTGTATCTTAGAAATTTAATCTAAAAGGAGATGAAGAAAAAAAAAAGAAATAGTCATAACTAGAGTAAGGAGGATCAATGGGCAACAATGGAAGAGACTCACAATAAAATACCTCTTCTCGGGGGAATAAAATGTATTTCCTATCCAACTAAGAAAAACAGAATGAGAAAGTTATTGTTAAGCAAATAGGTGTGACTACTGCTAGAATATCATAGTGGGAATTCCTGAATGCTGAGGGCTCTTCCAACTTTTAAGTTTTATGATTTTGTCTGGGAGGAAGTAAGACATTTGCTGGAATATATTGAGTCTTATTTGACTCAATTTTCAGGAATGTATTAAGTCATAAAAAGTTGATATTCACTTTTGAATAGACTTCTCTAAAATTTGGTCTGGTCCCCTTCTTAAAGTGTACATGCAACCACAACATTAAACAATTCCAGCAAAACAGTACACTTGATTGGTAGGAAGAACAGACTTCAGACTGATTGGATGTGTAGAAATGGGATTTTTTTTAAAGTAAAAACACAAAAAAGCACATATAGAGTACGTACATGTGGGATGAAAAACACTTGATTGAATACTAAAATAAGGCTGGTATACATCTATCTTGATGACTTAGTTGTATTGATCATACTTCTGATTCAATCAATTGTTGATGAGTTTGTAAACTGGTCACAGGTCATTTAATAAGATAAATGAAAAGAAATATTGAACTCTAGTCAGAAAAAATATGGAACTATAACTCTCTCTGTCTCTATATATTTAAAAATACAAGAATGTTATAGTGAAGTAATTTTTATTTTAAAGACTCTAGGAGCCTTATTCAAAGTTTCTTTTACCTTATCAAATGCAAGTCTATTGTCCCAAAGTTCTATTCACCCATAGAATTGAGGCAAAAGTGGGCTAAATTAAACTTGTCCTCTTGTATATGAGGCAGTCAAATGAGTCAGTGGATAGAGCACTGTTTCTTAATCCAGAAAGGCTTGTGTTCAAATCCTTCCTCAGGTATTTACTAAGTGGGTGATTCTAGGTAAGTCATTAATTTCTGCCTCAGTTTCCTCAAAGAAAGACAAATACTAATATTATCATCTATCTCCCAGAAGTTGTTGTGAAGCTCAAATGAAATAATATTTTTATGTCACTTAATACAGTAACTGATACAAAAGTGATATTTAATAAATACTTATTCCCTTCCCATTTAATAGAATTTAGATTAAAAGTTAGGTAACATGTAGGAAAAGTTCACATTTTTTCAAAGGATTGAATTTACAAAAGAGAGTCAAAAACACTGATTATGTGGACTCAGTACTTGCATTTATTTTTATCCTAGTTAAAGTCTTCATTGTTGAACTTATATGTCAGGGTCCCCCCAAATCCTGATTCACCACCATTGCTAGCATTTATATCATACTTTGAGGTTTGCAAAGCAAGCATTTTCTCTTTTGATCCTTACAACAACCCTGGGAGATAGGTTCTATTATGTTCTTCATTATATAGATGAGGTAGGTGTGGTTATTATCCTCATTTTACCCATGAGGAAATTATAGTTGAAAAGGTTAAGCAATTTGCCTAGGATTATATAGCTAGTAAGTGCTTTAGCAGTATTTGAACTCTCTCTTATGCTTTTCTCATTTTAGATTTTATTTCTCTAAGTCTAGCATTCTATGTATTATGTTATATATTAGTACTAACAATACTGGATTTTAGATTTATCACAGTGAACTCTCTTTTATAAGGAAAAATATAATAAATGAATGTTTTCCTTCTGCTAAGAAAAATATGTGAACACATCTTGTTCTTCTACACAAACTTTTGGTGATTTCCTATTATATTCAAGATAAAATATAGACTCTTTACTGGAACAGTCATGGCTCTCCTAATCTGGTTCAGAGCTTTTTTTCCATCCTTTTGTTCATATTATATCCCTTCAGACACATTATGTTTCAGTTAAACTGGATGGCACAATCTTGACATGCCCTTCTGCCATTGTACATTTGCATATTCCATTCCTAATGCCTAGAACAGAATCTATCCACACTTTCACCTATTGATATCTTTCCCTTCATTCAAAGAACAAGGTAAAGTTCTAGTTGGGTTCTCTCTTCTTCAAGAGACTACCCTATACTCCTTCAGGGGAAAAAGATTTTTCCTTTCAGAAATCTCTCATGCCTCATTGTTTGACATCTTTGCACCTAGAACATTTAAATTTATAGAATTGTTATGTAAATATGTTTTGTTCTCCATAACAGAATATAAGGTACTTGAGGTTAGGAATGATGCCATTTTTTATCTTCATATCTTTTTCATTTAGCTTAGTGCCTGAACATAGTATGAAATCAATACTTTTATTGCATTGAATTTGCTGAAGAATATATATAAACCAAATGATATGGAGATGATAAATAAATCAATCCACAGTTTTTATTGTTGTTGTTTATTCATTATTGTTGAAGTCGACCAAGAGAATCATACAGGATAAATAACTTAATGGTCAGAATGTATTAAGTGCTTACTAGGGATAATAAGCATTGTGCTAGACATTAGAAGTGAATTACACTCAACTATATTTCATATAAGCAGGTATGGGACTAACTCTTGTTATTACAATGGAGTAACCTTTTTCCTATCATTTTTCCATTATAGCAGCCAATTCCCAATCCCTAGCAAAATAATATGGATGCCTGCTGGTGAGGACAATTCCAGAGAAACCTTTGACTCTTATAGTCATAACTGAGTATTTGAAGGTTACTAAAGTGTTTGTCATAAATTGCTTCCTTTGGATCTTATAATAACCCCTGGGAGAAAAGCAGGGCAAATATTATTACCTCCATTTCATGGATAAGGAAATTATCTATGAAAGGTTAAACAGTTTAACTAAGTTCAAATAGCTAGTAAGTAGCAGTCAGGACTCAAATTCATGCAAACTGACTGCGAATCTGCTCCTTTCCCCATAATGCCTCAGCTTTCCTTTATAACTAAAAAAGATAAAAGGTGAACAGTGTCACAATGCTAGTGATTATCTGAAAGTATATTTGAATTTGAGGTTCTCTAACTCTAGTCCAGTCCTCTATTAGGCCACTTAACCATCTATCACATGGTGAAGAAAACCACACATTTTCTTCAAATTTCAACCTTTTTTAATATCAAATCATTCCTAGATTAGTTATTTCTCAAGGGGAGCCAATATTTCTCTGTCTCAATTACAGGTGTTTTCAACTAACCTCTGTTCTTTTTTAAGCTAATTGTAAAAATGCCTTTACATTATATTATTTCCTGTCTTTGCTCACAGAGTTCCTGCTCCTTCTCTATGTATCACAGAAGAATGAAAAAAAAATAAAAATTCATAATGCATTGTCAGTAAGATGATGTAATTCATTGTGATGGTTTTTCTCCAAACAAAAGGAGAGCTTTTCCAATTATTCTTTGAGATGAACTTCCTGCCATCAATTATTTCACTTTAGAACAAACAAAAATTTAATTTGTTTAAAATGTGTAGTTCTTTCCCTAACAGGCTCTTCCAACTAGTAATAACTTGTTAGGGTATTTTTGAGTAACAGAAAGAGTTTTTAGAAAAAAAAAAATGAAGGTATTGTCTCCATGTTTTCTATAAATTTTAAAACAGGTCATTCCAGAAAATTGCTTTTATCACTCTGTGCCTAGTTGTTTCTCAGAATGAGCCCCAATTTATTGGACACTACATACTTCACAAAAGCTGCAAAGATTCTCTTTTGTTAAGAAGGTAGATCTTAGAGTGTGCTAGCATTGTATTCCTTTTTCCTGTGATCTTCACTGCCTTAGGGCTCTTTGCAACTTCAAGGAGAATTTTAAAAGAAAAGAGTTACTCTCCCTCCTAAAAATGAGCAACCTTGAAAGACTTAAGATCTCTATTCAACACAATTATCAACAAAGATTCCATAGGAATTAATGATGAAGGATGCTACCTGTCTCCTGTCAAGAAAATGCTGAACTGAATAAGCAGAATGAGATATGCATTTCTGGACATAACCAATGTGGGAATTTATTTTGCTTAACTTTGCATATATTTTCCTTTCTTTTTTTTTAATATGAGAAAACACGGTTGGGGAAAATTGTTGTTAATTTTTAAAAAATAATTATTGTTTAAAAACAAAGCCGTTATTTCTATAGAGATTAGAACAGCTAAGTGCCACAGTGGATAGAATGCAAGACCTTGAGTCATGAAGACATCTTCCTGAGTTCAATCTGGCCTCGTGCACTTAGTGGTTGTATTACCCTGAACAAGTCATTCAACCCTTTTTTGCCTCAGGTTCCTTATCTATAAAGTGAAACTGAGAAGAAAATGATAACCCATTTCAGTACCTTTGCCAATAACACCTCAAATAAGATCACGGAGAGTTAGACATGACTGAAAAACAATTGAACCAGATGAGAGAAGCATACTAAGGACCTTGAATTATCTCCTAATGTCCATAGTTACAATATTTAGGATTTTATTAATGCCACATTTTTTCACATGTAGATCTTATTTAAAAAAAAAAAAAAAACAGAATACCAGAATCTTCTATGAAAAATGTTTTCCATTTCTTTCTCCCAAAAGCAAATATACCACATTATACTTTGTGAAACAATGCAATGTGTATATGCTAGATAAGTTCCAGAGGCAGAAAGATATTCTCATATCATACAAAATTTTAATATTTTACAAAAATGGAGATGCTTGTTGGCAGTTTACTCCTCTTTGAAGATTTTAGATGTTCTTTGGTGATTATTCCTGGACTTCCATGGAAACAGACAATGCCATCATTCAATATTGTCATAAGAATATATTTCCAAAAATGATGTATAGTAATACAAAAGTGTATATAATAATCATATTTTGATCAATAAAAGCTGTAAAATTCTTGTTTCAATGGAATAGTAAAATGTACCTTTTTGCTATTCCATTGAAACAAGAACTTTACAGCTTTAATTTTGCAACATATTTCTTTTATTTGTCATTGAATTTTAGTGAAGTAGGTTATAAATAAGGGATTCAGATGAGACTTTCTAAAAATTGTGTTTTAGACTTTTTAAAATAAGCTAGTTTGTCCTTAACATATACATTTTTGCACTTTTAAATGAGCTATCATATACACTATATGTAAAGTATTATATAAATCTTAAAATACTATATAAATGATAATAATCCTGTTAGTATTGTATTTGTTTAAATCTACTTTTGGTTGGACACTGAAAGATAAAGTAACACAAAGACAGTATTCACAAGAAAGGATAAAAATCCAGGAGACTTATGGTTTAGTCTTACTAGTGTCAACAAATTTCCTGTGTCCTTGGATAAGTTGATAAATTTAAAACAATTGAAACAGAATATTATGAGTAAAACAATGATAAAAAATGTTTCAGGTTTAGTTGATACAATTAAATGGATAAAAACATTTGTGAAAAAGCTACTATACACCAAATACTGTGCTAGGTACAAAGTTAAAAAAAAAAAAATCGTGCTTTTTCTCAATAAGTTTAAATTCTTTTGGAATAAAAGAATATCCAAGTTAGAAATGTCCAAGTCTAAGCAGTACCTGATTTTTAAAAAAATGCCCTTCTATCACACTATGAAACTTTTCTTGAAAAGTTTAGCATAGTGCTTGGCATCTAATGGGCACTTAACAAGTATTTATTGATCACTCAGCCCAGAAAAAAATGAAGTTTGCCTCATATGTTCCCTCATTTTCCTTCCTATTATCATTTCTATTTTTAGCTTAATAAAACTGATTAGTGCCCAGTGTCCAGTGTCCCATGATTCCCAGATTCCTCTCAGTGAGTAGGACATGCAAAAGTGACCATTTCCTACTTCCATTTTCCACATAGCTCAAGAATTTAGGGAAAACCATTGGTGTAGAAAGTGAGTATACCAATTTGGATGCTGTTTATAGATTTGGAGCCAGTGGCTCCCAAACACAAGTCTATATAGAATGTTTGCAAGATAAATTAGAAGATTCATTAATGTTGGTAATCTGCATTATACTAATGACTTGCGACTGAACCAGAAAGCTTATAGAATCTTTGAGGAACAAAGAACCAAAGAACTTTTCTAAATAAATGATTTCAGAGGAATTCTTCCATTCAGGTGATTTCATATTCTTTTTGGTTCCTTTTGGTTCATTTTATTATTTATTTTGATCCATTATCCCTTTTCCACTAAGAAGTGGTATTTGAACCTTAGTCAACTGTCACTGTCTATGTATTTCTGGGAGAGAAGACCATTCTGATAGGTTTTTGTCTGTGAGCAATACTAAAAATCCATAGGAATGAGTTGGATAATCAGAGAACAGAAAAAATTACTTCTGATGGTTTTTGACTCCATGATCTACCAGGCTAACATATAGCTGATTCGTAGTTTTAGAGAATTGTCTGGAACAATGAGAAGGTAAGTAACTTACTTAGGCTCATAAATTTACAGCTGAGATCTGCTTCACTCTCACTAAACTCTCTCTATCCATTTTCCCATATTGTCTCTCTAAATGCCAATATATAATTGCTTTAAAACTATTTTAGTAAAATAGTTTAGTTAAATAGTTCAGTAAAATAGCCCATTTGTAGGACAGCTACTGCCCACATATCTACCCCTGTTCTGAAGAGGAAGATAGTAACCTCCTTGCCCTGAAGGCAGACCCTAAGGGCTTTTTAAAAATGAGTAAAAAAGCCAAGCATATGCTAACCATTGATTGCTTCTCTACAGAAAGAGGGCAGGTTTTCCACCCTGAGGAAACTAATAGAAGACAGTCTCCAGACAAAACTCCAAAGAAGGATGTAACCTGGTCACCATCACACAAGGTTCTCCTATATATAAAATATCTTAAAAGAGAGCTAGAAGAAAAATGGGGAAAGGAAAGAGAAACTCTGCAAGAGAGTAGAGAAAAGGCATATAATTCACTTAAAGAAAAATTTGATAAAAGTGGAAAAAGAAAACAACTTCCTGAAATGTGAACTGAAAAAGGTAAAGAACTCTGAGAGAATGCAGGGAAACAGAATTTGTGAATTGGAAAAGATAAATAATTCCTAGGAAAGTAGGATTTGTGAACTGGAAAAAGAAAATAACTCAGTAAAAAAAAAAAAAAAATTAGTGAAATGGAAAAAAATTCCATAGAGCAAAGCATCTCATTTAAAAACTCAATTAGACACATAGAAAAAGAAGTAAAAAAGCTAATAAAGAAAATAACTCATTAAAAATCAAAACTGAACAAATAGAAATGAATGATTTGTTGCAACATCAAGAATCAGTCAAGCAAAACTAAGAAAAGGAAAAAAGGAAAAATGTTAAATATCTACTTGGAAAAACAACAAACCTGGAAAACAGATCTAGAAGAGATAATCTGAGGATCATTGGACTTCCTGAAAATTAAGATTGAAAAAAAGACCCTAGACATTATTTTATAGGAAATCATAAAAGAGAACTGAGCAAAGTTAAGAGAATCAGCAGGTAAAATAGGCATTGAAAGAATTCATCAAACACCTTCTGAAAGAGACCCTAAAATAAAACTTCCAAAGAATATTCTGGCTAAATTTCAGAACTATCAGACTAAGGAAACAATATTACAAGCAGCCCGAAAGAAAAAATTCAAATACCAAGGAGCCACAATAAGGATCACTCAGGATCTAGCTGCTTCCACATTAAAGGATGGAAGGGTTTGGAATCAGATATTCTGAAAAGCAAAAGAACTTGGAATGCAGCCAAGAATAAACTACACAGTTAAGCTGAGCATTTTCTTCCAGGAAAGAAGATCAACATTTAATGAACCAGGTGAGTTCCATCTGTTTCTAATGAAAAAACCAGAGCTAAACAAAAAATTTGACCTTCAACTATATGATTCAAGAGAAGTAGAAAAAGATAAAAATGAACTTTTGAGAACTGTATTTCTGGTATGAACATACATAAAAAGTGCATGCATAATTTGATTTTACTGATATAATATAAAAAAGGGAAGTAGAAATGGAAAGGGGATAGTATCAGAAAAAGGTGAAAAAGAGGGAAAGTACATCCGACAAAGAAGCAAAGGAAACCTATCATATCTGAGGGAATTTAGGGAGGGGGAGAAACGTGTGAATCTTACTCTGAACAGATTTGGCTCAAAGAGAAAATAATTGACATATTTGGTTTACAAAGAAACTTCTCTCACCTCATTAAAAAGTGGGAGAGAAAAAGGAAAAAAGAAAAGAATAATAAGGGAAAGGTAGAAAAAAGAGGAAGGGATTCAAAGGGAGTTGGAGGGATTCTAAAGAGGGAGGGCTATGAGGCAATCGATGCCCATAAGTTTAATACTGAGGAGGGGGGTTAGGGGGTAAGAAAAAGAAAAGCATAATCTGGGGATAATAAGATGGCAGGAAATACAGAATTAGTTGTTTTAACCATAAATGTGAATGGGATGAATGCTTCCATAAAGTGAAGGCATATAGCAGACTGGATCAAAAGTCAGAACCCTACAATATATTGTTTACAGGAAACACATTTAAAGCAGGGAGAAACATTCAGACTAAAGGTAAAAGGCTGGAGCGGAGTCTATTATGCTTCAGGTGAAGTCAAAAAAGCAGGGGTAGCTATCCATATCTCAGATCAAGTAAAAGTAAAAATTGATCTAACTAAAAGAGATAATCTTTTATCTTGCTAAAGGATAGCATACAAAATGAAGCAATATCAATACTAAACATATATATATATATATATATATATATACCAAGTGGTATAGCAACTAACTTCCTAAAAGAGAAGTTAAGAGAGTTGCAAGAAGAAATAGACAGCAAAACTATAATAGTGGAAGATCCCAACCTTGAACTTTCAGAACTAATTAAATCAAACCACAAAACAAATAAGAAAGAAATTAAAGAGGTAAATAGAATATTAGAAAAGTCAGGTATGACACATCTTTGGAGAAAACGAATGGAGACAGAAAGGAATATACTTTCTTCTCAGCAGTTCATGGAACCTATACAAAAACTGACCATATATTAGGACATAAAGACCTCAAAATTAAATGCAGGAAGGCAGAAATGGTAAATGCATTCTTTTCAGATCACAATGCAATAAAAACAACATTCAACAAAAAGCTAGGTAAATAGACCAAAAAGTAATTGGAAACTAAATAATCTTATCCTAAATAAGAATGAATGGGTGAAACAGCAAATCATAGATACAATTAATAATTTCACCCAAGAGAATGACAATGAGACAATATACCATACCAAAATTTGTGGGATGCAGCCAAAGTGATAAAAAGGGGAAATTTTATATCTCTAGAAGATTTCTTGAATAAAATAGAGAGAGAATATCAATGAATTGGGCTTACAGCTTAAAAGGCTAGAAAAAGATAAAATTAAAAACATCTAATCAAAACTAAATTTGAAATCCTAAAATTCTAGAAATTGATAAAATTGAAAGTAAAAAAAAATTATTGAATTAGTAAATAAAACTAAGAGTTGGTTTTATGAAAAAAACCAATAAAATAGATAAACCTTTGGTAAATCTGATTGGAAAAAGGAAGAGGAAAATCAAATTGTTAGTCTTAAAAATGAAAAGGGAGAACTTTCCACCAATGAAGAGGAAATTAGAGCAATAATTAGGAGTTACTTTCCTTAACTTTATGCCAATAAATTTTATAACCTAAGTGAAATGGTTCCTTCAAAAATATAGGCTTTCCAGATTAACAGAGGAGGAAGTAAATTGCTTAAATAGCCCCATTTTAGAAAAAAAAGAAATAGAACAAGCTATTAACTCCCTAAGAAAAAATCCCGATGACCAAATGGATTTACATGTGAATTCTACCAAACCTTTAAAGAACAATTAACTCCAATATTATATAAACTATTTGGGAAAAAAAAAGGGAATGAAGGAGTCCTACCAAATTCCTTTTATGACACAGACATGGTATTGATACCTCAACCAAATAGGTTGAAAACAGAGAAAGAAAATTATAGACAAATCTCCCTAATGAATATTGATGCTAAAATCTTAAATAAAATATTAACAAAAAGATTACAGAAAATCATCCCCATCATAATACACCATGACCAAGTAGGTTTTATACCAGGAATGCAGGGCTGGTTCAATATTAGGAAAATTACTAGCATAATTGACTATATCAATAACCAAATTAACAAAAACCATATGATTATCTCAATAGAGGTAGAAAAAAGCATTTGATAAAATCCAGCATCCATTCCTATTAAAAACACTTGAGAGTATAGGAGTAAATAGATTTTCCTTAAAATAATCAGTAGCATCTATTTAAAATCATCAGTAAGCATCATATGTAATGGGGATAAACTGGAACCATTCCCAATAAGATCAGGAGTGAAATAAGGTTGCTCACTACCACCATTACTATTGATTATTGTATTAGAAATGCTAGGTTCAGCAATAAGAGTTGAGAAAGAGATTAAAGGAATTAAAATAGGTAATGAGTAAACCAAATTATCACTTTTTAAATTCTTTTTTATTATAACTTTTTTATTTACAAGATATATACATGGGTAATTTTTCAGCATTGACAACTGCAAAACCTTTTCTTCCAATTTTTCCCCTTCTTCCCCTCACCCCTTCCCTTAGATGTCAGGTTGACCAATACATGTTAAATATGTTGAGGTATAAGTTAAATACAATATATATATATATATATATATATATATATATATATATATATACATGTTCAAACAGTTATTTTGCTGTACAAAAAGAATCAGACTTTGAAATAGTGTACAATTAGCCTGTGAAGAAAATAAAAAATGCAGGCAGACAAGAATAGAGGGATTGGGAATTCTATATAGTGGTTCATAGTCAGGATGATTTCAGAAAGGTCTGGAGAGACTTATATGAACTGATGCTGAGTGAAAAGAGCAGGGCCAAGAGATCATTATATACTTCAACAACAATACCATATGATGATCAATTCTGTTGGATGTGACTCTTTTCAACAATGAGATGAACCAAATCAGTTCCATTCATTCAATAATGAATAGAACCAGCTACCCCCAGCAAAAGAACTCTGAAAAATGACTGTGAACCACTTCATATCATTTCCAATCCCTCTGTTTTTGTCTGCTTGCATTTTTGATTTTCTTCACAGATTAATTGTACATTATTTCAAAATCCGATTCTTCTTATGCAACAAAATAACTGTATGGATATATATACATATATTGTATTTAATGTATGCTTTAACTTATTTAAAAAACAAAAGAAAAGAGCAGAGAGTAAGACCTCAGAGAACTGTTCTGTAAGTCAAGGGCAGCAGAAGAAGTAAGTCCAGTGCTCCCTGAAAAGGAATTAAATAAAGGGAAGGGGGACATATTCAAAGTTTATATATATAATTACAGAGAGAGAGAGAGAGAGAGACAGAGAGAGAGACAGAGACAGAGAGACAGAGAGAGAGAGAGAGAGAGAGAGAGAGAGAGAGAGGCTATATATGGTTTCTATGATCCTCATTTCCTAAGTGTAAATTTTCACTCATTCAACAAACATTTTTATGTACCTGTGCAAAGCCTTGTCTTCCACTAAGCTGTGGTACAGATAGAAATTAATATGGCACTTTAACATATATTTGTCTACCTGCCATCTCGGGAGCAGATGGGGGGAAGGAGAGGAAAAGTAGGAACAGAAGGTTTTGCAAGGGTCAATGCTAAAAAATTATCCATGAATATGTCTTGTAAATAAAAAGGTATAATAAAAAAATAAATTAAAAAAAAAAAGAAATGAATATGGCATAGGCTTTTCCCTCAAAGAACTCACATTCCAGTAGACAATGAAATAAATGAATAAAAAGGCATTAAATGCTTACTTTGAAAAAATAGTATTTCCTCAATATTTATGATGGCTTATTCTTATTTATGATATTAAATTTCGATTCCCCAGATTAATAATCATTCATTACTATTGGTCTCCTCTCAGGATCCTAATTTTCTGAACTTTCAATTTGCTTCTTTTTGCTTAATTCAACCAATGGTCTTCTCAGGAATTTTATTATGGAATATCAGTTGCCATCATCTTAATAATAATTAGCTATCAATAATGTCATCCATTGTCTTGATATTTTAAAAATAGTTTATATTTTGAAATAACAATTCTGAATTTTTATGTGTCCCTAAAATATCTATGAAAATAAAGATGAAAAAGAAATGTTAAAGGGCAAAAAATAAATACAGTTGGTTATTCATCTATTCCAACTCTTTGGGCCAATCTATTCAGCCTGGAAATCGTAGTTTATCTTTCTCATTTTGTCTTTCTGTAAGTGGCAAAATGCAAGATGTGTGATGTTTTTTAGGAAACAAAATACAAGAGCTAAAACATATTATGCAACTAGTAAAGAGACTTAAAAGCTGGACTCATAGTCATGGAAACATTATTTTAGTTCTTTAATTCAACATTAATAATAATCATTTTCCAGAAACAAGTATTTCTTTTCTTCATTATAAATGGTTCACTTTATAGTTTTGTAAGATAATTTGAACTTACAGTTCTGCATAATAGACTCCATTTGTGAGGGGGAAAATATAATACTTCTGAGAAAATTATTATTATTAACATTGAACAATAGTCACAAGGCTGCATTGTGAGAAATGTAGGTTGTTCAAATACATTGACTCTATTTAAAAATCTAAATAGATGTTGGATTAAAATTGTGCAAAATATATTTGGGTATTAAGATCAGCTTCACCTTATTTTTAGATTCTCAATAAATGGGTCTTGTTAAGCAAATGGAATATATTCACATAATACAGGAATGTTTATGTATGTGTGTACATATAAATATGTAACATACATACACCATTAATCACACTGGATCTAATTATGTATCAAAAGACTTATTTCCTTTGTTCTCTCCTATCAGATATTAAATACATATGAAAATAGGTTTTATGAGTAAGTCCCAGATTGTTTTGAGCTGTCCAATGCACGAACATTGTTTTACCTATGATCAGCAGATGACTTACATACTGCCAATTTGAGTGTTAGAAGAGGAGGAGAAAATCAAGAAACCAAACAAAACCTTGCATTTTCCAGTAATTGTGCTCCTTCATTGAACACCACACATTTTGCTGGCAGGACCCAGCAGAATATGACAATTAAGCAATATATTGGAAATGATAATGATAGTATGTATGTGCTTTATATAATCTTTAACATTCATTTTCCACTTAAACTCCTAAATCTAGATATAACTAGTAGTTTGGTAGCATAGTGGATAGAATGTTAGACCTAGAGTCAGGAACACTCATCTTCCTGATTTCAAATGTGGTCTCAAATATTAACTACGTGACCGGAAAACTATTTAATTTCAGTTTCCTCATCTGCAAAATTAGCTGAAGAAAGAAATAGCAAACTAATGTAATATCTTTGTTAAGAAAAACTGAAATGGTATCACAAATAATCCTACATGAATAAAAAAATGATTGAATAACAGCATCAAGATATAAAGAGAGAAGTGTACAGGGGGTAAGGAGAAGTTATAGTCTGATTATTTTATCAGTGGTAGAAAAACATATGAACACAGAACTGCAAAGAAAGGACAATGAAAAATTAAATTGTTGGGAACATAATATGTAACTTTGCTTTACCTCTGGTAGACCTTTTCTTCTCTTCTTGTAAGAGGATGATGGTTATTCGAGGAGATTGAGAGGCAGGTGCTGTTCTCTAACCTCCCCACTGAGAGGCCGTGAAGTTATGGACAGTATCTTGGTTTTGGACTATCTCTTGGCTGCCGAAAGAGGTGTATGTATATTTTTCTTTATATACCCTCCTTATAGGACTTATGGACATGTATATTCATATTGTTTGTTATATCACTATGTTGATTCATGTTGTTTGTTAAGTCACTATTAACCTGAGTTATATTACTATGTTCTTTTGTAATACTTCCCATATTGATAAATTTATGTATACCTGTTTCAATTTCATCCCAGAGGAAACCTGCTAATAATATCTGGTTTGACTCTCCCTTTCCCTTTGGTGTTTTCATCTCCCTTCCTGAGAAGTCAGAGTAGATTGTGACCACCTGTTTTCTAAAACAGAAGAAAATAGGAGATGTAGAGGGTCAGAACTCTGAAAAGGTATACTTAAATCTAGGTCAGTAAGGTACTTATAGTTAAGTACCTGTTCAATGTGAGATAATGGTTCTCTAACATGATGCAATTGTTGCATGTGCTTAGTGTGGTGATTTAATCCTACTGAAGTATTTAAGGGCTAGAACAACTGGCAATGCTCCCTAGGCCACAGCTCTCAGCCATAGACACAAGAGAAGATGCCACATTCCAGATTCCATCTTTGACCAGCCATATGGCAGCTCTCTTGCCTCATTCACTTCTTCACTAAGACCAAGGACTCAGGCTGATTCTGAGGAAATCCAGAGAACTAGTTTGGACATTACATTAAATGATCTCTCTCTTTTTCTCTTTTTTTCCCCTTCCATTCCTCTTCCTTCTTTTCCACTTTTTCTTCTTCTTCTTCTTCTTCTTCTTCTTTTTTTTTTTCTTCTTCTTCTTCTTCTTTTTCTTCTTCTTCTTTTTCTTCTTCTTCTTATCCTTTTTCTTCTTCTTTTTCTTCTTCTTTTTTCTTCTCTCTCTCTCTCTCTCTCTCTGTCTTTCTCTTTGTCTCTTGCTCTCTCTGTGTGTGTCTCTGTCTCTCTCTGTCTTTCTGTCTCTGTGTGTGCATGTGTTTCTCTCTGTCTCTCTTTCCCTCTGTCTTTTCTCTCTCTGTTTCTCCATCTCTCTGTCTCTGTCTGTCTCTCTCTTAAAATTTAGAAACTGGAGTATAGGAAAATTGTTTAATACCAATATATAATTAAATGTAATTTAATCAATAACCACTGATCAATATCTATGTCCATTTGCTGTATTAGATACTATAGATTCAGATGAAGCATATTGTTCCTGATTTCAATTAGTTTTTAATCAAGTAGAAAAGATGAAATATAGAAAAGATAATCTACTATCATTAGAAAATAATAAAGTGCATAGGATGGGAAAAGAACTATGATTGTATTGAGATAAGGAATTTGTTGTTCTTTTAGCAGTGTGGACCAGTACTTTCACTACAATTTACAATTGTAGTGAAATGACTAGAACATTGACAAGTTAGATGGAACATAAAGTCACACATGCATGATTTGAGAAAAGTGGTACTTGATGGATTATATCCAATAAATCATTTTATCTATGTTCTAATTAAATATACAGGAGATGTAAAATATTGTCATGAGAGTTTTAAGGCAAGTGGGATTGCTTCTAACTGGTAAACAAAGAGAGTTATGGCACCTATGCTGGATTTTGAAAAGGGAAAAGTATGTCAAACAATATTGATAAATTTGTAATATTGTAGTGGGAAGATAGGACAATGCATAGATAATAGTGTTGAATCTAGTTTATTCAGGATTTAAAAAAACAATAAAGAATACTTAGAAATAAGGATGAAGAAGTAGATTGGAACCAAATTGTGAATAACATTAAATGTTAGACTAGGAGTATTAAATTTATTATTTAATAGGTTACTGATGACTTTAGAGAGAAAAGTTTCAATTGACTTGTGAAAACAGAAAAAAAAAAACAACTGAATAATAAGTAGTTGAAAAGGAAACAAAGGAATTAATTATATATAATTTTTCAAATGGGTTTCAATAAAATGGAGAATAATTAGGTTACCTATAGATTAGTGGTTAACAATGTCAAGAAAAAATTTGTTTGTTTGAGGTTAGGAAAAATCTGAAAAAGTTTATAGCTAGAAAAGGAAAGTTAATTAAAAAGGAAATTCACAAAATTAGAGAAAAAATGGAATGACTGATAAAACTAGACTCAATGAGTTGGAGATCAGGGTAATAAATAAAATAGTTAACTTGAAAAAAATAATTATTATCTGTTCATTTTTTTTTAGTCAAGAGAAAGAGTGGAAAGCATGATTAAATCTAAAGGAGCATTGAAATATGAAGGATGAGAGATGATGAAGCTCATGACAGAAGAACTCAAACTTTCAGTAAACTAATAGGTGGGATTATCATCTGATAGACAAGTAATCAAAGGATCTAAACAAATAGGAGAAACTTTGAAAGAGTCCCTGTGGTGTGAATGATAGTTGAGCAAAGATGAATAGTCACAAAGAGTTAAATACAACTGAAAAGACTTAAATAAACCACAAAGGAGACAGAATCTTCTTGAGATTATATAGCATGCAATACAGTAAATTAAGTTGTTTTATTTTTTTCTTTCAATGTTAGTTAGCATAGTTCAGATGTAGGAAGAAAAAATGGCAAGTGGTAGATGTTACCTAAAATTATAATCCACAGAGAAAGAAAAGACAAAATGCAGGGGAATATCAGATAATTCAAAGGGAAGAGACATTAACATATCAAAATATATTATTTCATACTTGAAGAGTTGTATCACAGTGAAAGTATTTAAATGACAGTGAGAAATAAAATAGTGAGAACTAGAGTAGAAAGAAAGAACAAGATAAGTTTTGAATATACTGAGTTTGATGTATCAAGAAAACACTAGGAAGGTTTCTAGAAACTCTTGGGAAAGTTCTAATTATATACGAGCATATGGAGAAGTGTTATCAAGGACTGACAGCATGGATGACTTGTGAACTGCATTGTTGTGGGACAAGGTATATTACATGGATGAAATTACATATCCATTGGAGTATCAGGATTCATAAAATGTTTCCTTTTCTACTGTATACATACATAATATATAGATACCTACATATATGCAACCACAATGTGCACATATATCTATTTATAGAACTTCCAATATGTAAATTCCCTCTATGAGCACTGAACAGCAAGTGCTCCACAAAAGTCCCAAGAATATGAGAGAGATTGTTTTGGACATTGAGAATTCAAGGAACTTACTCAGGAATACAAAATGATATATTACAGAGGTAGGATTTTAACTGAAAATCCTTTCTGTGAGCACCAGCCTTCTATCCACTAACTCATAAGTCATGCTGCATTCTAACTCTGTCTCTCACTTTATGTGTAATGTGTTTCTGTGTCTCAGAATATATTTAAAATGACTATACAGATTATACATATTTATGTGTATAATTGGATTTGATTTGTTTCACTAAAATAGAGTACAATTGCATATTCAACCTTAGTTACTTCATATTTAAAAATATATATATATATATATATATATATATATATATATATATATACCTGAACTTAATATGTAATGCTATAAGTCTGTAAAATCCCTACAATGTGAAGTTTAATTATCTGCTGGAATCTGATATTCAGTGAAATTAAACATTTTTAAACAATAACCTAATGCCACATATGCACATATATACATACAAATTACATAGGTGTATATGTATAGACATACACACAAACAAAGTAATATATAATTAACCCCTCTATTTTCTTTCCAACTACACAAACACATATAATGTATTGTATTTGTGTATTATTCTGTTTGATCCTTTTAACATCATTATGGAGGACCTATCTCCATTTCATACAGACAACTCTGCCTCATGGAGTTTATAAAACCTTCCAAGTATCACACTGTTAAAACTTTTCAATATAGGTAAGATAAATACACATATCTTCTAGATTCCAAGTTTAGAACTCCATCCATTTTACCTTATAGCCTCACATACCAAGTCAGTACCAGTGTTTTACTTAAAATATAAACACCTAGTTATTATGCTATTATTTTTAATACCAAAAATTATCAGGGAAAATTAGTATTCAGAAATAAAAAGGAGAGGCAATAAAGAGATATTGCCCTGAAATGGGGAAAGGTAACAGAAAAGGAAACTTTAAACAGAATAATGCAAGTTTGGATATATAAGATAGGAGGTAGCAAGGAAAAAAAATGTGGTTTATCAGCTAATTATTTTAGTTTTTGAATTAAAATATATTTAAAAGGTCAAACTACTACATAGGAATCCATGTTGGCTATTTATAATAAGCTAAAAATAGGATTAGTAGAGTACAAAGATACATTCGTTATATTAAATAACACAACTCATATAATTTGAAAGGATTGTTTGATGAAACAGTTTAAGGGTTAGTTCTCATTTTTGTTTTGTGTACGTGTGTGTGAAGTTTACTTATGTATCTACTTTTCTATCTTACACAATCCTTACCACCTTGAGATATTTCTAACATGTTTTCAATCTTTTCATTATGAGAACAAGGCACTCGAATGCTCATTGAATCAAGGACTTGGGTCTCTCATTTATTTAATGTGTGCAGTTATTTCCCCCCATAATCTTGAAGCTTATTATAAACATTGTTTTCCCTAGAAGGTGAAATTTTAGCACATTTTTACATTCTAAGTTCTTTTGACTAGATATTTCCAAAATGTTGTTCCTTAATCCAGAAATGGTTTTGAGGTACCTTGAATACAGGTAGCTCATTTTATATATATAAAGTTTCTCCCTGCTCCAGACCATATAAATATGCACACCAGCATTTGAATCCAGATGCTCTGACTTCCAATGTAGCATGCTTTTCACTGCACTATGCTGCCTTCAAAAAAAAAAAAAAAAATCAGAGGTTGTCTCTATAATGCTGAAGTAACCAGTTTCAAAATTTTAAAACTTAAGCATGGTATACTCTTTTAGTACATTTAGTATCAAAGAATCTGTTTTCTTCTTGAACAAAAGGAAAAAAAGAAGGAAAAGGTTTATTCTCATTATGCTTAAGATTATATATTATTAATTTTGTCTTGAATTGAAAACACACAGATTCACTACCTTCAAGTAAAGTCTCATGTTTATAACTTGGTCCTTCTACACTATTAAATAATAATAGGGCAAGAGAGCAAGAAGGTTTAGATTTGAGGCAAAATTATTGATGATTCTATGGAATATCAAATATACCAAACCCAAACTATAAACTGAAATCTCTCTTTGAAAAACTAAGATTTAATTTAAAAATATATACCGTATAAAAATGCTTGCCTTTTCTTTCCCATATCTTTGTTTTACTCTGCTAAACATACTTTGCTTCTTCTAGATTAAAAAATAAATTTATTTCCATCCTTGAAAATTATTTTTAACTTTAGGTTAAATTCGGATAAGTACAGAACAAAACATTTATCAACTGTTAAAATATTATGCTAACAACCAAACTACTTAAAATGTTTTTATGTAAAAATATTCAACAAGTCATTAGATCTATCCAAAGAGGATTGGGCTGCTTCAGGTAATAATTGTTCCTCAACACTGGAGATTGCCAGGAAGATGTTTTATAATCATTTTATAACCATTTTGGAAGGATGCTCTTTTCTATGTTTTATTTTTGTAAAGTTTTCCAGTCTATCCAAAATAACATGGAAGAGATAGTCCTGTATCCATAGCATGGAAAAAATCATACATTAAACCTATATTTAGGTGAGGAAACATGCAATCACGGTTTCCCTACTTGATTACTGCCAGACCAAAATAGGTAAAAAGTGGAAAGTGGAACAATGTTCCATAACTAAATGGGTTCTAAATAGTCACCTGTAAACTAAAGGTATAAATAGTTAAGTCTGAATGACTTTCTCCTTCTATATAATTAGTGGCAGTCCAGTTCACTCCTTCTGACTGAAAACAAAATATCAGGCCGCAAAGAGATTAATTAATTGCTGTTTTGTATTCCAACCATTTAGCTTATAGAAGTAGGTAAATATTCAGAGAGTTGAAGTTGAAAAAAGTATAAATTCTTCACCTATACAAGAGAAATCATTCAATTTTACATATGAAAACTAGTAGCAGATCAGGAGCACACTGAGGAAACCACATTCTTATTCTTATATTCTAAATAGCATTGTTCTGTCATTCAATTCAGGTAAAACATCTAGTTTTTAAACTTTGTTTTATCAGCCTTTTGGAAAAAAAGTCTTAAGTCTTTAGCATAACTTTTGGCACATTGATATAAGTTTCAGCTTTATGCAAACATAATAATTTAAACACATTTTGCAAGTTTTTAAAAATAACTTTTTAAGAGCAATAAGAATCAGTGTTTGTATCTTAGAATTTTTTAAAAGCTGAAAGAAGTTATGTATGAGTGAACACAGTTTGCAGAGTACACTCTCTTGCTCACCAATTTAAATATTTACTGAATACTAATATCCAGATCTAGACATGTGTGAGATTTTATCCTAAAGGTCTAGTAGAGAAATTAAAATTGAGCTTAGAATTACACTAGAAGACATTTTTTCTGTTGTTTTATTATTCTTCCTTGAAGTTCCACCATTTATTTTGCTTACTGATCTTTTCCTTACTCTTACAAAATTATATCTTACAACAAACTTTAGATTAAAAGTGTATTCATGCATATAGTATGGAGATATGAATTTCTGGTGATGTAAGCATGAAAGACAACATTCTCAGATCTTTTTGGAGGAAAAAAGTTAGATTATAATATTGGATCCAAAGCATTATACCAACAAATTTACCCAAACTTTTTTCTTGACTTTTTCAGTAAAAAACAAACAAACAAACAAACAAAAAAAAACAACTTTTTTCAGAGTTAATAATCCCACAGGTTTAGATTAAAAGGAATTAATATTGCTATTATTGAAATTATTTTGAAGAGATCTTCATAAATGATAATTCTAAACCCGATTAAAGAAATTATTTATATCATTTCATTAAAATTGAGTCTTCAGTACTGTGTTTCTTCCTCCCCAGATCTACTATCATGCACTGGGTTTTATATTTACACCTCTAAAACCTCATGCACTTGATAAAGAAAAATTATTTATAGATATAAGTACAATAGGATATCCATGATACATTTTCTAGGAATACACTATTTCTTATTAGTTTGAATTGAATCCAGAGAAAAAGAGGTGGGTCATGAAAAGGTCCTTTTCATTCTTTTAAGCAAGCAGATCAATGTTGCGAATGGAAACAGGGAGAAGTGTGCAAGTTATATACCAATTTTGAAAGTAAAATCTCCTCTTGGTACAATGGAGACACTGTTCCTATTGGTTAAGAAATTCTGGCTTAACATCATGTATCTCTTAGGCCTTGAGTATGTGATGAAATGTAGCCTTTCAGTTGTACTCAGAGTTAGCTACAACTCACATTTTTTTGCTACTAATTTATATTCAAAATATAGGATGTGGTCTAAAATAATTCCAGTCAATTACCCAGAAGACAAAAATATCACCTATGATTAATTAAAGACTGATATTTCTCTCCTCTTTCTCACATCTTCCTACTAACTAATCTGGGCTAATCTGAGAGAGACAAAGACACACACACAGAGACAAAGATAGAGACAAAGACAGAGATAAACAGAAACAGAGACAGAAAGACACACATACACAGAAAGAGACAGTAGACAGACAGAGACAGAAAGAGAGAGGAGGATTAAACTTGACATTCAGGGTGAAAAGTCAATCAGAATTATATATTATTAAAAGAGGCCTAGAAACACACACACATACATGTATGAGCACATGTACACACACGAGTCTTTTGAGTGCACTACATTCTCACTAAATTTCATAATTGCTGGTTCCAGTTCGTTCAGATCACGACTGACATCGTCTCACTTTTTGTGTGCATGTTCATTTGTTTAAGTCACATTCTTCCTTCTTTGCATCACTGCCTAGAACCCCTTACAAATAGAAAAACTCTTCAAGATCATGGAACCTCTAAATTAGTTGTTTTATTTTTCCCTTACATCTGTGAATAATCTACCTTTTAAGATTCTCAGTTATCCCAAAAGATAATCCATCATTGTATAGAAAGCCTTGATAACCAGTGGCTAAAATACATAAATGAGACAAAACAGGGCATTTAATTAAATTTTCACAATTAATAACTATGAAGAAAAATTATGGGAGAGGGAATCGAGGAGAAATAAGGATTAAAACAAGGTGTTACTTGTAATGGCAAATATATACTAATTTCAATTGAGATGTCACATTTTTTTTTTCAATTTTCACACTTACTATTCCTGAAATTGTTTACTGACTCATCTTGCATTTACTTATTTTATACCCTCATTCTCCTCTTACTTGGCAATGTTTGCTTTTTCTCTAAACAGGCTAAAAAATCTAAGATTTTTATTCAGAATTCTTTTATGTGTGCCAAATCTTCAAATTAAGGAAAGGAAACAATGGAGTTATTTTGATTTAGTTTTTTAAATGAGTACATCTATATTGAATTGATCAGTTTTAGATGTAGCGAAGACATTCAATTTCCACAAACTTTAAAATGCAAAAAAAAAAAAAAATGGTAATTTTACTTCATAAAAAATAGCTGTTTTATTGGACAAGATAAAGGTCAGGTTAAGTTTTCAACATGTAACAATGAAAGACTCTAGGACATAAATGCTAAGAAGACTTTATGAATAAGATCATGCCTAACAAAATATAAGCAACTAGGTGGTGCAGTAGATAAGAGTGTCAGTTCTAGAATAAGGAAGACACATCTTCCTGAATTCAACTATGGCCTCAGACACTTACTAGTTATGTGACCCTGGGCAAGTCATGTAACCTTGTTTGCCTCAGTTCCTCATCTCTGAATATGAGCTGGATAATTAAATGTCAAAACACTCTAGTATCTTTGCCAAGAAAACCTCAAATGAGATCTCAAGGAGTTGGATCTAACTGAACAAAGACAATAATAATTTTACTTGACTTATAAGACAGAATGAGGACACATGGGTATAAATCACAAGAGAAGAATTTGGCTCAGCATAAGAGTTGCCCAATAATTAGAGCAATCCAACAACTGAAAAAAATATGTTTAGGAGAAAGAAATCTCTCAAAAAAAAGAAAAGCAAATGCTCAGGAAATTTGTTAATCAACTGACATCTTTAAAAGCCATGTACAGAAGATGAAATCAAAAGGTAGCAATAAAGAGTGGATATAAAAATACGATGTAGACCTGGAAGAAGAATGTCATGCTATTAGATTTATAGATGACATAAAGATTTGAAGCATAATAAAAATCATGTCATCATAAAACAATTCATTAGTTTTAGCTGACACCAATTTCAGAATGAGTGATAATTGTAGTACAGCTAATAATTCAATTCAATAATTATTAATTAACAAACAAGGTAATAAAATTTATAAATTTCAAGACAAAAGGGAGAGCATTTATATTGAGATTATCATTTTGCTATAGATGATATGGATGATATGGCATATAAAGTTCTATATTTAGTTATAAAATTTTAGGGAAGTTATTGATAAACTGGAGTGTAATAAAACTATCACAAGTAACTATTAAGATTTTTTTCTTATGACCAGAGAGCAAAACTGTGCTTATCCTTTGATCTCACAAGATACCATTACCAGGTCTATATCCCAAAGTTATCATTAAAAAAAGAGAAAAGGACCCACAAGTAAAAAATATTATCTCCTTTTGTGGTGGCAAAGAACTGAAAATTGTGGGGATGCTCATCAATTGATGGAAGAAAAGTAATATATTATTATAATGGAATTCTATTATTCCATAAGCAATGATGAACAGGTAAATTTCAAAAAGAAAAAAAAAACCTGAGAAAACTTGTATGAAGTGATGCAGAGTGAATTGAACAGAACCAGAAGAATATTATACAAAGTAACAGCAACATTGTGTATAATTATAAAAGACTTAGTCTTCTCAGTAATGCAATGATCCAATTTGATTCAAAAATAATTCATGATGGAAATATCCAGAAAAAGAAATATTGAGTCTGAATGCAGATCAAAGCATATTATTTTCACTGTTTTTCCCCCTTTCTCATGGTCTTTCCTTTTTTTCCTTAATTGTTTCTAAAAACATAACTAATGTGAAAATAAGTTTAACAACATTGTAGATGAATAACTTATACCAAGATCTTTGCTATCTTGGGCAGGGGAGAGGAAAGAGAAAATGGGAGAAAATTTGGAACTCAAAATCTTACAAAATGAATATTGAAATGATCTTTACATGTAACTGAAAAAATACTATTAAGCACAAAAAAAGAAAAAGAATGAACAGAATCTAATGTTTTGGGAAAAAATAAAATCGGAAAAAATTAGCAATGGGAGACCAATGAAGCATTTTACAACAACCTAGATAAGAGATGATGAGGACTGAACTTATATATTAGCATTATGAGTAGAAAGATATTGTAATGATAGAAATATCAACAGATATTTGGGATAAGATGAGTGGGGAGCAGAGGAGAATGTCAAGGTTATGAAACTATTACTAGAATTATGATTGTAGCTTTGAAAGAAATATGGAACTTTTGAGCAAGATGCATTTGAGGAGAAAGATGATGAATTAGTTTTAAACATTTTAATCTGGAAATTGTTTAGGGACATCCAATTTAAATATCTAATAGATAATTGGTGATCTGTGACTAAATTTTAATAGGGAAATAGTATACTGATCAGGAAAAAAAATAAAGATAGATATGAACAAATAAAGTCACTAAGAGAAAGAATGCAGAGAGAGAAGATTAAGAGACTGAAGAGGGAGTCCTGAGTTCCATTTAGAGGCCATGATCTGCATGATGAATGACCAAAAGTGACTAAAGAGTGCTTAGACAGCTTGCTGGAAAACCAAGAGAAAATAGTCTGAAAAAGTCAAAAGAGGAGAAAATGATAAAATAGGGGTTTACCATGGCACAATACAATAGATAGGTCCAAAGGGGTAAGCCATGAGAAAAAATCATCTGATTTAACAGTAAAGACATCAGTGATAACTTTGAAAACAGCTTTTATTTTATGGAGCAATGACTTCATAAACTAGATTATAAAAGACTGGGGAGAAGAAGTAGAGACAAAGTTTAGATTGTTATTTTTGTCTTTGCTTTTGTTTTCTATGGGTTTGAATAAGCAGAAGAAGAAAATGTGACAATAGGCTGAAAGAATAAAAGAGTTTGGGAGGGATATTTTTGAGGAAAATATTCAACAAGTATGGGATAAATTAGAGTGGGGGATAAAATTCAAATAGAAAGGGTATACATACTAACTTAGAAAACTACAAATTAGCATTACTAATGTTTCATTTTATTATTATTTTTTACTTTGTTAAACATTTCGAATTGTATTTTAATTTAGTCTGGACTTGAACTATTGCTCTAGTCTCTGAATTTGATGACTTTTGAAAATGCTTCTAGTTTTGATTAACTGTATAAAGGGAAAAGAATGGGATGAAAGTAAAACACACACACACACACACACACACACACACTCAACATCATAGAGCAATTTGCTAATTCTAAAATGAAATTAAATAGATTTAATTCATAATTCCACACAAAGAACAAAATTTAAAAGTACAATATGGAGACAAAATAGGTAACAGTAAAAGTGAACAAACATAATGAACCTTACCCAACCTTTATTCAAAATCCTCAAGTGGATAGTCTCTCAGCTTCTCTGTTCAGAGGAATATTTTAGTAAGCTTAAGGGATATTTTTTCTCAGAGAATTAACTGGCTAGTGAGAATATTATATATTAGATGTGCATATGCTCTCACATCCTGGATACAAAAAATATGTTCCATTTTAGGGCAGTTTTAAACATTACTATCTTAAAAATGCATATGCTTTATGTGGCAACTTGCTATGTAGATGCAGGCATATAGACATGACTACATACAACATGAACTCAGTCATTAAGCCTCATGCTAAATCATGAAGAAGATGTAATCTACATAAAAGGATTTATGTAGTGTCAATACAAGCCATAAATCAGAAATACTTGATATTTTTACTTAAGTAGCATCATCACTGAAGGTACTGAAGAGTTGTTATCTTCTAAGAACTGAAAACAGAATATTCTATTTATATCATTGGGGGGAGGAGAGGATAAATGTTGTTTTACTTTTTTTAACATTACACAGGATTCTTTCAAACACATGAAACAACAAAAATGCTATTTTTATTGACACAATTATTTTAATCATTTCTAAAATGTAGAGTGATTAAGAATGTGTAGACAAATACAACATACAAAATTAAATACACATAAAGTAAGATATATTTGCCTTACTTGAAAGCAAACAGGCATTCTAGCCATATGAAAAGATGCTCCAAGTCATTATTAATCAGAGAAATGCAGATTAAGGCAACTCTGAGATACCACTACACACCTGTCAGATTGGCTAGATTGACAGGGAAAGGTAATGTGGAATGTTGGAGGGGATGTGGGAAAACTAAGACACTGATACATTGTTGGTGGAATTGTGAATACATCCAGCCATTCTGGAGAGCAATTTGGAACTATGCTCAAAAAGCTATCAAACTATGTGATACAGGGATCACAGAGTTTTTAAAGAAGGGAAAAGGACCTGTATGTGCAAGAATGTTTGTGGCAGCCCTCTTTGTAGTGGCCAGAAACTGGAAACTGAGTGGATGCCCATCAATTGGAGAATGGCTGAATAAATTGTGGTATATGAATATTATGGAATATTATTATTCTGTAAGAAATGACCAACAGGATGATATTAGAAAGGCCTGGACAGACTTACACGAACTGATGTTGAGTTCAATGAGCGGGACCAGAAGATCATTATATACTTCAACAACAACGTTATATGATGATCAATTCTGATGGACGTGGCCCTCTTCAACAATGAGATGAACCAAATCAGTTCCAATAGAATAGTAATGAACTGAACCAGCTACACCCAGGGAAAGAACTCTGGGAGATGACTATGAATCACTACATAGAATTCCCAATCCCTCTATTTTTGTCTGCCTCAATTTTTGATTTCCTTCACAGGCTAATTGTACACTATTTCAAAGTATGACTTTTTATATAGCAAAATAACTGTTTGTACATATATACATACATTGCATTTAACTTATACTTTAACATATTTAACATGTATTGGTCAACCTGCTATCTGGGGGAAGGGGTGGGGGGAAGAAGGGAAAAAGTTGGAACAAAAGGATTTGTAACTGTCAATGCTGAAAAATTACCTATGCATATATCTTGTAAATAAAAAGCTGTAATAAAAAAGAAAGCAAATAGGCATGCATTTTTAATCCAAAAAAATCTAAAATAGGATAATTATGTATTGATGGAGAATTTCTCTCTCCAAAATTTGATAGTCTTCAAACATTGGTTGTCTAACAATTAATTATTCATGTCTCTATGTTTAGTTTATATAGAACTATGCTACAGCTTTAGTTCTAGCCTTCAAAAATCTAAACAGTGTAATAGGGTGTAGAAGCATTTTCTGAAATAAAAAAATAGATTCTAAACATTGATCGGTTGAAGATTCAAATTCTTTTTTTTTTAGTTTGTTTCTTTCACATTATTCATTCCTCTTGCTTTTCTTTCCTGCTTTATATATGATCACCACAGCCCATATTTATAATTATAAACTCTGGAAAACAATTTAAATAGATATTGTGTCTTTGGATACTCATAACAATTCTAATAAGTTAGGGGTCTATGAAGAAACTTCCTATCATCCCAAATCCTGCAAAACAGATGAATCGACAGCTATAAAGATGACTAAAGCAGGCTTTGTCGAGTTTTCAGCCTTAGTTAGACACTAAAAATATCAAGGACACACACTGCATTCTAAACTGTCACTACTCATTGTGTTTTTTGTTTTTGCCACTGGACTTCAGTAATTGAGGGGAGAGAGTGAGGTCAAATAACTTTGTGCAACTCTGCATCACTTAAATCCAATTTATGTGTGAATCAAAAGACATCTATATCATTTTACAATTTTTATGTGCCTATTTAAAACCATCAGTAAGCATCATATGTAATGGAGACAAACTGCAACCATTCCCAATAAGATCTGGAGTGAAACAAGGTTGCCCACTATCACCGTTACTATTTAATATTGTATTAGAAACGCTAGCTATAGCAATAAGAGCTGAGAAAGAGATTAAAGGAATAAGAATAGGCAATTAGGAAGCCAAATTATCACTCTTTGCTGATGACATGATGGTATACTTAGAGAACCCCAGAGATTCTGCTAAAAAGTTATTAGAAATAATCCACAACTTTAGCAAAGTTGCTGGTTATAAAATAAACCCACATAAGTCATCAGCATTCTTATATATCACTAACAAAATCCAACAGTCAGAGTTACAAAGAGAAATTCCATTTAAAGTAACTACTGATAATATAAAATATTTAGGAATCTATCTGCCAAGGGAAAATCAGAAACTTTATGAGCAAAATTACAGACCACTTTTCACACAAATTAAGTCTGATCTAACCAATTGGAAAAAATATTAAATGCTCTTGGGTAGGGCGAGCAAATATAATAAAGATGACAATATTACCTAAACTAATCTATTTATTTAGCGCTATACCAATCAGAGTCCCAAAAAACTATTTTAATGACCTAGAAAAAATAATAACAAAGTTCATATGGAAAAACAAAAGGTCAAGAATTTCAAGGGAATTAATGAAAAAAAAATCAAATGATGGTGGCTTAGCTGTACCAGATCTAAAATTATATTATAGAGCAGCAGTTACCAAAACCATTTGGTATTGGCTAAGGAATAGATTAGTTGATCAGTGGAATAGATTAGGTTCAAGGGACAAAACAGTCAACAAATATAGCAACCTAGTCTTTGACAAACCCAAAGATCCCAGCTTACTGGGAACTTACTGTTTGATAAAAATTGCTGGGAAAATTGGAAACTAATATGGCAGAAACTAGGCATTGATCCATACTTAACGCCGTACACCAAGATAAGGTCAAAATGGGTTCATGACCTAGGCATAAAGAATGAAATTATTAATAAATTAGAGGAACATAGGATAGTTTACCTCTCAGACCTGTGGAAGGGGAAGGTCTTTATGACCAAAGCAGAACTAGAGATCATTACTGATCACAAATTAGAAAATTTCGATTATACCAAACTGAAAAGTTTTTGTACAAACAAAACTAATGCAGACAAGATTAGAAGGGAAGCAATAAACTGGAAAATATTTTTACAGTCAAAGGTTCTGATAAAGGCCTCATTTCCAAAATATATAGAGAATTAACTCTAATTTATAAAAATCAAGCTCATTCTCCAATTGAAAAATGGTCAAAGGATATGAACAGACAATTCTCAGATGAAGAAATTGAAACTATTTCTAGTCATATGAAAAGATGCTCCAAGTCATTATTAATCAGAGAAATGCAAATTAAGACAACCCTAAGATACCACTACACACCTGTCAGATTGGCTAAGATGACAGGAAAAAATAATGATGATTGTTGGAGGGGATGCGGGAAAACTGGAACATTGATGCATTGTTGGTGGAGTTGTGAACGAATCCAACCATTTTGGAGAGTAGTTTGGAACTATGCTCAAAAAGTTATCAAACTGTGCATACCCTTTGATCCAGCAGTGTTACTACTGGGATTATATCCCAAAGAGATTATAAAGAAGGGAAAGGGACCTGTATGTGCACGAATGTTTGTGGCAGCCCTTTTGTAGTGGCTAAAACTGGAAACTGAATGGATGTCCATCAGTTGGAGAATGGTTGAATAAATTGTGGTATATGAAAATTATGGAATATTACTGTTCTGTAAGAAATGACCAACAGGATAATTTCAGAAAGGCCTGGAGAGACTTACATGAACTGATGCTGAGTGAAATGAGCAGGACCAGGAGATCATTATATACTTCAACAACAATACTATATGATGACCAGTTCTGATGGATCAGGCCATCCTCAGCAACGAGATCAACCAAATCATTTCTAATGGAGCAGTAATGAACTGAACCAGCTATGTCCAGAAAAAGAACTCTGGGAGATGACTAAAAACCATTACATTGAATTCCCAATCTCTATATTTATGCAACCTGCATTTTTGATTTCCTTCACAAGCTAATTGTACAATATTTCAGAGTCTGATTCTTTTTCTACAGCAAAATAACTTTTTGGTCAGGTATACTTATTGTGTATCTAATTTATATTTTAATATATTTAACATCTACTGGTCATCCTGCCATCTAGGGGGGGGGTGGGGGGGTAAGAGGAGAAAAATTGGAAGAAGAGGTTTGGCAATTGTTAATGCTGTAAAGTTACCCATGTATATATCCTGTAAATAAAAGGCTATTAAATAAAAAACAAAACAAAACAAAAAAAAAAACAATTTTTATGTGCTTCAAAGACCTGTGAGGATAGGTGTAGATATCCTGGGAGCTATAGTTACAACCCAACCATGTACCAGTTGGACTAGACCACAGAGTCATCTTCTCATTGGACTGAAATATAAGTGGGATTCGGCAGCCTTTTGTGCATCAGAGAAGTTTTTTTTTTTGTTTTTTTTTTTAAAGAGCCACACTACTCACCTTCTGTCAAGAGGAAAAGGCTAAGAAAGGTGCATTAAAAAGTGTCTGCTTTACCCAACCCTGGGATATTTATTATAGTAGCAGGGGATCGATTCTGTATTTTACCCCCCCCCCCCCACACACACACACACACATGGAATTTTTACAAATATAATTTCACTCACCATCAGAACACTGAATTTACAAACCCAGTATATCTGAAAGATGAACAGCACTTGTTATGAGAGAACTAAGAAGGTATCTCCTACAAATAGCAGCCCCACTGAAAAAAGTCTAGAAAATAAAGGCTAATTTACTGAAAACTGTAGTTGAATATATTTGGTTTTATTTATTTATTTATTATTGTTTGTTTTTTCTGGAAAGTTCACTGTGATGGGAAGTGCCATAAAGCTATTGTAGATTTTGTGATAGAAAACTAATTTAGTTAACAACTGCCACTCAACTGGAGTGAATGGTGGACTTAGGAAATGTGATTGTCATTTACAGAAAAGCATTATGCCATCATCATCAGTGCATATGATCCCACTATGAGAAACTTTGATGAAGTTGATGAAAAATCATCACTGTGCTGAAAGTGTATAGACTTATAATTCTGGGTGATTTTAACATTGTACAAACATGTGGCAGGGAATTCTTGGAAGAAATGCAGTCAGAAACAGCAATAGCAATTATTGAAAACTTGTGCATCATACTTCTCATCATCAATACTGGCTTACATGTATCTAAATGTAATAAAATTCCATGGATACAGCCTTGTTTTAATATTTATTAAACTCTGTCATTGTAAAAAAAAAAAAAAAAAAAAAAAAAAAAAGACAACGTGAGAGGGCAATGTGTGGTATACTGCTAACATTGTTTACAGATGTGTTCTCTAAGCTAAATGCAAGATGACTACTAGAAGACTTAATTCCAACAACCTATAGTACTTCTCCAAACATGAACAGTTCATTGCTAATGTGGGCAGAAAACTAAACCAACACACTATTAGGAACAGTGGAGGAGAAAAAGAGAGGGCAGCTTTCAGAGATTTGGTGTATAGCATCATATTACTCATCTGGGCCAGAAAATAACGAAACTCAAGATTGGTTTGATAAAAATGATTTAAATTTATAACCTGCAAAAATAAAAAAGTGAAAACTCCATAGTGGTTTCCAGCAGGATATTTCATGCGTTTCTAAAGAGGCAATATTTGACTTTATCAAAAGTAAAATGTAAGTGAACCTCAGGACTCAGAAAGAAGGCAGATGAAATTCAGTTTTATACAGATAATAACAATACAAAGTGCTTTTATGATGCTGTGAAGACTGTTTATGAGCCAAAGATCTATAGTGTATCTCAACTGTTTAATGCTGATGGAGCCACATTGATTAGAGATAAGAACATAATCCTGGAGAAATGGGTTAAACACTTTCATAGCATTCTCAACAGACTGTTATCAATCAATGTTGAAGCCAGTGACTGTATACCTCATTCAAATTAAACTGTCTCTAGCCAAACTTCCAATGGAAGAAGAGGTTTTAAATGTTGTTAGTTTCCTCTCCTGTGGCAAAACTCTTGGTAGTGATTCAATTCTAGCTGAGATTTACAAGGCAGGGGGTCCACTGCTCATACAAAAGCTGACTGACATCTTCCAGGTTATATGGCAAGAGGAGGTTATCCCGAGGAATTCAAGGGTATTTTCATTGTCCATATCTATAAAAGAAAAAGAAATAAGTTGTTCCATGACAATCACAGGGGTATCCCTCTCTTAGTAATTGATTTTTGTCAGAATACTCTTTAAAAGACTGATCCTTTACTTGGAAGAAGGTCATGCACTCAAGAGCCAGTGCGGGTCCTGAAAGGACTGATGAATTGTTAATATGGTGTCTACTGCCTGAGAACTCCAGAAAAAATGCCAGGAGCAGAATAGCGCTGTGTACACAACATCCCAAGACATTTGATGCCATCAGTTGTGAGGGTTTATAGAAAATCAAGGCAAAATTTGGTTGCCTGAAGAAGTTCATCAATTTTTTGCTTGAGTTTCATGATATAATGTTTGCCTCAGTTTTGGATAATGAATGATGCTCTCACACTTTCCCATTCACTTGTGGAGTGAAACAGAGCTATGTGCATGTTCCCATTCTTTTTAGCATATGTTTCAGTAACTTTTTAGATGCTTCTGATGAGGAAAAAAATGAAAACAAGGTCAGCAATATTAAGAGAACTTCCACAGCTGGGGATCATAACATCTGAAGGAGTTGCAAGGCAGCTTTTGCTGACACAGGTGTCGTGGACTGGGAATGAGATAAATTGGAGGCAGAGGGAAGAGGAGAGAGGTCAGACAACACAAGGGCCTCTCAGTTTCTTTGTATCATCCTCTCACAAGAAGAGTTCCATTCTGGGTTTGATCTCCAGCAGCCACTGCCAGGTGGCTCCCATGTATTCCAACAACTCTCCCGTGTCTTCCAACATAGCAACTACACAGATAATTAATTATTTAACTTGAAAAGCCTGCAATTCAAGAGTAAAATGGAGAGAGCTGGTGTATGATTTTTTGTTCACAGATGATATTGATCCCAATGAAAAAAAGTTTGAATCAATTCTTTGCTACCTGTGCTTATTTTGGCCTAACAATTAATATAAAAAACAAAGTCTTTACTAACTAGCACTATACTATCTATATTCAGAGTCATCATGAAAATAAATGTTGAGTTCTGTGGATAAGGATACTTCCCTTGGGTGAATATTTCCAGGGAGGTACACATAACTGATAAGGTTGAAACATGCATTGCCAGAGTTAGCTCAGTGTTTGAGAGACTCGGAAAAAAGATGTGGGAGACAAGAGGTATAACTGACTACCGAATTAAAGATATGCTGAGCTGATATATTGACATCATTGTTGTATCCCTATGAAATATGCAAAAGTCTACCAATTCCATTTCTTCCATTTGAATTGTCTCAGGAACATTCTGAAGATTACCAGGAGAGATAATGTATGGTGTACTGAGGTTTTTTCTGAAGCTGAACTGCTAGTCATTCAAACTCTACAGCACAGAGAATAATTTTGGTCAGCTTGTCATTTGTTTGAATTATGTTTGTTTATGTTTGTTTAAAAATAATTTAATGGAGATCTCACACCAGGCAAGTTTTTTGTTTTTGTTTTTTTCCCCTGAGACAATTGGGGTTAAGTGAATTGCCCAGGGTCACACAGCTAGGAAGTGTTAGTGTCTGAGGCCAGATTTGACCTTGAAGTCTTCTTGACTTCAGAGCTGGTGCTGTATCCACTTGTTATGGGCCAGAACTCACAAACAAGGATTCTTACAAGAAGTTAAATCAGTAGAATTGATGATACAATGGTTATCTAGTTTAGCCTGGGGATTAATAGTTCTTTAAGTTCAGTATGATTGATTTAATCTTACAATAAATAATGGTTTCCTAGTGATATGATGATTGGTTTATACTCAGTGTAGAGCATATAAGCTGTGATCCTTAGCCAGAGAGAAGGCAGAGAAGAAGCAGACTAGAGGAGGGAGATCAAGCTACCAGAGCCAAGGAGAGAGATTCATTACCATCTTCATCAGCCTTGTAGTGGCTGGCCTGTTCTCCTGCATTTTCTCCACTGAAAGCAAGTCCCTCTGAAGGCCACGAGAAAGCTAGCTGAGCACCAGAAGACAATAAAGACTTTTGGACTTTAACATCTGGCTATTCTTGTGGTGATTACTGAACTGAAAGGAAGGTTTTCCTCCAGAAAACCAAACAAGAACATCACATCCACTATATCGCCTAGCTGCCCTGGGCAAATGTTTGTAATGTAAAATCTCTCTGAAGAACTTTGACTTTTATTGTGATCATGAGAGACACTGGCATAGGACTGCCCAGCATGTCATGTCTATATATCAAAAAAGTCTTTGATTTATGAGCATAGCAGAATTGTAGCTCAAAGGAAACATAAGATGCACAAATTTAGAGCCATCTCCATTCCAAATGTTCATATATGACTTATGATAGACCCCTCTGTATTCACATAGGTCTGATCAGCTATGGTTGAACACACTGTACCTTGACCCTAACATAGTAATTTCATTTTAGTCCTCCTTGCAAACAAAGGACAACCACACTCTACATTTGTTGCCTATGTAGACAGAAAAGGAAAAACAAATATGTTTAATTGAAAACAAAAATGCTGTTATAAATATATATGTAAAGTAATTAATATGTTCCATTCATTTCTAGTAAAAAAAAGATAATAAAATATAGTAAATTAATCAATTTGATAAGCTGTCTCATGGGACCCAAATTCCAAAATCACATTATATTTCAAACTATTCATTGGTAATATAGTCAACTCAAAATGATGGTTCTTGTATACTAGCAATAACTACTTGATGTGAACATCTGTGAAGGAGACAAGATGCTTTCAAATATGAAGAGTTTATATGACTTCCTCTTCAAGAATTCCTAATTTATACTCTTGAAAATTCCTTGATAGATTACTAATTGACAGGATGCTCACATGAAGTACTATCTGTTCTTTGAGAGCAACTTAAAACTTGAATGATTTCCATAGATAGTTGTGGTTGTTTATTATTTAGCAAGCTTAGAGGGTTTACTCAGCATTATAGGAAATGTAAAAGAGACACAGTATCCACTCTAAAAGCAAATAATCTCAAATTGTAAAAAAATTAGTGTTTCCCAAAACACAAACATCCATTGGATATGATTTGGTTTAATGTCTTCAGACGTTTTATTCTAATGTAATTTATTTGAATGGGGGAAATGGCATATACAAAAATATACACAATATATATATATATATATATATGCATACATTACATATTTTTATATATGCACATGCAGACAAAAATACGTATATATGTAGGTATAGATATAAGTATATATGTCTATGAGGGGTTTTATAAAGTAGCTTATATATTACAATGAAAAGTATGAGTAGCTGAATATGACAGAAAAGTGATACAACAAACAGAGTGATTTTGAAATATAAGTTTGCCACAAGGTAAGTGCAATATTTTCCCACATACTTAGAATATGTTTTTTGCATCATAACTACCTGCTAGATTCTCTAGTTTCTTTCACATTTAAGTACCTCTTCCTTAAAAGCAGGAAATATTTTCACCTTCCTCTGTTGCTTAATACAGTTCTTGGCACATTGAAGGTATTTAATAAATATTCAGTGACTGATTTCTCACAAGAAGCCATCACCATATTCTCTACTATTTGTGCCTCTCTGCACAAAATAGTATTAATAATTAAATATAAATATTATGGATTAGAATTTTAATAATAATAGATGCATAATTTTATATCTACCTATTTGTATACATGACATTTCGTTCAATATATTTTCTTTATTGTAGAAAAATTTGCTTTGTCTTTGGATATCACCTATCACTATACAAAACCCATAATATTCACTTCAAAAATGGTCATTGACTGATTAACCAACTTCCTAACTTTTCCTTTGACTTTAGGACCATAAAATCATATATTTGGAACTGGAATGGATTTGAGAGTAAATTTTATAAATGAGGAAATGTGGAACCAGAGACACTGGATGACTTTCTGAAGGTCAACCAAGTATGTGATATCAGCCCAATTTCTCTCACTACAAATTCTGTACTCTTTCCATTGTCTTTGTCTCTAATATACTTATTGTTTATATGCATAATATAGCATTTTTAAACATTATTTTAGTTTCTTTAGGAATTCTTGCTCAGATAGATTATATTTAAGTTATGCATGCTTTTTACATTTCTCTCTTTCACAGAATTTTTCCCTCTCTCTTACTTTCTTAGCTGAGAACTTTGTCTTATATTTACAGAGAAAAAAATTGAAGCCATTTTCCAAACATTCCCTCTTCTCTTCTCTTCCTCATTTTTTTATCACTCTGCCACTTTCTCCTCCTTCATTCCTATTTTTCACATGATGAAGTGACTTTACTCCTTACAAGGCTAATATTTTGTTCAAGTCAATTTCATTATATCCCAACTCCTCCCTCTGTTACTTACACTTTTTCCTTATTTTCAGTTTTTCTCTCTATGTTAGCTCCTTTCCAGCTGTCCACAAATATGGCCCACTCTTACCTATCCTAAAAAAAAAAAAAAAAAAAAAAAAAAAAAAAACTTGACATAATCTTTCCATCCTGTTAGCTATCATACTATTTCTCTTCTGTCATTTATAGCTAAATTCTTTAAAAGACCATCTACTAATATAATGGTGCCTCCATTTTCTCTCCCCTTCACTCTCTAAATCCTTAAAATTTGGCTTGTAGTCTTACCATTTTACTGAATTAGTTCCACTTAAAGTAACTAATAATTTCCCAGTTGTGTAATCTAATCGTCTTTTCTCAATATTCCTTGACTTCTCTGCAGCCTTTGACAGTGTGAAACATTCATTTATCTAGGTCACTTTCTTCTCCCCAAGTTTTTGGATTACCACCATCTTTTGGTTTTCTTCCTACTTATTTCACCACCATTTCTACCTCTCTCTTTTTTTTTTCTGGATTCTCCTTTAGATTATGGCCTCTATCTCTAAATGTCCTTTGGTATTCTGTCATTTACCCCAAGTCTGCTTGTCTTGTCTCTGTAACACTTTACTTTATGATTTTATCAGGTCCCATGGAATTGATACTTTATACTGATGATTCTCAAATCTACTAACTTCCCCAGTTTTTCTCCTGACCTTCAATCTCACAATACTAAATGCTTTTTAGACATCTCATACTAAGTGTCCAGTAGGCATCTTAAACTCAATATGTTCAAAACATAACTCATTTTCATTTTTTTTCTAAACCTTTACTTTCTACTACATTTTCTATTATTGTAGAGGGCAACACCATCCTTAGAGTCCCTCAGGCTTCTGATCTGAGTCATTCTATATTCCTAACTATTGTTTACCCTATCATATCCAAACTGTTACCAAGGCCTGAGGATTTCACACCTATTTTTTTTCCTGTTTTTTGCTTTTGTTTTTTTTTTTTTTTAATAGCTTTTTATTTACAAGATATATGCATGGGTAATTTTTCAGCATTGACAATTGCAAAACCTTTTGTTCTAATTTTTCCCCTCCTTCCCTTCTCCCCTTCCCCAAGATGGCAAGTTGACCAATGCATGTTAAATATGTTAAAGTACAAGTTAAATACAATATATGTATACATGTGCATATAGTTGTTTTGCTGTACAAAAAGATTCAGACTTTGAAATAATTCACACCTATTTTTAACATCATATTTTACATCTTTGTAAATCTTTTACATCTTTGTATCTTCCCCTTCCTCTCTTGTGACATTACCACTTGTAAAGGGCTGAAACTATGAATTGACAGACTGAGGATTTAAGGCTAACTACCGATTGGACAATAGTCTATTAGCATATGCTTGGAAAATGGCCCTTCCCACTACTCTGTGCTGGCTTGATAATTGGTATATACAGAGAATTGTGGGAAGGATTAGGGGATGGAGTAAGACAAACCAGAGTCACTTTGGCAATAAAAGTGGAAAAGGAAGGTCACAGAGATCTTGTGTCCATCCAATTCACTTCTACCCCTAAAGATCAAGAATAAAGACCAAGGACTTTTGCTTATTCTGACTCCAGCTGATTCTAAGGTATCCAGGGTGCTAACTCAGTCTTCACAACCACTAAACTGGTGTAGGCCTTTATCACTCATGCCTACATTATTGTAATAGCCTACTGTGGGCCTGCCTGCTTCAAGTCTCTCCTCATTTCAATCCCTGGGTAAGTCACTTGTTTGTCTGACTTTCATCATCCATACAATGAACTGGAGAAGGAAATGACAAATCACTTCAGTATCTTTGCCAAGAAAATCCTAAATGACATCATTGAAAATTAAACAAGACTGAAATGATTGAATAAAAATAAAGAATCATAAAGTCAGGCACAATTGAAAAACAACTAAACAACAACATTTAATATGATATATTTGTCATTTTCTCACTTCCTTATTGAGATACTCTGGTTCAGCTTTTATTCTGGATGTATCTTTCAACTTCTATTGTGAAAAATAGGCATTAATAAAATCTTGATGAAGACCTTGTTTCCTAGGGCAGATATTCATTTGGCAGAAGTGCATATAGCAGAATGAATAAGCCTATTAGCTTGATGGGAACTTACAATCATTTTAGACTTCTTCCTTAAAATAAACCTCAGGACTGTAGCATTCAACATTGCAAGGAAAGCTGTTTGCCTGAGCAACAGTACCACAGGAAGTTGTTTATCAGAGTTTACAATACTGGTCACCAGTTCACTGCAGATCTAATTAACCTTGTACCCTTGAGGAGGTTGGTATGCTATCTGACTGAGAATCTTCCATATAGCCTTAGTGAGACTTTTGCTTCATCATGCTTGAAGATGTTTTGTTTAATGATTTTACCTCATTTTAATTATTTATATATCTTTTTAATTATGTTGATATACTCAGAAGCCTTGCAGCAAATGACACTTTTAAAAAAATACCTTAAAAAATATCAGTGGATTTTATGTATCATCTTTTGACATTTAAGCTTTTAAATCAGAAATAGGCTAATAGAAGAAACTAGAAGTAGGAAACATATGCCTCCAGGGTGCTATCCAGATCTTTCCAAGGGAAAAATGTTTCTATTATGTTGTATTTTCTTCAATTTAATCTCTAAAATCTCATGAAATTTCACAATATGCTTTGGACTTTGAATTAAGTCAGATATCTATGATCTTGGAAAAATGTTCCTAATATTTAATTAACTTAAACCTTCGCCTCTTCAATTGTATCCTCAATTGTAATTAGAAGTGCATGCTTCCACATTTCTAATTAGTCCTGCTATTTAATATTTATTAAGAGTGTATAGGTGACAGTTTTCAACTCCTAAGGAAGTATGAGATTTTTAGAAGAAAAAATACTGGCTTTATTTCCAAGATAACCCAGCTACATATGTTATAAAAGTGAGTCAATGTTGAGTCAAAGATTTTATGTGTATATATACACACACACGTGTGTCTGTGAGTATATGTATATGTATGTATTATCTTACATAATAAATGAGTATGTTCACTCAGCCAATTAGTATTTATTAAGCAATTTCTATCTCAGACAAGCCCTAAGTTAATGAAATGGGCTCAAAAAAGAGAGAAAGCATTCCCTGTTCTCAGGAAGTTCATAGTCTAATGAGGAAGACACTATGAAAACAACTATATATAAACAAGAAATATGAAGGATGGATTGCAGATATTCAATAAAAGAATAAGGCTAGTGTTAAGTGGCATCAGGAAGGGCTTTCCATAAAAGATGGTTTATAACTAGAACTTGAAGGAAGCCAGACTATCTAGGTAGTGGAAATAAGGAAAGAATTAAGATATGGGGAATAGTCTATGAAAATGTCTGGAGTCCAAAAATGGAGGGTCTTGTTCAGGAAACAGAGAGATGTCTATCATCTCTGTACCAGAGAAGCAAAGAAGGGAAAAAAGAAGGAAGTAAAAGTAAGACAGAAATATAAGGAAATTTTGGAGGTAGGAAGGGAGAGGAAAATATGCAAGAAGATTAGAAAGGTAAGAGGTAAAAAAGGTTTTGAATGTCAACCAGAAGATTTTATCTGACCACTTAGTCCAAACTTTCATTTGATACAAGACAACTGTGGTGTAGGGTTTGAGAATTGACTGTCAGGTTTTAAAATTTGTTGATAGAAAATAATGACCAAAATAGGGGCTCTTGATTGAGAAAATCTTCAAGTGTAACAGTATAAAAACTTCTATGGAACACAAAGCTGAAGAAAGTCTCATGAGAAATCAATCATCTAGGCACTTGTAAGGCGCCCTATTCTTCTCTTTCATTAGTCTTGTCTACTTTCTGCACCTTATTTCTTCCCTTTTGGGGAGATAGTTTACAAAGTCATATTTTCTTTTTTTGTTTGTTTATTGAGACGATTGAGGTTAAGTGACTTGCCCAGGGTCACACAGGAAGTGTTAAGTGTCTGAGAACAGATTTGAACTCATGTCCTTCTGATTTCAGGGCTGGTGTTCTATCCACTGCACCACCTAGCTGCCCCACAAAGTCATCTTTTCATAGAGGTTCCCAATGACAATTGATCTTATTGTCCATAGTTAGACACCCTGTTCCTTGATCCCAAAATAATGATGCCCTTTTGGTCATCTTCAAGAATGAAGGGCAATAAAAAGTTATCAAACTGTGCATACACTTTGATCCAGCAGTGTTACTACTGGGTTTATATCCCAAAGATACATCAAGGAAGGAAAAGGGACCTGTATGTGCAAGAATGTTTATGGCAGGTCTCTTTGTAATGGCCAGAAACTGGAAACTGAGTGGATGCCCATCGATTGGAGAATGGCTGAATAAATTGTGATATATGAATATTATGGAATATTATTGCTCTGTAAGAAATGAACAGCAGGATGATTTCAGAAAGGCTTGGAGAGACTTACATGAACTGATGCTGAGTGAAGTGAGCAGGACCAGGAGATCATTATATACTTCAACAACAACGTTATATGATGATCAATTCTGATGGACGTGGCCCTCTTCAACAATGAGATGAAACAACTCAGTTCCAATAGAGCAGTAATGAATTGAAGCAGCTACACCCAGCGAAAGAACTCTGGGAGATGACTATGAACCACTACATAGAATTCCCAATCCCTCTATTTTTGTCCACCTGCATTTTTGATTTCCTTATCACAGGCTAATTGTCACACTATTTCAAAGTCTGATTCTTTTTGTACAGCAAAATAACTGTATGGACATGTATACATATATTGTATTTGACTTATACTTCAACATATTTAATCCAACAGGTGGGGGGAAGGAAGGGAAAAGTTGGAACAAAAGGTTTTGCAACTTTCAATGCTTTAAAATTACCCATTCATATATCTTGTAAATTAAAAGATATATATTTTAAAAAAATACTTTCTAGCTGTGTGACCTTGGGCAAGTCACTTAACCCCAATTGCCTCAAGAAACAAACAAACCAACAAAAAAACGAATTCTCTATGTGACTTAACCAAGAACATATAGAGTGGAAGAAAAATCTCTCCCAATTTCTAATTGATGTTCTTTTTTCTTATGATTGTTAATTTAAAATATGCTAAATAATTCCAGAATTATGCATTAATCCGTTCAAGTCTAATTTAGAGGTTTAGATTTACTCTAAATAAATCTGAATCTAATATATAAGTGCATCCTGAAGAAAAAAAGAAAAAAACATTCTAGGCAATTTGAGCTAAAACAATAAAAATTAAATTTGCTTTCTATATATTTGCAAACATTTATATAATGCCAAGATGCCTATGTAGATACATACTCTCTAAGTTATTCACTTGCTTATTCTTTATTCATGTAAAGATTTCTCTTTGTTGACATTTATGGATAAAATACTTTATTCAAAATTACTATAATCAATATTAATCACCCACTTTTTTTTAGTTACTATATCAAAATAATAAGTGATTAAATTTGCTGGTATTTAATTTTATGCTTGAAATAAAAAAAATTAATATAAAATATATTTATTTTGAAAATTATGTAAAATAGAAAATTTTTGTTCATTGAACCATATTCATTATATCAATCATTTTACTTTAAATGAACACTAGAAAACTTAAGTCATCCTCGAAGGAAAGAAAAAACAAATTCCTTTCAGTCATAAACAAATATACTTTTTCAATGCTTCCTTGAGCAAATAATCAAAGCATAATGATAAAATGTATTTTACACAAAAAATGCAACATATTAAAACATACTAATGAATTCAAACACTCCAACTGATTCCAAGAATACATATTCTATAAAAGAGACTGATTGTATAGTTAATTAAAACATCCATTTCCATAATAATATGAATTATTGTCTTTATGGAGTTATTTTCTTGAAAATAAAAATGATAATATTTTATCTAATTTTATTATTTGCATATTTTATTAAATTATGTATTATTTTCAACTTTTTTTCATCTTCAGAAATATTTATTTCATAATAGAACAGTGAGGTGGCATGGTGAATAGAATGCCAGTTCTAGAGTCAGGAAGAGTCACCTTCCTGAGTAAAATACTTAGTAGCTATTTGCTTCATTACTTCATCTGTGAAGAGAGTTGGAGAAGGAAATAACAAACCATTCTAGTATCTGCACCAGTAAAATCCCAAATGGAGTCATGAAGAATCAGAGATGACTGAAAAATGACTGAATGCTACCAGCTACCTACACACACATACATATACTTGTCAATAATGATTTTTTTCTTGCTCTTTGGAGCCTATTCTTCATGTTTTGTTTACTTTTAAATATATTAAAGAATTTACTTCCCATACTTTCAGTTACATGGTAAGAAAATGGTTTAGTAGAAAGCAAACAAGATTTGGTGCCAGATGATTTTGTTTAGAATCCAAATCTTATTCTTTGCTACTTGTGTAACTTTAGACAAATAAAATCACCCCTTTGTCTTCATTTTTCTTTAATAGTTCAACTACGTCAATCAATCTAGAGGCATTTTTAGGTCTATATAACCTCTCACTCAAAGATTAATTGCATTAGACTTCTTATTTGGAGGAGATTAAGTCCTCAATACTCAAATCTTAAGATTTGATGAAGACTGGAGAGAGGAGATGTCCAGGTCTTTTGGCTTCAAACTTTGAGAAATACTATGAGAATGTCTTCAGCTTCTTCTAGAGAGAACAATATCATGATCTAGAAATGTTGACATCATTCTCAAAGCTTTAAGCTAGAAGGCTTGGATGTCTCTTTTGGACCAATCCTCATCAAATGTGGGACTCAAACAGACCTGAAAGAATTCTTCTTCTATAGGATAGGTACTAGAGATAGAAAGGGAGGAGGGGGAGAAATGAAACAAATTTTGTTTTTCATTAGTACAAATTTTGTCATTTCCAGACTTAAAATTATGAATTTATGATTCTTTCTTCTTTTTTTATCAAAGTTTTTTTTCTTTTAATTTTCAAAACATATGCTTGGATAATTTTTCAACATTGACCCTTGCAAAACTTTGTGTACCAATTTTCCTCCCTTTCCCCCACACCCTCCTCTAGATGGCAAGTAATCCAATATATGTTAAACATGGTAAAAATATGTTAAATCCAATATATATATATATATATATATATATATATATATATACATATATACATATATTTATACACTTGTCTTGCTGCAAAAGAAAAAACAGATCAAAAAGGAAAAAAAATGAGAAAGAAAATAAAATGCAAGCAAACAACAAAAAGAATGAAAATGTTATGTTGTGATCCACACTCAGTTCTCACAGACCTTCCTCTGGGTGTAGATGACTCTCTTTATCACAAGATCATTGCAACTGGCCTGAATCATCTCACTGTTGAAAATAACCACATGTATCAAAACTGATCATTGTATAATCTTGTTGTTGCCAAGTACAACGATCTACTGGTTCTATTCATTTCACATAGTACTAATTCACATAAGTCTCTTCAGTCCTCTCTGAAATCATCCTGCTGATCATTTCTTATAGAACAATAGTTTTCTGTAACATACATCTACCATAACTTATTCAGCCATTCTCTAATTGATGGGCATCCACTCAGTTTTGAGTTTCTAGCTACTACAAAAAGGGCTGCCATGCATATCTGGGTCCCTTTGCCTCTTTTAAGATCTCTTTTGGATATAAGCACAATAGAAACAAAAAATATGCACATTTTGATACCCTTTGGGTATAGTTCCAAATTGCTCTCCAGAATGGTTGGATCACATCACAACTCCACCAAAAATGTATTAGTGTCCCAGTTTTTCCATATCCCCTCCAACATTTATCATTATCTTTTCCTGCCATTTTAGCCAATCTGAGAGGTGTGTATTGGTATCAGTTATCTTAATTTGCTCTTCTCTGATCAGTATTGGTTTAGAGTACCTTTTCATATGAATAGGAATGATTTCAGTTTCTTCATCTGAAAATTTCCTTTGTTCATATCCTTTATATATATATATATATATATTAGAAATGAGTCCTTTATCAGAACCCTTGCATGTAAAAATATTTCCAAGTTTATTGCTTCTTTCTAATCTTGTCCACATTAGTTTTGTTTGTACAAAAACTTTTTAACTTTATATAACCAAAATTATTTATTTTGTGCTCAGTTATGAGCTTCAGTTTTTCTATGGTCACAAATTCCTTCCTTTTCCACATATATGAGAAGTAAACTATCCTTTCGTCTTCTAATTTGATTATAATATTACTCTTTATGACTAAATTATGATCCCATTTTGACCTTACCTAAGTATATGGAATTAGGGGTGGGTCAATGCCTATTTTCTGCCAAACTATTTTCCAATTTTTCCAGTAGTTTTTGTCAAATAGTGAGTTCTTAACTCAGAAGCTGGGGTCTTTGGGTTTGTCAAAAATGACTATAGTCATTGACTATTTTGTCCTGTGAACTTTATCAATTCCCACTGATGGATTAGCCTATTTCTTAATCAGTACCAAATAGTTTTGATGACCGCTGCTTTAGAATATAGTTTTAGGTCTGGCACAGCTAAACCACCTTCATTTGCATTTTTAAAATTAAATTTTTTTGAAATTCTTCTCCTTTCTTTTTCTTACAGATGAACTTTTTATTATTTTTTCTACATCTATAAAATAATTTCTTGGGAATTCGATTGGTATGGCATGGAATAAGTAGATTAATTTAGGTAATATTGTCATTTTATTATATTTGCTCAGCTGACCCATGAGCACTTGATAATTCTCCAATTGATTATATCTGACTTTATTTGTTTGGAAAGTGTTTTGTAGTTGTGTATATATATATATATATATATATATATATATATATATATATATATATAATTCCATACTTTGCCTTGGTAGATAGACTCACAAATATTATATATTATCAACAATTATTTTAAATGGAATTTTTTGTATCCCTTATTGCTGAACTTTTTTGGAAATATATAAAAATGCTCATGATTTATGTGGAGTTATTTTGTATGCTGCAATTCTGCTAAAGTTGTGAATTATTTCTAGTAGGTTTTTTTTGTTTGTTTATTCTCTATGGTTCTCTAAGTATACCATCATATCATCTGCAAAGAATAATAATTTGGTTTCTTCATTATCTACTCTAATGCCTTTAATCTCTTTTTCTTCTCTTATTGCCAAATCTAGTATTTCTAATACAGGCCTGAGTAGTAATGGTGACAGTGGGCAACCTTGTTTCACCCCTGATTTTATTGGGAATGGTTTTAGTTTATTCCCATTACATTTGATGCTTGCTGATAGTTTTAAATAGATGCTACTGATCATTTTAAGGAAAACTTCATTTATTCCTGTACTCTCTAGTATTTTTAAAAGGAATGAGTATTGGATTTTATTAATTTTTTTGCATCTATTGAGATAATCATATGATTTTTGTTACAATAGTCAATTATGTTAATAGTTTTCCTAATATTGAACCAGCCTTACATTCCTGGTATAAATCCTACTTAGTCATGGTGTGGTATCCTAGGGATGAATTTCTGTAATCTTTTTGCTAATATTTTATTTAAGATGTTTGCATCAATATTCATTAGAAAAATTGGTCTATAATTTTCTTTCTTTGTTTTGACCCTGATTGGTTTAGGCATCAGTATCATATCTGTGTCATAAAAAGATTTGATAGGTCTCCTTCTTTCCCTATTTTTTCAAATAGTACATAGTTTTGGAATTTATCGTTCTCTAAATGTTTGGTAGAATTCACATGGAAATCCATTTGGTCCTGGATTTTCTTTTCCTTAGGGAATTGATTAATAGCTTGTTCAATTTCTTTTTCTAAAATTGGATTATTTGAGTAATTCATTTTCTATTCTGTTGATCTGGGCAATTTATATTTTTGCAGGTATTCTTCCATTTCACTTAGATTTCCAACTTTATTGACATATAGTTGGCAAAATCATCCCTAATTACCTCTTCATTGGTGGAAAGTTTTCCCTTTTCATTTTTGAAACTAACAATTTGATTGTTTTCTTCCTTTTTCTAATCAAATTAAGTAAAGATTTATATAAGTTGTTGGGTTTTTTCATAAAACCAATTCTTAGTTTTATTTATTAATTCAATAGTTTTCTTACTTTCAATTTTATTAATCTCCCTTTTATTTTCAGAATTTCAAATTTGGTATTTAATTGGGGCTTTTAGTTGTTTATTTTCCTCTAGCTTTTTTATTTGTAAACCCAATTCATTGATTTTCTTTTTCTCTAAGCAAGTAAGCATCTAGAGATATAAACTTTTCCCTAGTAACTGCTCTGGCTGCAACCCACAAGTTTTGGTAAATTGTCTCTTTGTTGAAATTCTCTTGCATGAAATTATTGTGTCTATGTATTGTTGTTTTACCCACTCATTCCTTAGGATTAGAGTATTTAGTTTCCAATTAATTTTTGGTGCTTTCCCTCTGCCCTGTTATTGCATGTAATTTTCATTGTAGCATGATATGAAATAAATGCATTTCCTATTTCTGGCTTTTTGCATTTGACTTTGAGGTTTCTATGCCCTGATATATGGTCAATTTTTGTATAGTTTCCATGTACTTCTGAGAAAAAAGTGTATTCCTTTCTGTCTCTATTCAATTTTCTCCAAAGTTCTATCATCCTTAACTTTTCCAGTATTCTATTTGCCTCCTTGACTTCTTTCTCATTTATTTTGTGGTTTGATGTATCTAGTTCTGAGAGCAAGATTGAGATCGCCCAATAGTATAGTCTTGCTGTCTAGTTCTTCTTGCAGCTCTCTTAACTTCTCCTCTAGGAATTCGGATGCTATATCACTTGATACATATATGTTTAGTATTGATATTGCTTCATTATCTATGGTACCTTTAAGTAGGATTCCTTATCTTTTTAAATTAGATCTATTTTTGCTTTTGTTTGATCTGAGATGAGGATGGCTACTCCTGCTTTTTTTACTTCACCTGACACATAATAGATTCTTCTCCAGCCTTTCACCTTTACTCTAAATGTATTACTCTGCTTTAAATGACCTTCTTGGAAACAACAAAGTGTTGGATTTTCACTTTTTATCCAGTCTTCTTTCTGCTTCTGTTTTATGGGAGAGTTCATCTCATTCACATTCACTTGATCAGTGCAACTGACTGCAGTTGCAAAACTAGAAATGAAGATGCTTTCAAAAGGCCTTATTTAGTCACACTATTTCTACTCCATAAAAAGCATAAAAACCATAGTTTTTGATTTGACTCCTCTAACTAAAACCATTGAGAGATATCATTCTAAGTGTTGAAGCCTTAGTTCTTCTACCTCTGAAACTGACCTGTGAATTTTTTAATACAAGTCTGACTGTTTGCTTTGTTTTCAAATTAGTGGGAGAATAATATGATTAAAGGAGTTTGAAAGTTGAGTCCATTTCTCAAGGATTGAGAAGCACCTTTACCTTTGAAATGAAGCCAAGAAGTAGCTGAGACCAAAACTCATTTGATAATAAAGGAAATGATAAGAACTTGGTGATTGCAAAGCAGTGTAGATATTGTGATTAATATTTTCTCACTCTCCTCTGATCCTGAGGTGATATGGAGAGAGAGAGAGAGAGAGAGAGAAAGAGAGAGAGAGAGAGAGAGAGAGAGAGAATCTCTAAGTTTATTGTATGTTGACTTGTGAATATTTGTACCTTTGTACTTTTGTTCTTACTGCCCAATGCTAAATATTTAAATAGACCTAGTTTGCTAATCCAAGATATCTAATAACAAGATTCCTAAATTAGAGATCCCTAAAATCCACCCTCTATAATCAATGTTAGAGAATAACATTGGAATCCTTCATGCAGTAAACACTCTAGAATCAAATTTCTGAGAGTAACCTAACTTGGGCATAGTGATCCTATATTGTATTTGTTATGCAGTCACTCCCAACCATTTCCAAGTGCACAAAGGGGAAAAAAAAAATGAATCTTATATAAAACTTACATTTAACAAAGATATTATTGTGTTGTATTGAAAATTCATTTTTTTCTCTGCTTTCTTTTGAATTTCCTGTGTTCTCTTCTGTGTATTAATATATAATAATTCATATTAATTACAATTAATAATAATAAATGCAATTTCAAGCACATGTAATATTAATTACTAATATATTATAATAAATAGATTTTACATAATTGATATTTTATATTAAATGTCATGCTACATGGAGGAGGCAAAGTTTAGACAATCTATAAATATTGTCTAATATGATATCTTTTTCTGATTATTAAATGAACATTGTACTGGAAAAGCTGAATCATAACAGTCTAGATGAAATATCTGTACAATTACCCAAAAGGCAAAAGAGAGTTGTAGCTCAGTGGGAACATAACTCACAGGTTCACTGAGTAGAGACAAAAAATGGATTTGGCAGAGTTGGTTTTATTACACATCCAAAGACAATAAGAAGCATCATTTCATGAGATAATCAGTAGCCAAGTCTTACAGTGTTCACAATAAGTAACTGCCAAATGAAGCATAAATATACATGATTCTGGAGAATTTTCTTTCCTACCATTTATCAAAGCTGAACATTTTTTTGTTATCTAAAATACCAAGTTTGTTATCACTTTATCATATCTGAATATCATGATTTTCTACAGAAAGATTGTCATTAATCTGAAAATTATGTAACAATGACCATTATGGGTCCTAATAAAATGATTTAACAGGAAGAATCATAGGTTTAGATTAGAGTTGCCTCATTTTATATGTAAGAAAGCTAAAGCCCAAAGACACAGCACTACTTTCTCAGTCATACAGGTGAGTGTTATCAAATCATAGATTTAAAGGTGGAAAGAAAGTTAGAAATCATCTAATTCAAATTCCTCATTTTCTAACTGAGGAAATTTAGGTAAAGGTGACTTGTCCAAGGTCACACAAGTAAATGATGTCAGTCATGTAATTGAATTGCAACTTTCTGATTCCATTACCAGTTTTTCTTTTTTACTTTTTTTCATGTTGTCTTTTTATTGAAAACCAAATCCAATAATATTAAAACGGTAAATGATTTTGATTAACCCCTCTTTTACTCTGAAAGCAAGTACTTCCTGATTGATAACTCACTAGAGGTGATGATGGATCAGTCACAATAAAAAACATTTTACAATGTTACATCTTTTTGTATATGGAATGGATAATTTTGTAAATATTTGCTAAATAACATTTGGGACTTATAAACTGTACTTAAGTCAACTTTATAAGCAAATACTCACAATATGCAATATAAGATAAGTAAAGGCACAAAATTAAGTTGTTTTCAATGTGAAGGAATTCGAAATTGTGGCATCTTTATGTCTCAACAATTATAACTCAATATAGAAAGACTGTGACCAAAGTTCCATTAAAGGCTATGTCTGCAGCAAGACTATTTGACACACCTTGATTTAATTAGGAGTGACTATATAATACACTGTCTAGGCAATGATAATAAAAAAGATGGGATAAGAAACAGGTCCTCTCTTTAGGGGAGGGAGTCATCTTCTACTCATAGAAAATAATACAGTATAATACAGTTTAAAATTAAAGACAATCTTTAGAGTTAGAGGACTTGTTTCTAAGATTCTTTCTGCTATTTATTATATCTATAACCTTGGTTAAATCATCTAAATTCCTGGGAGCTCAGTTTCCTAATCCACAGAATGAAAAAAAATAAATCAGATGATATTTGTGTTCTATCCTGGGTTAAGGTCTATGATGCTATGATAGAACAGACTTTTTTCCCCCAATTTTCATTTATTTATTAAATTTTAATACACATTGTCTTAGAAATCATGTTGGGAGAGAAAAACCAGAACTAAAGGGAAAAACCATGGGTGAGGGGAAAAAAAACAGAAAAAAGAAGGGAATATTAGCATGTGTTGATGTACATTCAATCTCCACAGATCTTTTTCTGGATGCAGATGGAATTTTCTATCCAAAGTTACTGGGATTACCTCGGATCACTGAACCACTAAGACCACTAAGAACCACGTCTTTCATAATTGATCACTGCACATTCTTGCTGTTATTGTGTACAATATATTTTTGGTTCTGCTTGTTTTGCTGTAAATCTTTCCAGGCCTTTCAAGAATAATCTTGTTCATTTTTTTTAATAGAATAGCATTCCATTACTTTCATATACTACAACTTGTTCAGCCATTCCCCAATTGATGGGCATCCACTCATTTTCCAATTCTTTGCTATCATAAAAAGAGCTGCCATAAATATTTTTTCACATGTGGGTCCTTTCCCCTTCTTTATAATTTCCTTGGAATACAGACAGAGTAGTGGCACTGGTAGATCAAAGGGAATGCGCAATTTGACATCACTTTGGGTGTAATTTGAAATTGCTCTTCAAAATGGTTGTATCAGTTCACAACTCCACCAACAATGTATCAGCCTCTCATTTTACCACATATCTTTCAACATTTATCATTATCTTTTCCTATCATCTTAGCCAATCTGAGAAGTGTGAAGTGGTTCCTCATAGTTGTTTTAATTTCCATTTCTCTAATCAACAGCAAGTAGAGTATTTTTTTTTCTTTATGACTATAAATGACTTTAATTTCATCATCTGAAAATTGTTCATAACTTTTGATCATTTATCAATTGGGGAATGACTTGAATTCTTAAAAATTTGTCATAGTTCTTCATATATTTTAGAAATGAGACCTTTATAGACACACTGGCTGTAAATTATTTTTCTCAGTTTTGTGCTTCCCTTTTCCCTTTTCCCTGTTTCTGTTGGCTTTGTGTAAAAACTTTTTTCAAAGTTGTTCATTTTGCCTTTTATAACATTCTCTAGTTTTTTTTTGTCATAAATTCCTCCCTTATCCAAAGATCTGAGAGGTAATTTTTCCCTTGTTCCCATAATTTGTTTATGGTATCACCCTTTATGTCCAAATCATGTACCAATTTTGACCTTATTCTGGTATGAGGCATCATATTGTAGGTCAATGTTAAGTTTCTGACATATTATTTTCCAGTTTTACCAGAAAATTTTGTCAAATATTGAATCCATATCCCAAAGCTAGAGTTTAAGGTTTTATCAAATACTAGATTACTATAGGTTTTGATTATCATATGTGTCTAATATATTCCACTGATCCAGCACTTTTTTTACAGCAACATTTTTTAACCAGTACCAAATAAATATGATGACTGCTGCTTTACAATACAGTTTTAGGTTTGGTACTGCTAAGCCACCATCCTTTATATGATTTTTTTTTTACATTTAATTCATTTGAAATTCTTGGACTTTTGTTTTTCTGCATGAATTTTGTTATTGGGGAGGGGGCTCTATAAAATAATGTTTTATAATTTGATTGGTATAGCATTGAATGAATAGATCAATGAAGGCAGAATTATCATTTTTATAATATAGCTCAGCCTAGCCATGAACAATTGATATTTTTCCAGTTGTTTAGATCTGACTTTATCTTTGTGAAGTGTTTTGTAACTGTGTTCATATAACTCCTGAGTTTGTCTTGGAAGTTAGACACCCTAACATTTTATTTGTCTACAATAATTTTTTTTTTTATTTAATAGCCTTTTATTTACAGGTTATATGCATGGATAACTTTACAGCGTTAACAATTGCTAAACCTCTTGTTCCAATTTTTCACCTCTTACCCCCCATCCCCTCCCCTAGATGGCAGGATGAGCAGTAGATGTTAAATACATTAAAATATAAATTAGATACATAATAAGTATACATGACCAAAACATTATTTTGCTGTATAAAAAGAATCAGATTTTGAAATATTGTACAATTAGCTTGTGAAGGAAATCAAAAGTGCAGGTGGGCATAAATATAGGGATTGGGAATTCAATGTAATGGTTTTTAGTCATCTCCCAGAGTTCTTTCTCTGGGTGTAGCTGGTTCAGTTCATTACTGCTCCATTAGAAATGATTTGGTTGATCTTGTTGCTGAGGATGGCCAGGTCCATCAGAACTGGTCATCATATAGTATTGTTGTTGAAGTATATAATGATCTCCTGGTCCTGCTCATTTCACTCAGCATCAGTTCCTGTAAGTCTCTCCAGGCCTTTCTGAAATCATCCTGTTCGTCATTTCTTACAGAACAGTAATTTTCCATAATTTTCATATACCACAATTTATTCAGCCATTCTCCAACTGATGGACATCCATTCAGTTTCCAGTTTCTAGCCACTACAAAAAGGGCTGCCACAAACATTCGTGCACATACAGGTCCCTTTCCCTTCTTTATAATCTCTTTGGGATATAAGCCCAGTAGTAACACTGCTGGATCAAAGGGTATGCACAGTTTGATAACTTTTTGAGCATAGTTCCAAACTACTCTCCAAAATGGTTGGATTCGTTCACAACTCCACCAACAATGCATCAATGTCCCAGTTTTCCCGCATCCCCTCCAACAATCATCATTATTTTTTCCTGTCATCTTAGCCAATCTGACAGGTGTGTAGTGGTATCTTAGAGTTGTCTTAATTTGCATTTCTCTGATTAATAATGACTTGGAGCATCTTTTCATATGACTAGAAATAGTTTCAATTTCTTCATCTGAGAATTGTCTGTTCATATCCTTTGACCATTTTTCAATTGGAGAATGGCTTGATTTTTTATAAATTAGAGTTAATTCTCTATATATTTTGGAAATGAGGCCTTTATCAGAACCTTTGACTGTAAAAATATTTTCCCAGTTTATTGCTTCCCTTCTAATCTTGTCTGCATTAGTTTTGTTTGTACAAAAACTTTTCAGTTTGGTATAATCGAAATTTTCTATTTTGTGATCAGTAATGATCTCTAGTTCTGCTTTGGTCATAAAGACCTTCCCCTTCCACAGGTCTGAGAGGTAAACTATCCTATGTTCCTCTAATTTATTAATAATTTCATTCTTTATGCCTAGGTCATGAACCCATTTTGACCTTATCTTGGTGTACGGCGTTAAGTATGGATCAATGCCTAGTTTCTGCCATATTAGTTTCCAATTTTCCCAGCAATTTTTATCAAACAGTAAGTTCTTATCCCAAAAGCTGGGATCTTTGGGTTTGTCAAAGACTAGGTTGCTATATTTGTTGACTGTTTTATCCCTTGAACCTAATCTATTCCACTGATCAACTAATCTATTCCTTAGCCAATACCAAATAGTTTTGGTAACTGCTGCTCTATAATATAATTTTAGATCTGGTACAGCTAAGCCACCATCATTTGATTTTTTTTTCATTAATTCCCGAAATTCTTGACCTTTTGTTTTTCCATATGAATTTTGTTGTCATTTTTTCTAGGTCATTAAAATAGTTTTTTGGAAGTCTGATTGGTATAGCGCTAAATAAATTGATTAGTTTAGGTAATATTGTCATCTTTATTATATTTGCTCACCCTATCCAAGAGCATTTAATATTTTTCCAATTGGTTAGATCAGACTTAATTTGTGTGAAAAGTGGTCTGTAATTTTGCTCATAAAGTTTCTGATTTTCCCTTGGCAGATAGATTCCTTCATATTTTATATTATCAGTAGTTACTTTAGATGGAATTTCTCTTTGTACCTCTGACTGTTGGATTTTGTTAGTGATATATAAGAATGCTGATGACTTATGTGGGTTTATTTTATAACCAGCAACTTTGCTAAAGTTGTGGATTATTTCTAATAACTTTTTATTGACTACAATAATTTTAAATGGAATTTATCTTTCCATCTCTTGCTACTGGGATTTATCAGTAATATATGGACATGCTGATGATTTGTGTGGTTTTATTTTATATCATGCAATTTTGCTAAGACTGTGAATTATTTGAAGTAAGTTTTTGGATAGTTTTCTAGGATTCTCTAAGTATATCATCATATAATTTCCAAAAAGTGATAATTTTATTTTCTCTTTACCTATTCCAATTTCTTTAATTTCTTTTTCTTTTCTTATTGTTCATACCAACATTTCTAGTTCAATCTTGAATAATATTGGTGATAATGATAATCTTTTCTTTACCCCGTTCTTACTGGGAATGCATCCAGCTTATCTCCAATATAAGTAAATAATGCTTGATGTTGGTTTTAGATATATGCTGCTTAATATCTAAAGGAAAGCTCCTTTGATCCCTATGTTTTATACTGTTTTTTAATAGGAATGGATGTTGAATTTTGTCAAATTTTTTTTCTGTGTCTATTGGTATTATCATATGATATCATTGTTATGATAATAGTTTTCCTAATGTTGAACCAGCCCTGCATTTCTAGTATAAATCCCATTTGGTCATGGTGTATTACCTTGCTGATAAATTGTTATATTCTCTTCACTAATATTTTACCTAAAATTTTTACATCAATAATCATTAGTGAGAGTGTTCTGTAATTTTCTTTGTCTGTTTTGGCACTTCCTGGTTTCAAAATCATCACCATATTTGTTTCATAGAAGGAATTTGGCAGGACTCCTTCTTTATCTATTTTTCCAAATAGTTTACGTAGTATTGGAATTAATTGTTTTTTAAATGTTTGGTATAATTCACTTGTAAATTCATTTGGCCCTGGAGATGTTTTCTTAGTAAATTCTTTATTGGCTTGTTTAATATATTTTTCTAAAATGGTACTATTTAAGCAATTTATTTCCTCTTCTGATGAGCAATTTATATTTTTGTAAATATTCATCGCATTTCTGTTAGATTGTTAGCATACAGTTGGGCAAAGAGCTCTTAATTATTGCTTTATTTTCTTTTGCATTTGTGATAAGTTCATCCTTTTCATTTTTGATGATGATAATTTTTTAAATCAAATTAACCAAAAGTTTATCTATTTTATTCATTTTTTTCATAAAACAAACTCTTAGTTAATTAATTAGTAAATTAATTAATTTAGTGTTATTAATTAGTTCAATTAGTTTTTCTGAGTTTCAATTTAATTGAACTCTCCGTTGAGTTTCAGGATTTCCGATTTGGTATTTAATTGACAGTTTTAAATTTCTTCTTTTTCTTTTTATTTGTATTACTAATTCATTTGTCTCTTCTTTCTCTATTTTATTCATGTATGTATTTAGTGATATACAATTTCCCCTAAGAACTATTTTGGCTGCATAATAGGTTTTGGTATGCTATCTCATTCTCTTGGCTGAAATTATGGATTTTTTCTGTGATTTGTTGTTCGACACACCCAATTTTTAGATTTAGATTCGTTAATTTCTATGTTCTAATACATGTTCAATTTTTGTGTAGGTGCCATATACTACTGAGAAAATGGTGTATTCCTTTCTGTTTCTATTCAATTTTCTCTGACAGTCTATCGTGACTAGGTTTCCTGGGATCCTAATTAACCTGCCTAGGAACTGATATTTTTGACATAAAACAAAATATGATATTCCAAATAATGATCCAGAGAAAGTGACAAAAAAAAGCATTTCCTTTTGAAAAAGGAAATACTATTTTAACTTCCCCCTTATTTTTTCAAAGCTTACTCAAAAGTGTTTTTCGTCTAATTTTTTGTTTTAACAGCATTCTATACTGAATTATGGCAGACTATACTTTGGAAATTTTGGGAAAGTATTGACCATTTCTTCAAGGAAAAAAATCTTTACTTTTAGAGTAGAGATTCTTGGGATACTCTCTTAAAGAAGAAGGAAAACAAACAAACAACAACAGTGACAACAATCAGTGACACTTTTCCTAGTACTGATGTAAAAAGTCATTAAATAAGCAACTCTGAGAGAGAAAATATGGAGCTTACTACTACTCCAAACTTTCAGTCCTAGATTCTTTATTATATCTTCAGCAATGAGAAAACATACTTATTTTTCAGCTTATACTTAAAATTATTTTGTGATTTATATAAAAGAAATGCATTTCTCTGGCATTTCAATCTTATAATTATGCCCTTGTCATGAACAGATGTGTGTGTGTTCTTGCCTATATATGTGAATGATGGCAGGAAACATTATTTTATAAAGAGCAATCTTATGTAATTAGGTGTAAAACCTTTAGTAAAGCCGTGAGTAACAGTTTTGACATCAGTAAGGGAAGCAAGTTGAACTGTTTGCTCATTTCTAACTCTAAACTCTATGTAGCCCCAAATAATGTATTTGTTATTATTTAATTTTTCTCATAGGCCTTCTGCTTTCCATTTTGCCTGTTTCACCATTGCATGAAGAGTCATGAGCAAGCCTCACTATACAATTATGAATATAATTCTTCTTTCTCTAAACATTGTAATATAACACAGGAGGACAAATTATTTCCCATGTTTGACTTTTAATTCTTTACAATTCACATTTAATGAGAACCATGCAAAACCCCCCAGTCTCAAGAAGCAGAACCAGCCTTAACTAAATTTACTGACTAAGCAGAGCTGTAATGATAATGCTCATTCTGCATGAAACTGCAGAATTATGTGCTTTGTTTTTCACATAAGATATTTTCATGCTATTATTGCATTTTCCAGTCTGAATAATCTCAAAAAAAAAAAAAAAAAATAAGACTAATCCCAATAGGGCAAAAATTTCTGTATGTAGCAATTCATTTGGACAGCAATTCTCTCTTTTGTCTTCACTGTTATCCAGGTATATATGAATAAGGACTATCTTTTCAATTCAATTGCTTAAGCATTAATCAAATGTCTCCCATATGATAGGTATTAGAAACACACACAAAAAGTTATACTTACCCCCACGGTTCTTATATTCCACTAATTTCTTAATTAAATAGATTTCCATTGATAAGTTTTAGTTTTTAATTTAAATTTATAATTTAAAAACTTTATACCTTTTCTTGCCAATAAATTATCTTTTAAAAACTAAGGGTTTTTGTAATAAAAAAAAAATAGAGAAAACAAGAGAACAAATCAGTAAAGCACATCAACACATTCTATTGGCTTCTACATTATCACACTTCTCTAATTTAAAGTTTATATTTCCAAAGAAAACATTTTTCTCCTGGGATTTGCTAGACCTGAGATGAGGCAGGAAAAACATTTTCATATTCAGCTAAAAAGAGCAGTTTAGTTTTAAATTTACCAAAATGCAATTCATACTAGAAAATCAAGAAAAAAGAATCTTGACTGTGTTTTATAAGCCCACTTAATATTGAAGAATAAATAGACCCCATAAGTTAGGGAGAGCATATTCTTTACAGGTCTATTTAAAATGATATACACAATTATAACACAAAGTCCATGAATGTATTATATTGTTTGTTAAGATCTAGCAATATTTCTTGTTCCCTTAAAAAAGAGGAAGTGATGCTATTTTAGGATTTTTATTGTAATTTAGATTTCTATGGATTCCATGAGCCCAGGTTTTTTTCTTTGTATGCCTTAAATTTAAAAGACACTGATTTAATTTCATTCCTACAAACACACAGCAAGGTTTCAAAATGATGGTCCAGACAATAATCTAAGTGAGATAGTCACAGCTTTTCTTTAACTGCTATTTCCTTTTTTTTAAACTTAGATTCTAAGTCAATTGAAGGGTATGTTCTAGTACTCCCTGATAACATTTAAAATGCAAAATCTCTCTCATTAATCAGTAAGTTATGAATATCCTTTTCCATTTATTAATAACATGGAGAAACAGCTTTTTCCCATAAGTTTTTGATAACCTACCAGTATCAATCCTCTGGTCCCAGTGTTATGATTTTAAATGAACAGCAATCTTACTGGCTATACAACTTATTAACAGTGTAACAATCAATAAAAAGACAAAGACAAATATTTCAATAATTTATCAGCTGTGAGAAAAGGCTCAGTCAGTCAGCAGGCATTTGTAAAGTTCCTATTATGTTCCCAGCGTGGTTGATGGAAATCCTGAGGGAAGTTTGGAATAATGAGGCCTCTATCAACTACAACTGTGGGACTTTTTTACAGGATTTAGAACAATAGTCTCATCATTTAGTTCTTTCAGGATGACCATCAAAATCTTTCAGCTAGAGGAAATCTTCTCCACACTATATCTTCTCTATGGGATAAGAGTTCAATATAGTTCTCTAAGAGTGTTGAGGAAGAATTGTTCTCTCAGGAAAAATGTTCTCTTATTGCTTCCTCTCTGTTTTTTTACAATCACTCTCCAGGCAGAATGAGCAACTTGAGTACACACACACACACACATGCATGCATGCATGCATACACACAAGCACAAAGAAAAATCACAAAATCTATAATATTCCACCATATTCTAGATCAATTTTTCCCCTCTTCTTTGCCCCAATTTTCAATATTATTTTCAACTCTAAAGTCAGAGTGACTAAAGTACAAGAATGTAGGGAAAGTGGTTAACATGATATTATCATAGATTAACTGGAAATTTAATAGGAAATATGTTATTGATACTTTTTGTTTCTTTCCCTACCCAGCTGAAGATTGCACATATATTTCACAGAATAGATGTTGAAAAATTTAAAATTTCATGATAGAAATATCACTTGTCCCTTCAAATGTTTTTACTGTAACTTTTGTGTATAAACAAAAAGAAGCAGTCAGATAAGTAGACAGACAGGTAGATAGATGATAGATTCCATTAATTAATGAATATAATTGAAATGACTACACATTCATTATATCTGTTATTTATTATGAATATGTACTCATTTGAAATATAATGAATGTAAACTTGGTTTCAGTGGAGAAGCAAAGGAGGAGAGCCTGCCACCAAAGTGGTGTGAAATGAAGTGAATGAATCTCTCTGAGTCCAAGGGTTTGTGCTTCAGCCTCCAGCCAACACAAAGGTAGATGATGAAATGAATCTGTCTCTGACTGAGTATAAACCAATCATTATATCACTAGGAAACCATTATTTGTTATAAGATTAAATCAATCATGCTGAACTATTAATGACCATGCTAGTTATGGAACTAGATAACCATTGTCTCATCAATTCCACTAAATTAGCACCTTGTAAGAATCCTTGTTTTAAATACAGAGTTCTGGCCCATAACAAGAAGCCTTTTGGAACTGAGAGTAATATATTCTAACAGTAGCATTCATTTAATTTGGGGACAAGTTAATTTGCCCAAGATTAACAAGTCTGAGGAAGACTAAGATTTAAAAAGATGTAAATGTTTGTACAATGAGAGTTAGTTTGACTAGTATTAATTTATATATTTTATTGATTAGATGTATTTCATTTATATAACAAATATAATTATGATATAAGAATACTAATACATGTATTTAGATAAATAATAACATAAGTAAATCATATGAACTATTATTTAATAATCTATAATAATTTGAAAGATTTCATAAAATAAAAACATCACTCAGTTACATGGAGTCTAATCATTTACAATTGTTTCCAAGTTTTCTGGTGCATTTGAAGTTAAATCATAAAAACCAAACCAATAGGAAGTAGAATATTGCCAACATTAAGTAAAAGAGAGAAAATATTTCCCATAGCACCACCTACAATAACCTTTTATACAATGTTGAGAAGTCCCTTTGGAGAAAATTAGAACAGCCTAAACATAGGATGATCTCTCTAGACAAATACTGAGGTCAACATCATCAAAGATAATCAAGCAAAAATATCATGACTTATCAGATATGGTGTAAAAAAACAATTCTTTACTAGAGAAGAGACATAGGTTAGACAATTCCAAGTTTCCTGAATCAAAGACTCTAAGATTCTGTTAAATTGTTTTGAAGAAATACAAGTTAGAGTACTCCTGAACAAAATGAAGAACATGGGACCATTTATACCATAAGACACCTGTTTGTAAAATTTTCCTCATTCTCTCAATTTGCCTTTACATTATGTTGTAAATAGGCCCTCTGAGAATAAAATTGAGCAGCAGGAATAGTATCAGGTTTTAATCATTAAGATGAGATGTACTGGCAGATCTATCTGCACCTGATTAAGCATCTGATGGAATGTAAAATAACTAATATCATAAGCATGCCAGCTAACATTTTTTTTCTTTTTGTCTTTTTTATTAATCAAGCATCAGCATTTTAAAATGTTTCCTATATGCTCAAAACGTCTTTTATATTACCATTTATCACATTTCTTGAATGCTACTATATTATCTCTCTTTGGTTACTACAATTTACCTGTGTATGGGCAGAGTTTAGGGTGAATCCTGCTGTGGAGTGCTCCATGGGTTGCCTAAAATGGATTGAAGCAAAAAATAATTAGAAATAAAGGAACAAGGTCACACCATACCATAGTTTCCTTTAAAGTTAAGGACTGAAAATTTCACTTAATAAGCCAGTATCAATATGTGGTGTATAGTTTGTTAATTGTAGTTCACATATATATAGCATTTTGGAGTTTTCAAAATGCTTTGTATATAATATCTCATGAAACCCTCACAGCAATCTTACAATGAGATGTTATTGTTATCCTCCTCAGTTTTCAGATGAGGAAACTGAGGGCACAGCAAGGTAAAAATGACTTTTCCAGTTTGTAAAAGCTAAAAATTGTCTTAAAAGGACTCCAAATATATTTTCTGGACTCTAAATTTAGGAGAGTGTGTGTGTGTGTGTGTGTGTGTGTGTGTGTGAAATTGTATGAAAATTAAAACAATGTCCTGAGGAGAGTTATGATTACTACTAACACCTAGAAGATAGTCATAAATCAAAGGATCTTAAGAATATCTTTATGCATTGGACCATTAACTTATAATCTGAACAATAAGAGAAATAATTATCTTAATAAAAAATGTGCAGTGTGGCCATCAGGTAAGAGTAACTCACAAGAAGTTTCCATGGGGAGTTTAAAAGCTTTCTTATAAGCCCTAGAGTGGTCTTTATATACTCTCTTCCAAAAGGGCTCACAGTTGGGTTTCAGGTCAACCCATATTTGGATAAAATTAACTCAAATTTCTTTTGATCTATTCTTTAATGCCCTGGCTCCAAACTTTCTAAGTTGGTATCATAAAAATGTGAAGGCTAATTCAAGTGACTTGGGTCTACTAGCATCTTGGTCTAGATAAAAAGATAGTTTGATTAGTCTATAGAAATCTATAGGATTATACTAAATGGGAGTATGAATTTGAGGTTTTCTACAATTTGCCACGATTCATTTTTTGTCATTGTTTAATATGTTCTTAATTAGTTAAATAAACCTATCCCTATATTCTATTTCTCTTTGTAACTTCTGTCCGTGGGTATATTCTAAAGTCACTACCATATTATACTCCATAGCAAAAGACTTAAGACTAAATCTAACATAGATGTAATTTAACATAGATAATAATGTTGATGTGAACTTCTTGCCCCATACATTTTAATAAAGTGTTGTTTGCTCATATCAACATTTTCTTTCTTTGATCCAATTTAATATCATTTCATAGCATTGAACTCATGATAAATGTTAAATCTCAGTGTGCTCTACTGGGTCATAGCCTTATAATCCAGCCAGAGTTCAGCCTTCAGTCAAGCAACAAAAAATGGAATTCATCTCACTGAATACAGTGAACACAGCAATGCCAACAATTTGAAGAATATGTCCTTTTTTTTCTTCAATTGCAATTTTCACATTGTGTTCTACACGTTAAGCAATCAACAAAGCTCCAGGGAAGAAGATTAGGGTTCACTGTTAGGTTCAGTAGCCCTCTCTCTGTCTGTTCTGCTTTCACAAGAGAGAAAGTGGAAAAGTTTTATATATGTCAGTGACAGTGAAATGACACATGCACACCTATGTCCCATTCTAGCTGAATTCTTTCACCATCAAACTAATTCTATCACATCTTTGTTCTGCTGCCAACAGTTTTAGTCCTAGTAGCAGTATCTTATTGGAAACCATATTTCTGCTTTGACTTAGGAGTATAGGATTACTTGCTGAAATGTCTTATGCAGAAAATATTTTATTTGTGTAATAATGATTTGTGATTTTTTTGAAAATAGTAAAAATTAAAAAAAAACTATATGATTCTTTGTATCTTTTGACACTTTGTATTACACAATGATTAAGGATGCATAAGAGATTCCTATAACTGAGAATACTTTTTTATGTTTTGCTAGCTTTGTTCAAATCTTGAAAAAAACAAAACACCAAAGGCTCATTACTAATTGGCCAATACTGTGATGATGAGCTTTTCTAGACTTTGGCATTGCTGACACTCTCAACAAGAGTATCAAAACTTTTCAAAGGCCGGAATAGAAACTATCAATAAGTACCTGATGATGCTAAAGGTTACAAAAATTTTAGACATGTAAATCAAAACATTACTGAGTTATATAACTCTCATAATGGTTGGAATGATGAGATGGCTCATTGTTGGAGTAACTAGAAGAATATAGACAAACTAATTCACTGTTGTTCAATTGTAAATGTATTCTATTATTTTTTGAAAAAATTCAGAATTATACAAAAGTTAAAAAAATGTTTTTTGTCTTTTCCCTAGACATTCTTTTACTAAAATTATATTATTGTATATTCTATTGATATTATAAAAGACCCAAGTGTATAAACAAATTATGGCAATGTGATGATAAGAAATCAGAAATAAACTAACAATTAAGAATATTTGAATATGATATGTTAATATTATGATTTTTTACTTCCCTTTTCTTCATGATAACCATGAAAATTTGAAATAAACTGTCTTCAGGAAATTTTCTTTGGGTGTGCAGAGGGAGGGAACAAGGGGAACAGGAGAAAAGAGAATGAGAGAAAAATATATCAGAAAGATTGCATGAATATTTAAAAGAAAACTTACAGTGTAACATGGATATGAATTTCACAGTTTTAGGAGCCATTAAAGAACTGTGACATATATTACTAGATGCACTACCTTCACTTGGAGATACATGGATAACTAGATGGATAACTAGCTAGTTAACTAGCTAGATACCTACCTACCTACATACAAATATAGCATGCATAGATAAATAGAGGGATTTAGTTATAGATAAATTTGGTATATATGCATACATAAACACATATATCTATATATACATGTAGACAGACACTCACAGCTATATAACTGATCAGAAAGGAAAACATTGAAAATAAGGTATTAAAAGAAACAATGTCTATTACATGGTTTACTATTCTCTAAATGAGGCAGTGTGATATAATACAAATAACACTGATTAAAAGTCAGATTGCATGGATTCTAACATTAACCTAACTCTATTCCCTGTAGTCTTTGTATCACAGAGAGGTCATTTAATTTCCATAGATTTCAGTTTCCTCATATGAAAAATATGGAAGTTGAACCAGATGACCATTGAGTTACTTACTTACCAATTATAAATTCTTTGCTTTCACCTCTAATAACTGCTAGAAATTAAGTTGATATTTCCTATTATCCTAAAAAAAAAGCCTTAAACTTCCAATGAACTAATCCATTTTACCTTTGCAGGTTCCAGAACCAAGCACTTAGAACTTTGTAGTTTACAAACATTCCCCTTCCGGCTTACTCCTGCATACTATCACTCTGCCTGTCAAAGCGTATCATCTCATCCACCAAAGCACTATCTCTGCAACTCTGCTCTGGTGAACAGCTTGCCAAGAAAAGACAAGGAATCCTTGTCCCTTTATATACATCTTATAAACTACCCTTGAAGGTTCTCTTTTAACATACCATTATTATTACCTGTTCTGTTCTTATTACTTAGGTTTCTATTATAGAATAGTGTTACTGTGATTCTAATCTGTACTTTTACACTTCAAGAAGTGTCTTCTGCTAATAGGTGTGCTAATAGATATTTCTGGATTTCTCCTCTGATTAGAGATTTAAAGCTTTTCTCTATTTGGAAATTATTTTTGAGGAGAAAAAGTTTTCCTAGAATCTTTAAATTATAACACAAAAACACAAAGGTGACAATCAGTTTTAACTGTAAAGTCAGGCATTACTGAATTGTGTTTTTTTGTTATTATTGTTTATTCCAAATTTACTACTGTACAACAATATTCATGTGATTAATATAAAGGGTTTGTTTTTGTACAAGGGTTTTTTTTTCTTGCTTGCTTATTACTAGAAATTAGTAAAAAAATTCCTAAATTTTACTAAACATGCCATAATCTCATTGAGGTGATTTCACATGTACAGCATCATTACCTTTTATACAACATCATCAAGAAACCTAGGCATGACACCAGGTATGGTAGACCAACCATAGAAAATAAATTGTATTGTACTATCAAACAGAATATTAATTTATCACTGAAAGCACTAAAAAAAATGCTGCTTTTTTTCTCTATGAAAACTTCTCTCTCTCCTAATTTCAGAATAAACAGATCCTCAGTACAAATTTCACAGCTGCCAGTTCATTAACCCACCTAAATGTCCTAAGTTAATATAGACGTGATTATTGGTACACCTGCTACCCACTTTCCAGATTTCAAAAGTACCCCTTTCTGTGCCACTAATTGACTTGATCATTACCCACATGAACAGCAAGGACTTTTTTTGGGATAAAGAATCTCAGACATTTAACTATCCAACAAAAACATTGTATAAGTATATAGATAACACACTCTGAATGCACAAAAGTATGAAGATTTTCTTAGTTATTATGCTTTTTTTTAAAAAATGTTCTTTGAAAAGACTTTTTTTTAAAGATTTGAATACCAAATGAATTTTACATAGTATAGCTTCTAGGTATACCTTTCTATTTCAGGGTTCTCTATCAAAATTAAGAATAGTATTTGTATATCTCAGGAAAGGGGGGTTTGAAGGTCTTTTTTTCAATTCCTCTTAAATCAAAAAGTCATTCAAAATAGTCTAACAAAAATGATCCATTGTCAAGTATTCATGGACAGGTTATAAAGTTCCTGCAGTTTCTTATTTCTGGAGCATGTTGCTGCTTGTAATTACCTCTATTCAACAGTTTCTTATGAACTGCAAGTGGACCTAGGTTCTGGAAAGCTATCCTACAGGAAACAAGAAAGCTTAAGGATGGTCCATCTGGCTGAAATGCATAGCATAATTAAATTTTTTGCACCTGGGGAAAGTGTCTTTAATCCAAGCCAGGGACAAGTGCAGAAAAGATACTAGCTTAGGAAGAAAGAAAGGAATCAGCTTGTCTGGGAAGGTAGTCAATAAATGAATAGGCTGCTTCTACATAAGACAGCTAGATGGCACAGTGGATAGACTCCTGGATCTGGAGTCAGGAAAATTTATCTTCCTGAGTTCAAATCTGGCTTCAGACATTAGATATGTAATCCTGGTTGTCTCAATTATTTACTTTAGTTTCCTCAGCGCTACTCTGCTTTTTTTTTTGCCAATAAACCCCAAATGAAGTAATAGTCAGACATGACTGAACAACAGTGAGGTTGTCCCTAGGATGAGAGATAGGACATTTGGTAGCTTTCTTTTGAAATATTTTTTCTAGCTAATTACATGCTAAAGTTTATTATTTAAACTTGGCATTAAAGAAAATATTGAAGGTGATGGTCGTATTTGGAAAGGTAATCCACACAGTAAATAATTAAATGCTTTTGAAAAGAAAGGCTCTTATCCTGAGTCGGCATGAACCTAGTAATGATGGTATACATATATAAAAAGAGAAAATATATTCATTGACTGGCTCTACTTATCCTTCCCCATCATGTAATTTAGAAAATCAAAGATTAGCTTACTGTAGTGGCATCTGGTAAGCCCACACTCTTCATTCCTTAGGTTTGATTAGTGCTTTTGTACAGCCTTTGCATTCTCTCACATTTGTTCAAAGAACCCCATTCCACAAAATAGAAGTAGAATGATGATTCAGCCCCTCTAATATCAGGTAGTCCATTTCTGGCTTTTGTCACCACCCTGCCTCATTTGGGCCTCCAAATGTGGTTTTTCATTAAAAGTGTGCAAGTGCTTTTAGCACCTTCTAAACTTTCTATACTGGGACAAAGGCCCATTTCACTTGGTTTCAGCCTCTCCTTTTAAAGGCTGTGAGTATAGGGCAATTAACAGACTCTGTATTGGTGGATCAATCAAGTAATAAACATTTATTAGGTGCCATTATGTGCCAATCTCTGTAGTAGCTGTGGAGATACAAAGAAACTTGAAAGATAGCCTTGTCCTTGTAAAGCTCTCTTTTAATGGGGGAGAGCAAAAAATTATATACAAACCAGCCATATATAAAGGGTTGGGAAGGGAAATACAGATAATCAACCATGAAAAAATAATAGAACCATATTTGGAGGCCCAAATAAGGTAGGGTGGTTTTCTAAATTCATCACAATGAATTTCCTGTCAAAAACCCATGGTCAACTTAGCAGCTTTCATAGTGGTAAAGATGGGAAATCAATCAATTTGATTTTTCATAATAGCAGATAATGGGCTGAAGCCTTCAATTTTTATCTTGAACATTTTGTAGATGTGAGCTTCCTTAACTTTGACTTTCATCCTGCAACCTATTCCTACTTTATCCAAAATTGATTACATGAAACTCGATAAGATTCTGTTAGCATTAATATTTTTAATTTAATACAAAAGAAATTAAGAATATGTGAAATGCAGATTTGCTAACAAAGTGAAACATTAGGGGGCAAGGAGAGAAGATAGAATTATCAGTTATTAATATATATTTATATACACATACACACACTTACATGCATATATATACATATGGACATGATTTGTGTGTGTTTGATGTGTACATACATACACACACACACACACACACAGAGTTATATATAAACCCTTGGACTTCAAGTTGCTACAGCACAAGTCTTTAGCCCTTGAGCTATCTATTTTAAGTATCTATCTTTTCTGGGAGGCTGTGGCAGGTAGATATTATAACCTACTCCCTTAAAAAAACTTAATCTGGAAACTAGGATTTGGGTACCTCTTGTTCACTCTTTTCCTTTCTAATTTCTCCATGTTGATTAAAATGATTTATTTATTTGTCAGTAAGAGAAAGTGGTCTATTTGCTAAAACAGGATGCAACCTGTGGTGCATAGTGGCATTGAAAAATCACTCATACCTCAGTTTTTCTATTTGTTAATTGTGATGATAATTTTTCTAATTTTCTGTCATATAGAATGATTATTTTTTCATTGTCAATGTAGAACTTAATATCTATTTGATGAAATCTAGAGAGGATTTTTGAGACTCTTCTTTCAATACAGATATGATAGAGAATTTACAAAAGCCTTAAGTGATTTGTTTTTTCAATACATTTTCCAGACATTTTGCAGAGAACATATTTTGCTTTTTTAGTGTTGAAAGATGCAATTGTTACATGATATAAAATGCTTGACCATCAAAATATATTAAAAAACAATGTTCTCTTAGTCATATGTATGCTAGAAATGTTACATCAATGTAACCCTGAGGGTAATTTTAGGAAACTGGAGGAACTTTACCCATATTTCTAACTTTTCCATTATAGATTTAAAGCTGAAAAGGACCATAAAAATCAGCTAGTCCAACTACCTCATTATAAAGAAGTAACTGAGATAAAAAGAGCTTGCATGACTTCTTCAAAGTCACATGAATAATGATTGCAGAAACAGAATTTTAGCTCCTAAGTCTTTGATTACAAATCCACAACTATTTACATTATAGTATATTACCAATTATTACTTAATAAATAATCACTTTACTGTCAACCCACAAGACTCTAACAAAGGTTATAAGTAAAATTGTCTAACTAAGTTAACATTATCTAAAAATTATCAAGGGAACAAACTTCTCATTGGCATTTAATTTGTTCACATGCAAAATATATGCATGCAATATATATATATATGTATATCACATTTCATAAATTACAGTAATCCACAATGGTAATAAATTCATGAGCTGCATTTGAAGGTTAAATGGGAAAAATCGAATATATTCTTGATAGCAACAATAACTATTTCTGTATATCAATAAACAAAAAATATGTGTACAAAAGAAAAAATACACATCACTGATATTAAATACCCTAAAATATAAAATTATATTTGCATCGCTGGGGTTTTTGTTTTTTGTTTGCTTCTTAAAACTACAGAATATAATTTTTATCTATATTTTGTCAAAGTTTGTTACTCCTGATCCCCAGGAAAAAAATTTCTCTACTATTCAGTTTGAACTGAATAGAATTGATACATGTACATAATTAGTATAATTTATGTATGTTTTTACTTATGTCTATATCTAATATCTCTAGCTACACACAAGCACCTATACATACACACAACTCACATACACATATGTTTACTATGTATATATATTTACTACATAAATATATATAGTTTACTATAAACCTTCATGAGTTATGAAAATATAGTGCTCAATTTTAAAAATCCTTTCATCTCTTCTATGGATTTTGTAGGCATTTTTACCCCTCCCACCCCCACCTCTCCCATAGCCATAGATTTCAAACATCTGAATTTTATTTTATGTCGATTGGAAACATTAGGTTGATGTGGATTATACACTAGGGATCTGAATAAGGAAACTTGTTTATTTCATCCATATGGGTTCATTGTAGCTTCACCAGAAAATCCAGCTAAAAGGGTACCTCTGTGACAGAGAAAATGGCATTATTTTTGTATTCAGTTCCAAAAGGGAAAGCTAAAATTTCATCCCAGGGAGCATTCCATCTAACCAGATCATTTTTATGTTAACAGTATCTTGGCCACGTGGCTCTGTCTTGAATTGCTGAACTTGAAACTTCTTATTACTGCACTCCCTTGGAAATCTAATAGAGTTTAAAATTTAGAATAGTCAACATCACCTGACAGCTTTCTCATTTCAAATGGTCACAACTCCATAAAAAATGTAAGAATCTATGATTTCTTTATATATGAATGATGCTGCTACTCTACCTTTATTCACATGGGGTCTGTACTCTTGTTCCCCTATAGGATGTGCTTCCCTCACATTACAAAACCAGGCTAAACAAGTAAATGTCTTTTATGAAGTGCTCCCTAAGTTTCAATTGTGCTCATTTGTTACAAGGTGACATTGTCTCCAGTACATTGGGAATTATTAAATTCCCTACTCAAATGAGTCATCCTTGTACTTTATTTAGCACAGTATCTAGATCAATGGACTCCTGCAGACTAATATTTTTTTTCCCAATCTAATTCGCCTAGACATTAAGTTATTTGGAAAACTCCAAAAAAGATAACAATAATAATGTCTTGGAAATTTCCTTTTGTGATGTAGTTAAATGATTAAATTGATTGATGTTTCCTGTCTTTAAAGATGTTAGCAATATATGAAAACAAGATGCTAATATACAAACCTCTTTAAAAGGAGAAATAAAAATGGTAGTAAATTTCAAGATATCTGTAAAGTATGGGATGAACCCATAAATGGTTAGCTCCTTGCAACCCTTCTGAGATGGAATTGTTTTATGGGTCAAATATGGAAATAACTTGTAAGTTCTCAAAGGAAAAATAATTCAGTCTCAAGGCTTTTTGTGAATTGTTTCATATAAAGATTTTTTTATAAAGCACAACTGGATTTTTATATTAAAACTAATTGCTAACATAAAAGCAAATCAAAAGAAATTGTTATTTACACTTTTTTTAAAGATGTTAATGTTCCCTGAATAGTGAATTGTGATATATTTAATCTTTTGTACCATGGAGAATTTCTGGGTGGTAGGTTCAAACTCTTAGATAGGATCTAGAATTGAATGTTAATAACCTCCATGGCTAAATCTACTCTTCTATTATGTGAACTCTAACATAGTTGAGAGATATTATTCTTTCCTAAACAATTAAGAACTCAGATTATATATCAATGTAGCACCTTATTAATGATTTTTAATCATTTTCTTTTAATCAATCTGTATCAACAACTGCCTACCAGGCATTTCAAATTGAATGCTCCATAAATTTTTCAATTATAGTGGGTCAAGAATTGGTCTTATCTCTAAATCCACCCCTCTTCAAAATTTCTATTTCAATTCACTGTATTCTTCTTTGCAAATGAGATTTGTGTCCTCCTCAACTCCTCACTCTCATATCTCATCTTCAATTAGGTACCAAATCTTTCCATTTTTCTCTTCACAGCATCTCTTTGATTAATCCCCCTTGCTTTCCTCAGACAACCAGAGCCCATGTACAGATTCCATCACCCCTCAACTGATAATGTAATAGTTTTCTCTTTGATGTCCCTGAGTCAAGTATTTTTCCTCTGTAATTCCTTCTTTAAATACCAACCAAACTGATTGTATTATAGCCTATTTCAAGCATGTAATTGCTCCTCACAACAAACTCCACCATTTTACTTCTAGGATAAAATATAAAGTCTTCTATTTGTCACTTAAAACTATCATAATTTGTCTCCAACTGACATTTTTAGCCTTATTGGAACATTATCATGTTCCAGCGAGCATTCTGTGGTCTAACCAAATTTTCCTTTTTGCTATTCTTCATATATCAACCTCTACTGTAAGGAGCCACTGACTTTTTATTAGCTGTTCCTCATGCTTATAATATACCAAAATCTATAGTTCACATAGTATAGTACAAATCTTATTCTCTCTAAATCTTTGCCCTAATATTTTGTCTCTGAGTCTTTTATATACATATATAGTTATCTATCTATCTACATATATATATATATATATATATATATAGTTATCTATATCTGTCTACATCTATATGCATTTCCAGCTTGTTTCTCTAGTCGAGAATGGAAGCTACTGTGATCTGCCAGTTCTAGTTAAAACGTTAGCATCAATCAGGTATTTTCAAAGGTATATTTAATTCAAATATATATAGCAAAAACAAAAGTACAAATATTTCCTCCAAGACCTCAGAAACATTGTATTTGCAAATACTGCCTTGCTCCCTCAGAATAAGAAACTTAGATTTATTATAATTTTTGTGTTGTACTAGTCCAACTAATTTCATATCTGAATTCAACAGCTCTTCCCAAGGAAAAGTCTAGTCAAAATTACAGGGGAGCTGTAATTTCTTCAATCCTCTGTCATCAATGCTTGCCTGGCTACAAAATCTGGCATAGACTAGATTTCTAGATTCCTGACCTAATATCTTGGTTTTCTGAAACTCACAAGTTCATAGCTTTCAATATGAACATAGTCTTCATACAACATGAAAGCAAACACCAATGTAGGCAAAGAAGAAAAACTCATATTCACCTGGCCACATAGCAGCCTAAGAGGCAGAGTGAGCAAATACTTCTTCTCATAGCATTACCCTCCAATAGATGTAATTAACAAAGGAGTTAAAATCAAAGAAAGAAATACAATAAAAAATGCAAGGAAATGGCTTAACTTAAGCTTTTTGAAGCTAATCTAGTTAATGTTTCTTAACTGTAGCCAAAGAGGCTGCCATTCACTACATGATTAACAGATTGAAACCAATTACAGAATATTTATAAATGCTCCCAAGTCTCTCCAAGCAACTTTCATTGCACATCATCAAAAATCTCTCAATAGTATACTCTTCTACAGGAGAATTGCATAAAGTGAGAGCAAGGAGGCACTATGTTTAGGACTACAAGGACTGGACTTGCTGTACTATCTCCCATTGCATATCTATTCCATTCATTTAATATCAAGTATATAAGAGCTGAATAAATGCTAACTAGCTGACTAATTAAATTGACCTGTAGATACATAACTTAATTGAAGAACCAATAACAACGAAAATAACTCAAGCCAATTTTGATGCATTCATCTCATTAGTAATAATACTTTAAAATCTTGGTGGAGCTAAACTTCCCTTAATACATTTTATACATATGTGTGTGTGTGTGTGTGTGTGTGTGTGTGTGTATGTATGGGAGTATATATGCATATATACATATCTATATATCTGCATATGTGTATACAAAGAATATGCTTGCATCTATATTACAAGAGCCAAGAACAACTCTAAGAATATAAAAGTCCAAAAAACACAATATTCATGTAAATTTGCCTACACGTGTCTTCAAATAAATATGTATATTTATGCATGTATGTATCTCTAGATATCACCAGGCAGAATGCTTTATTTTTTTTTTAGTGTGTTATATGGAAAGAACAATAATTTTGAGATTTCTTCTCTTGACTTTCCAAATTAGTTTGTTCTCTTCTAACTAAATCAGTGTATTTCATAGTTCAAAGTGTTTTGAATGTCATAAAATAATTTGCTTGTTGTTCTTGCATATGGCCTCCATAAGTGGTATTTGAAAAGTTTCCAAAAAAAAAAAAAATGTAATTTGGAAAAACTGTGTTAACATTTTTATATTCATTTTGGTAAAATTTAACAATCTAGTCTGCTTATAGTATAATAAATGGCATTTAAAAAGAACTATCTCCTTCATCTTTATTTTTACATGAAGTTATTCCACTCCATTACACGTTCAGTTATTTCCATTTTTATCTGCTGCCCTGCCTGGACCCTTCCAGGATAAGATCATCACTTCTAAACTCCATAAGTCTGATAATTTAAGGCTTGATTATCTCTATCTCTCAAAGCCTCCTCTCCTGTTTGAAGGCCTGGAGAGTAGTCTTAAACACACACTGTCTTTCTTTAAAGATGACACAAATTTGACTGTCAATGCACTACACTTTGCATCTTCTAACGCAACTAGTTTCAACTCCACTGAATAAAATATCCCTGTGCCCAGTACCACCTGGAGTTTCTCTCCCTAATTTTCTTGAGTCCTTCCATTTATTGCCTCTGCCATTATTTTAGAAGCTAATTAAAGGCAAAAAAATCTTCTTTTTATTGTGTTCCCAGCTTATGACAGCATCTGACAGATTATAGGTGCTTACTAAATTTTATTACTTAGGATTGCTCATTTTTTGCCCAGCTAAGAAACATGGAATATGTTTTTCTTTTAATCACATGTTATGACATAACTGGAGATTTTGAATGTATCTCACTAGCATTTCAGCAAGGACTATACTTCTCTTACTCTATTATAAAATTTTTAAAAATTCAAACTTCCTAAAACATTAGAGGCTACTTAAGCAGGATTTCAATTCATGGAAATCAGATAGAAACAGAACCAAATTCTGAAGCATCTAGGTAGCCACTTGTCAGACATAGGCATTAGCCAATATTCATGTAATTTATGCAATTACCATTATCTTTTTCTGGGAGTCTGAGTTATAAACTGAAGCAAATATAGCTGCCACCCATAATCTTATGAATAGTTGTTCATCTGCCATATGATTTTGAAAAGTGAAAAAGATATAAATCATTGATCCTGTTTTGCCCCAGGGTAGGAGACTGTAGGGTTCTTCTCTTTGTCTAATATTAAATCATCAATCTGAAGCACAGATTATCATGGCCAGCAATGTGGGGATGAAGGTTCCTAACCCTGGCCTGCATCTCATAAGAAATAAGCATTGTTATGAACAAAGATTTAACTTTTCCAGATGCATTTGTTTCTTTTGACTCATTCTCTTTTTTCTAATTTTTTTTTATTGAAGCTTTTTATTTTCAAAACATATGCATAGATAAGTTTCAACATTCACCCCTACAAAACTTATATTGCAAAATTTTTTCCTCTCTTTCCTCTAACCTCTCTCCTAGAAGGTAAATAATCCAAGATATGTTAAACATGTGCAATTCTATACACATTTCCACAAGTATCATGCTGCACAAGAAAAATCAGAACAAAAAAGGAAATCCACTCAGCTTCCAGTTCCTTGCCTCAACAAAGAGGGTTGCTACAAACATTTTTATAAATCTGGGTCCTTTTACCTTCTTTATGATATCTTTGGGACACAAATCTAGTAGAAACACTACTAGATCAAAAGGTACTCAGTTTGATTGCCCTTTTGGTATAGTTTCAAATTACACTCTAAAATGGTTGGATCAATTTACAACTCTACCAACAAAGTATTAGTATCCCAGTTTTCCCACATTCCCAGTTCTTATCCCAGACACTGAGTTCTTAGGGTTTATTAAACACCAGATTATTATAGTCATTAACTATTGTGTCATATGACTCTAACCTACTCCTCAGATGGACTATACTAATTTTTTAGGTAAAACCAAATAGTTTTTATGACCCTTGCTTTGTAATATAGTTTGGGGTCTGGTCCAGCTAGGCCACCTTTATTTGCATTTTTTCTCATTAATTCCCTTGAAATTCTTGACCTTTTGCTCTTCCAGATAAACTTTGTTATTATTTTTTCTAACTCTACAAAATTCATGAAAAGTTTGATTGGCATGGAACTGAATAACTAGATTAATTTAGGTTGTATTGTCATTTTTGTTATCTTAGCTTGACCTACCCATGAGCACTTGATATTTTTACAATTGATTATATCTGATTTCATTTTCTTCTCATGGCTAAAGCTAACATTTCTAATACAATATTCAATAGTGATGGTGATAGTGGGCAACCTTGTTTCACCACTGATGTTATTGGTAATAGTTCTAGTTTATCCTCATTGTCTATGATTACTGATGGTTTTAAATAAATTCTACTGAACATTTTAAGGAAAACTCCATTTATTTCTATACTCCCTAATGTTTGTAATAGAAATAGGTGTTGGATTTTGTCAAATCCCTTTTCTGCATCTATTGAGATAAACATATGATTTTTGTTTGGTTGGTTTTTGATAAGTCAATTATGCTAATAATTTTCTTAATATTGAAGTAGATCTGCATTCCTGGAATAAATTCTACTTGGTTGTGGTACATTATCCTGGGGATAACTTACTGTAATTTCTTTGCTAATAATTTATTTTAGATTTTTGCATCAATATTCATTAGGGAAATTGATCTATAATTTTCTTTCTCTGTTTTGGTCCTAACTGGTTTTGATATCAGCACTATATCTGTGTCATAAAAGGAATTTGGTAGGGCTCCTCCTTTCCCTATTGTTCCAAATACTTTGCGTAGTACTGGAATTAATTGTTCTTTAAATGATTGGTAGAATTCACATGTAAATCCATCTGGGTCTGGATTTTTTCTTAGGGAGTTCAATTGTTTGTTCAATTTCTTTTTTTTTCCTAAAATAGGACTGTTTAATTTATTTCCTTCTCTATTAATCTGGGAGATCTATACTTTTGTAACTATTGATCCATTGCACTTAGATTATCAGATTTATTGACATAAAATTGGCAAATTAGCTCCTAATTATTGCTCTAATTTCCTTGTCATTGGTGGAAATTTCACTCTTTTTATTTTTGATAACAATTTGATTTTCTTCTTTCCTTTTTCTAATCAAATTAATGTTTATCTATTTGATGTTTTTTAACCAACTCTTAGTTTTTTATATTCTTGAGGTTTTTTTTACTTTCAATTTTATTAATCTTCCTTTCTAATTTTATAATTTCAAATTTGATATTTAATTAGAGGTTCTAAATTTGTTATTTTTCTAATTTTTTTTTTTAGTTTTAAGCCCAATTCATTGATCTTCTCTTTCACTAGTTAAGCAAATAAGTATCTAGAAATGTAAAACTTCCCCTAAGAACTTCTTTGGCTGCCCATAAATTTTGGTATGTTGTTTCATTATTGTCATTTTCTTAGATGAAATTATCAATTGTGTCTATAATTTGTTGTTTCACCCACTCATTCTTTAGGATTAGATTATATAATTTCCAATTAATTTTTAATCTATTTTTCATGGCACTTTATTAATATGATATTTATTCCATCATGATTTGAAAAAGATGCATTTATATTTCCGCTTTTCTGTGTATGATTTTGAGGGGTTTATGCATGTTCAATTTTTGTGCAGATTCAGTGTGTTGCTGAGAAAAGAGTACATTCCTTAATGTCTCCATTCAATTTTCTCCATAGGCCTATCATACCTAACTTCTCTAAAATTCTATTTACCTTCTTAACTTCTTTCTTTTTTATTTTGTGGTTTGATTTATCTAGTTCTGACAGAGCAAAGTTGAATTCCCTCACTAGTATGTTTTTGCTCTCTAATTTTGCTTGCAGCTCGACAAGTTTTTGTGTGAAGCTAAATATGTCTAATGTACTCTCTTTGAGTCAAATCTGATGAGAGTAAGGTTCATAAAATGCTCATCACCCTCCTCTCTTTCCTTCAATTGCAATAGGTCTTTTTTTCCACAATTTACCCCATTTAAACTCCATTTTCTTCTTCCAGTGCAATCCCCTTGACACCTCTAGTTTCTTTTTGTATCATCCCAATAAAATCAAATTATATCTATATCCTCTACATATACTCATAACACAGATACAGTTCTCAAAAGATAAACATGTCATCTTTGCCTATATTGTTAACTTTTAAAAGAAAGAATTTTTTCTTTTCCTTTTTTTCTTTTTATGCATCTAGTTCTGTATTTGAAGATCAAATTCTCTGTTCACCTCTGATCTTTTCATCAAAATTAGGTGGAATTCACCTGTTTCATTGAATGTTCATCTTTTCCCCTAAAAGATAATGCTTAATGTTGCTGGATAGTTGATTCTTGGTTGCAATCAAAGTTCCTTTGCCCTTTGAAATATCATGTCCCAGGTCCCTCTATCCTTTAAAATGGAAGCTGCTAGGTCCTAGGTAATCCTGATTGTAGCTCCTTGATATGTAAATTGTTTCTCTCTGGCTGCTTGCATATTTTCTCCTTGATCTGATAATTCTGAAATTTGGCTACACTATTCCTTGGAGTTTTCCTTTTGGGATCTCTTTCAGGAGGTAATCAGTGAATTCTTTCAATGGCTATTTTATCCTCTGATTCTAGGACATCAGGACAGTTTTTTTTTTGATGATTTCCTGAAAGATGTTGTGTGGACTCTTTTTTCATCAGGATATTCATATAGTCTAATAATTCTTAGATTGTTCTAATCTAGATCTATTTTCCATGTCAGTTGTTTTTCCAATGAGATATTTTACATTTACTTCTATTTTTTTTCATTTTTTTTTTTAGTTTTGTTTGACTGATTCTTGATGTCCCATTGAGTCATTCACTTCCATTTGTTCAATTCTAATTTTTATTGAATTATTTTTTTTCAGTTAGCTGTTGCGTTTCGCTAACTGAACTTTTAAATGGATTACTTTATTCACTGATTTCTTTTTGCCCCATTTCACAAATGACATTCTTCAACAAGTTGGCTTCTTTTTTCCATTTCATCAAATTTATTTTGTAAGGATTTATATGCTTTTTCCATTTCACTAAATCTACTTTTAAGGAGTTTTCTTCAGATAATTTCTGTTTTCTTTTCCAAACTCTCATTTCCTTTCCTTATTTTACTTTTAAAGCTCTTTTAAGATCCTTTTTCTTTTCTTCCAAGAAAGTTTTGTGAAATGGAGACTAACTTATATCACCCTTGAAGCTTTCATTTGGAGATGATTTGTCTTTAGTGTCCTCAGAATTTTAGTTCTGTTCTCTGTCTCCAAAAAAGCTATCTATCCTCAGAGGTATTTTTTGCTCTTTTGTTCATATTTAAAAGCTGAGGTCTGCTCTTAGAGTAAAGGGGTGATTATCCCAAACTTCTTCTACAGGCAAGTGGGGCTTCATGCTTCCCTGGCACCAGTGCACTTGACTTTGTTCTTATGCTGGGTGGATGTGACCAAGTCTCATGACATTCTGGGGTTCAATGGACCACTATTTGCTTTTTTCAGTTGTGTTGAATATTTCACAGATAATCTTCTGATGCCCTGGTTCTGAACCAAGATAGAGTAACCAATGCTGCTGTATTTTTGACTAAGAGCCTTCTGATAGATTCCCCAGGTAGGGGGACACCACACCAACCTGGGTCCCTATACTGCACCTGAGCTCAGCCACCTCTACCATGCCTGATTGAAACAGACCTTTTATGAAGTTTTTCCAAAATATCTTCTGCTAGACATTTGTTACACTTCAAATATGTGTGGGTTCTGTCACTCCAAAACTAGTTCAGAGGCTTGATCTAGTGTTAATCTGAGGGATGCCAGAAAGAGTTCAAAGAACTGTCTATTCTTCACTATAATGGCTCTGTCCCCCTGATTCATTGTCAGTGCAACTGCTGAAATGGTTTATGGAGACAAACATATTTCCATCATGTTCATATAATCAAAGTACCTTACATTTTGGTGATTCAGAGTTTTCACATTGATTCTTTCATCTGATTCTCACAATGTATCTGAAATGTTCAAAGCACCTAGTATTAACTATCCTTGTTTTACAAGAGAGGAAAATACATTTTTTTGAAATTTCCTTATAAAATTAAATTATTTGACTAAAGTCTCAAACTAGTAAGCTAGTTGAAAATAGAACCCAAAGTAATTCCTGACATTTACCACTATACTACTTAGGGAACATTGTTAGGGAAAGCAGTAGGGAAAGTGGGAAAGTAGTAAGCAAGCCAACCCTAGAACTCTATATAAATCACTTCCAAATCTAGTTGCTTTCTGACAGGTTATTCATTTTCTGTATTCAATGACTTTAAAACTAATTCTAAGACAAGATAAAATGACTTGGACACAGACTCATTTGCTACTCTATTGGATTATAAAGTACTTCAATTTCATGAAAAACTGATTTTCCCAAATGATCTTATATGCTTCAAAATTCTCATTCATTTTATGTACACTTAATATATGACTCACACACATGCACACTACTACTACTACTATTACTACTACTACTACTCATTAAAAAATAGTTTAGTTATAGACTGAGCAAAATAACATTGTGAGTACAGTATGAACCCTTATTTTATTTTATTTTATTTCATTTACTTTTGTCCCTGAAAGTTTCTTTGCTGATTAAGAAAGGAGTAGAAGTTGAAACTGTGAGGGGATTGGTTTCTTATGAGAAATCCTCTTCATATTTTTACAACCCATTTCTCCATCTACTAACAACCAAAATAAAGTTAGAGAAAAAGAGCAAAGGGGACAGGCAAGACAATTAATAGAAAAACTATTGAAAGGGGCTACTGTTAACTATAGCATAAAGATGCTTTGAGATACATATTTTAATATAAACATTGTATATATGTTTCTTAAAGGATCTTATCTAGAAAATATATGCTTATTGAATTCCATTGTTTTCATTATATAATCAGAAATATATTTCCCACGTGGGGGAGGGGGTGTTTAGAAGGCTAGGTCCCAAGATACAATTATCTATCTCACATCTCACATTTTTAAAACATTCTGTGGTTTACAAAGCACATTCTTTCCAACAAGCCTGTGAGATAGATAACATAGAAGCATTCCCAAGAGAACAGTAAAACTTTTAAGTCATTTAGTAAAAATAAAATGCTTATTTCTGGTAATATTAAAGAAAATCAAAATTTTAGGCTCAGGCAAAGCAGGTTTTCTATGTTTTACAAGAGACTTTAAAAGTGTGGAAACAAACAAAACACAATGACCTATGTAATCAGACAGAATACGTGGATAAAATGTGATTTTATGACTATGAAACATATGCCCTAATATTTTACAGAATGATAACATACATCTTAAAGATGTAGTCTGTATAACTGATAAGTCCCTGATTGACACTGTTTTGTAAAAGTTCCTCATTTTTATAATGGAATAGGTTGATCTATGTGGGAATAGAAAATGGAGAAAAAGAAACATAGTAACAATTTATTCAATTAAATTCAAATTTTTACACATTTATTAAAAACCTGATATGGATTAGATGCAATGCTAAACTCCTAGAATAATAATAACAAAGTCCCTGTCTTCAAGCAACTTATAATATAATAGGAAAAAACAAGAAATTGGAAATCAGGGGTGGGGGTGAGAACAAGCAAGGGTATCTATTTTCCTGGAGCAGAAACCAGGCTGAGACTTAGATGTAAAGTGATGTGAGCTGGATGTCCAAATTATCTCCTCTATAAAGGAAAGCTTAAGGGAATGAGTTTAGTATTCCACTCTCCAACCCTATAATTAGAAGAGAAAGGAGACTGAGGTAGGTAGTATCCAAGTTTCATCATTTGTAAAATGAGCTGGAGAAGGAAATGACAAGCCATTCCTGTATCTTAGCCAAGAAAATCCCAAATGTGGTAATGAAGAGCTAAACATGAATGGAAAATGACTGAATTACAATAATGTATTTTTCTAAGTGATTTATATATACATATTCATTAGACATACACACACACCATACATATGTATATTAGGTGTGTTTATTATATATGAAAATATACACTCTCATCAGATAAACTATATATATAATCCACAAGCACATGTTCATGAATATAGTGCACTTATTATATATACACACACATACATGTGTGTACATATATATGCATGTACATTCATATATACATACATATACACATATGAATTTATACATACACATGTGTGTATATTATATATGTATGCATAATATCTTGCATTGCATATATGTATATATAGACACATAAAATAGACATATCACCATATGTCTTCACACATATGTACAAATGTGTGATATACATACACAGAGCCAGGTGTTAGACTAGTATTTTAGGAATATGAATCACCCAATTACTTAATGGATGGAATGGAGATATACTGAATTGGATAGACTAAATCAAGGTTAACAATGAAGAGTCTAGTACATTATTCCAAGTGAAAAATTGTAGATATAAAATAGTAAATTGTGAAGTATAATTCCTAGAATACATAAAAGTAAATTAGTAACTTAAGTGCATAATTAAAAAAAAATCTTCAGGTACTAATAAAATCTGCATATCATTTTCATCATAACTATATAATCTCATGTACCATATTTGACATGCTATTGAGCTAAATTTTAATTTTATATATGTCAAGTTTTGTAAGATGAGATACACATGAATCGTCAAATCTCCTTAATGAAATTTGGCCTCAGAATGAGAGAAACTGCCAAATATAAATTTCAGGTTAGTAACAGCTTCATTATAACAAGGGACCAAAAAACAATATATGTTTGTATGTGTATGTGTACATATGTGTGTGTATATATATATATATATATATTATAAGTATTACAATTTATGGAATAAAGATATATATATATATATATATCTTTATTCCATAAATTGTAATACTTTTTTTCATTTTTGCCCCTTTTTCTTGACCTCTTGGTATTAGCAGTAGAAATGGCAGCTAACTGTCTAATAAAGTGACATATACATCAATATATGAAAACAGAGATACGTAGAATATGACACAAAGTCCTTGCTTGTAATAATGCTTCTGCCACTACAAATTGATTTCCAGATTCGTTCATTTCTGAAATTTTAATAATATTCATAGCATATTAGAAAGCATATACCCTCAGCTCCTACCCAAGATAGTTGTGGTTCACTATGATTGGATATTACAGGCTAAAAAGATAATTGAGGAAAATCACATGTACATTCAATTATTTGAGTTTCAACTTTAAACCAGTTATATTTGAATTATGCTGATGTCATTGTCCTGGGGGAAGATGGGTTTTCAGCTTTTACTTTATAACTAGAGAAAAAAATGAAATATAATAAGTTTGCAACTAAGTTTCTAAGTTAGACTCTACCCACATTGATATTCAGGTTCATCAACTTTGCTTTATATATACATATACACACACACACAATCTAGGTGGCATGATGACCTTCTTCTTTACTTGGTATGCACCTAGTTATTCTTATTCTGTTCTTTACTTTTTTAATTTATGGAATAAAATAAGCATTTTCATAACAATGCAATAAAAAGATTATTGCACATGAAATTGCAAATCTAAAATGTACAGCTCACTATTCCTTTGGAATATTCAACAAAATTATCATAGTATTTTTTTCTTTTTCCCCCTCACTTGGATCAAAGATGATCCAGAAAAAGAACTGATAAATAGAAGTACACATAAAATAATTTTACATATATGACCTTATTTGCCTTATTCTAAGAAAACAAGGGATTTGTTGTTTTGAATATTTTAACAACAATCTATTGCTTATTAATTTTAACTTTTTTAGAACTTTTTTCTATTCCTTCTGCCCATCCCCAATGCATTAGATTCCCCACCCCTTCTTTTGAATTGTATCTTATTGTTTTTTGATGTCTCATGGAGTCATTAACTTCTTATCCAATTCTAATTTTTAAGGAATTATTTTTCTCAGTAGGCTTTTGTACTTTTTTTTTTTCATTTTGTCAATACTACTTTTTAAGGATTTTTTTCCTTTTGTGAATTTTTGTACCTCTTATTCCATTAGATCAATTCTGGTTTTTTTAGATGTCATTTTCTTCAGTATTCTTCAATTCTTAAAGTAGTCCCCAATTCAGTCCTGTCAGAATAGCAGCCAGACTCTTTCAAGTATTTGATTTGATAATATTTTTTTCTCAGGATGGATGAAGTTTTCTTTATCCTCTTTGTATTAGTGTCTCACTTGCTTTCTTTATCCGTGAGAAGTAAATATAGAGAATGACATTATACTTGCCATTTCTTCACTGCCTCTTAATAATTTCATAAATTTATATATGGTCAATATGGAAGAAAATATTAAATTGGTGTTATATCTATACATACATATAAAAAATACATGCACACTGCTTATGTGCCAGAATATTAGAGAAGAGAAAGAGTTTGGGAAGATTCAAGAAGATATGGGTTCAAATCCCATATCTATCCCACCTTAACTATGTGATCCTGACAAAAATAATTTCCCTATCTTTATAGCTCTAAATGAAAGGATGTCATTTTACTAGTAAAAAATTTATATAGTAAAATGACATCCTTTCATTTAGAGCTGTACAGACAGGGAATTGAAGAATACTGAAGAAAATGACATCTAAAAAACCTAGAATTGATCTAATGGAATAAGAGTTTTATTTAATATTTACCATGTGCCCACATTGTGCTGAAGGAAAAGGATTAAAATAAAGATCAATATAAATTCTGCCCTCAAAGAGTTGACTATCATATAAGAGAGATAATATGTAAATAACTATGCATAAACTAATATTTCAGGTTTCAGTAGAAGATAATTTTAGAGAGAGGGCATTAAGCACTGGGAAGGATCCAGAAAAGCCTCCTGTAAAAGGTTAAATTTGAGTTGATTTTTTTGAAGGAAGTCTGGGAAGCCAGGAAAGAGAAAGGAGAAGTGATATTTTACAAGATATAAAGGACAGTCAATGAAAAGGCAAAGAGTAAGGAGATAAAATGATTTATCAAGAATGCCAGTGCCACTGCCATATCTTAGATTGAACTGGAATAAATTATAAAAGAGACTGGAAAGGTAGGAAGATGTTACGCTATGAGGGTTTCTTCTATCCCCCCCGTTTTTTTTATTTATCTGTTTATTTTTAAGACACATTGCTTTATGAATCATGTTGGGAGAGAAAAATCAGAGCAACATGTAAAAACTATGGAAGAGGTTAAAAAAAAAAAAAAGAAGCGAACACAGCATGTGTTGATTTATATTCAGTCTCCTTAGTTCTTTTTCCAGATGCAGATAGCATTTTCTGTCCAAAGTTTATTGGGAATTGCTTCAGATCACTGAACCATTGAGAAGAACCAAGTCTTTCATAGTTAAATCATTGCATATCTTGCTGTTATTGTGTACAATGTACTCCTGGTTCTACTTGTTTTGTTCAGCATCAGTTCATGTAAAACATTCCAGACATTTCTAAAGTCTGCTTGTTCATCACTTTTTATGGAACAATAATATTCATTTATCTTTATATACCACAACTTGTTCAGTCATTCCCCAACTGATGGGCATTTACTCTTTTTCCAATTCTTTGGAGCAAAGAGCTGCTAAAAAACATTTTGCACATATAGGTTCTTTTCCCTCCTTTGTGATTTCCTTGGGATATATAGCCAGTAACAGCCTTGCAGGATCAAAGAGTATGCACAAATTTATAGCCCTTTGGGCATAGGTCCAAATTGCTCTCCAAAATGGAAGGATTATTTCACAACTCCATCAACAATGCATCAGTGTCCTATGTTTCCCACATTCCCTCTAACATTTATCCTTATCTTTTCCTGTCATCTTAGACAATCTCAGAGATGTGAGGTGGTACCTCAGAGTTGTTATAATTTGCATTTCTCTAATAAATAATGATTTAAGCATTTAAAAGTACATTAATTTTGTCATCTGAAAATTTTCTGTTTATATTCTTTGACCATTTAGCAATCAGGGAATTTGTAAGAATTAAAGTTTTCTTTCTGTATTCCTATAAATTTGACACAGTTATTTATATATTTTAGAAATGAGCTCTTTAGCCTCATTTCCAAAATTCATAGAGAATTGATTTTTATTTATAAGAAATCAAGCCATTTTCCAATTGATAAATGGTCAAAGGATATGAACAGACAATTTTCAGATGATGAAATTGAAACTATTTCTACTCATATGAAAGGGTGTTCCAAATCACTATTGATCAGAGAAATGCAAATTAAGACAACTCTTAGATACCTCTACACACCTATCAGATTGGCTAAGACGACAGGAAAAAATCATGACAAATGTTGGGGGGATATGGGAAAACTGGGACACTGATCCATTGGATCCAACCATTCTGGAGAATAATTTGGAACTATGCTCAAAAAGTTATCAAACTGTGCATACCCTTTGATCCAGCAGTGTTACTACTGGGCTTATAACCCAAAGAGATACTAAAGAAGGGAAAGGGACTTGTATGTGCCAAAATGTTTGTGGCAACCCTCTTTGTAGTGGCCAGAAACTGGAAACTGAGTGGATGCCCATCAATTGGACAATGGCTGAATTAATTGTGGTACATGAATGTTATGGAATATTATTGTTCTGTAAGAAATGACCAGCAGGATGACCAAGCAGAAAGGCTTGGAGAGATTTACATGAACTGATGCTAAGTGAAATGAGCAGAACCAGGAGATCATCATAAACTTCAACAATATTACTATATGAGGATCAATTCTGAAGGAAGTGGATATCTTCGGCAATGAGAAGATCCAATTCAGTTCCAATTGATCAGTGATTAACAGAACCAGCTACACCCAGTGAAAGAACACTGGAAAATGAGTGTGGACTGCTTGCATTTTTGTTTTTCTTCCCAGGTTATTTTACGTTTTTAAATCCGATTTTTCTTGTGCAACAAGAGAACTGTATAAATATGTACACATATATTGTATTTAAGATATACTTTAACATGTCTAACATGTATGAGACTGCTTTCCATCTAGGGGAAGGGAAGAAGGAAAAAGTTGGAATAAAAATGATTGCAAGGGACAAGGTTGAAAATTACCCATGCATATGTTCTGTCAATAAGAAGCTATAATAAAAATAAATAAATCTATTTTCCTGGGGGAAAAAAAAAGAAATGAGAGCTTTATCAGAAATACTGTTATAAAGATTTTTCCCCAGCCTTGTATTTCCCTTTTGATATTTGTTCCTTTTGTTTGTACAAAACCTTTTTAATTTAATGTAATCAAAGTTGTCCCTTTTACCTTTCATAACATTCTCTACTTCTTTGGTCATAAATTCCTTCCTTTTCCAAAGATCTCATTAGGTAATTTATCCTTCTTACTCCTAATTTGCCTATGGTATCAATTTTTAGGCCCAAATCATGTATCCATTTTGACCTTATTTTAGAATGGATGTGAGATATAGGTCTGTGCTGAGTTCCTGACATATTATTTTCCAGTTTTCTCAGCAATTTTTATCAAGTGGAGAATTCTTATTCCTGAAGCTGGAATTTGAGGGGTTATCAGAATTAGATGATTATAGACCTATATTATTGTGTCATGTGTATCTAGACTATTCCACTGATCTACCAAACTATTTCTTAGTCAGTATTAAATTTTAAATTTTATTGATAACTGCTGCTTTGTAATATAGTTGTAGGTTTGGTACTGCTAAATCACCATCCTTTGTATTTTTTTTTCCATTAATCCCTTTGGTATTTTTGACTTTCTGTTCTTCCTGATGAGTTTTGTCATTATTTTTTTTCCATTCTATAAAATAATGTTTTGGTACTTTGATTGACATGACACTGAACAAATAGACCAATTTAGGCAGAATCATCATTTTTATTATGTTAGTTTGGCACAGTCATGAACAATTGATATTTTTTCAATTGTTTTCATCTGACATTATTAGTGTGAGAAGTGTTTTGAAATTGTGTTCATACAGTTCCTGGGTTTGCCGTGGCAGGTAAACCCCAAGTATTTTATTTTGTTTACAGTAATTTTAAATGGAAATTCTCTATCTCTTGCTAATGGTCTTTGTCAGTAATATATATATATATATATAAATGCTGATGATTTGTATGGGTTAATTTTATATCCTGAAACTTTGTTAAATTGTTTCCAATAGGTTTTTGGAGGCTGTTAAGGGTTTTAAAAAGCCAAGCATAAGATTTCATGTTTGAACTAGGAAATAATAAGAAGCCATTGGAATTTATTGACTAAGAAGTCTTGAAGAAAGTGACGTGTTCAAACCTAAAGTTGTGGAAGATGACTTAAACAAATGTGTGGAGGATGGTTAGATTTGGGTCAGATTTTAGTAGAGAGAAACTAATTCCTTTTGCAATAGAACAAGTGTGAGGTAATAAGGACTTGCAACTATATTGTGAATTATAATAAAGAGATGTATATATAGTTCCAGTGATAGAACCATGATGGCAGGAATGAAGCCAGGAAGCTTCTTGAGCTCTTCATTTCCCTCAAAAAACCACATGAAACCTGTTAAGGGGCAGGTCAATTCACAGCTCCCATGTATTCCAACAGAAACCAATCTCTGAACAGAGTCTGATGAAATGAAACAACTCTTCATTTCAAGATACATTGGGAAAAAAAAAAAAAAAAAAAAAAAACTTCACTAAAGATCAATCTCACTGGGGCAAAAAGGATATTCACTCCAGCTCAGAAAGACTATGGAAAAATCAGTGAGAGAGTCTAAATCATAGCAAATGAACAGCTGAAATGCTCGATCCTGCCTCAGTAGAGGAGCAGATCAATGGGACAGCCTCCAGTCCCAGCTCAGAAGGCATATTCTAGAAAACCAGGTTATTTCCTAAAAATAGCAGGCAAAGGTATAGCTTGCAAACATAAGGGCCTCCTATGCTTAAAGCCAAGCCTCAGAGCTGCACAGGTAGATTGGGACAGTGCCTCCTTTATCCTAGGAGCAGAGCTCAATCATTATGTTAAAACAAAAAAGAAGAAATACCAAAAAAAAAAATGGAAAGAAAGTAAGCAAGAAACATAAAAGAACTTTGACTATAGCAAGTTCCTATGCTGATAGGGAAGAACAAAACATCAATTCAGATGAGGACAAAATGAACATCCACAGAGCAAATTTCAAAGAATCATATGAATTGGTCTCAAGTCCAAAGAGGATTCTTGGAAGTATTCACAAAATATTTTAAAAGTTAAATAAGAGAGGTAGAAGAAAAAATGAGAAAAGAAGTGAGAAGTATACAAGAGTCAATAGCTTGGAAAATGAAGGCAATTCCTGAAAAAAAAATACAATTGGCCAATGCAAAAAATAAAAATCCACTGAAGAAAACAATACCTTCACAAGTAGATTTAAACAATTGGAAAAGGAGATAAAAAAGCTAACTGAAGAAAATCACACATTAAAAACTATAATGAGGCAAATGGAAGCTAATGACTCTATGAGAAGTAAAGAATAAGAAAGAAAAAATGAAAAAATGGAAAAAAAAAGGTGAAATAACTCATGAATAAAAGAGCAGACCTAGAAAATAGATCCAGTAAACACAATTTTAAAATTTTGCTACCTGAAGGCCATGACCAAAACAAAAAAATCTGGATAGCATTTGTCAAGAGATCATCAAAGAAAACTGCTCATATATTTTAGAAACATGAGGGGAAAGGGAGGAAGAGAATACTCTTTGAAGGAATCCATCGATCACCTTCAGAAAGAGATTGCAAAACTTCAAAACTACAATTTCAAGGAAAAAATATTGCAAGCTGAGAGACAAAAACAATTCAAATATCAAAGAGCGACAATCAGAATCAACCAGGATCTGGCAGCTTCTATAATAAAGGATCAGAGGGCCTGGAATTCCATATTCAATAAGGCAAAGGAAAGGCAAAGGAACTGGGGTTAAAACTAAGAATTAACTACCCAGTAAGACCAAACATCATCTTTCATGGAAGAAGATGGCTCTTCAATGAAGTAAGAGACTTTCAGTCATTTCTATTGAAAAAGCAGAACTAAACAGAAAAAGCATTCTACAAACACAGGACTCAAGAGAAGTATAGAAAGGCAAACAGGGGAAAATATCTATATTATTTAAAAGTTAAATTGTTTACACCCTCATATGGAAAAAATGATATGTATAACTCTGAGAACTAAATCTGTTACGGGGCAGACAGAGGGTGTGGTTGTGAATGGACTTTGATATGCTGACATCAAAGAAAATGACATTAAGGGTTGGGAAAAATACTATGCTGAAACCAGAGGAAAGGGGAGGTATAATAGGACAATAAATTCACATGAAAAGGTGCAAAAAAACTATTACAATAAAGAGAAGAAGGGAGAGGGAAGAGCATTGTCTCAAGCTTGATCTTATCAGTTTTGATTCTAAAAAGGAATAACTTAATCATTCAGTTGGATATAGAAATTCATCTAACCCTAAAAAGAAGTAAGAGGAGAAAGAGGAAAGAAAAGGACGGGGATGGATAGAAGGAAGAGCAGGAAAACTAAGAAAAAAAGTTAAGAAAAAGAGGGAGGGTGATAGAAAATAAGGTAGTGTGTGAGGTGGGTTAAAAAAAATCATTTCTACAAACAAGGTGGAAAGAGAGAACAAAAGTATATTTCGGCAGAAAATAGGATGGAAAAAAATACACAGCTAGTAAATCATAACTGTGAATGTGAATGAGATGAACTCTCCATAAAATAGAAGTGAATACCAGAGTAGATTAAAAAACAGAATCCTACAATTTGTTATTTACAAGACATACATTTGATACACAGAGACATATATAAAGTGAAGGTAAAAAGCAGGAACAAAATTTATCATGCTTTAACTGAAGAAAAAAAAAGCAGGGGTAGCATTTTTGATCTCAAATAAAGCAAAAGTAAAAATAGAAATAATTAAAAGATATAAGGAAGGAAAATAACATCTTGATAAAAGGCACTATAAGCAATGAAGTAGTATATTAAATGTACATGCAAAAAAAAAAAAAAAAAAGCATACAAACTCCAAGAGAAATTATTAAGCCAGTTACAGGAAGAAATAAACAGTAAAACTACATTACTGGGGGACCTCAACATCTCTTTCTCAGAATCAGACAAATATAACCATAAAATAAACAAAAAAAAAAAAAGAAATTAGGGAGGTTAATGGGATCCCAGAAAACCTAAATATGATGGACCTCTGGAAAAAACTGAATAGAGAGAGAAAGGAACATGCCTTTTTCTTGGAAGTACATGGCACCTACACAAAAATTGGCCATGTATTTGGGCAAAAAAATCTCATAATCAAATGCAGAAAGATAGAAATAGGCATTGCTTCCTTTTCATGTCACAATGCAATATATTTTTTGGAATATATATACATATTCAATAACGGGCCAAGGAAAGGTAGACAAAAACCAATTGGAAATTAAATAATTGGGGGCGGAGCCAAGATTGCAGAGAAGGCACACGCGACTTTCTAAGCTCTTCTCTTACCCTCTCTATCAATATTATATCAAGCCTCAAAAATAGTCTTGACTGCTACAATTCATAAAGATAAGAAGAAGAACAACTCACCAGCCGAAGAAAATCTGCAGTCTCGCCAAAAAAGGTTGGTTCCGGGGCCAGGGGGGAGATCAGCACAGACTGGGAGAAAAATTAGGTTCCAAGGAGAGTCTCAAACCGAAAGTGAAAGCACAGATCTCAGCACAAGCTTGCAGCCCCAACCCCAGTAAGGGTTTTTCCTTGGGAGTTTGGATCCTGCAAGCAGGAGGAACAGCTCAGATTAGCCCAATCGGCAGGGGGGGCCTGGCTTAGCCAAGGGTTGCATCAGGCAGAACGCTGGGGATTCCCAGAACGGTCTGCACCTGGGGTCAGCCCACACGTCCCACAAGAGGCTCCAGCCTGGGGTGAACCTTCACCCCCTTAAGTCTCTAGCCTAGGGATCCAACCCACACAGCCCAATTGGGCACTTGAAGTGGCCAAGGCTGAATCCATCCCTTTAGGGGAAGGGAAACCTCACCCAGAGACCCAATAGCCAGAAATCGGTTTACATCTTCCCTGTTCAGAGGAAGTTAAAAATTTGCCTAAGAGAATACCCAAAGGCTTTAAAAATGAGTAAAAAGATGAAAAGAAGATCGAAGTTCTATGCAGAAAGAACAGGTCAGAAACCTGAAGAGAAAAACACAAAATTCAAAAGATTGTCCTCCTTACATGATGTTCAAGAAGAAACCATTAAAAGTCCAAAAAGAGTTAGAAGATAAATGGGGAAAGGAAAGAGAGCAAAACTCCCTGAAATACGAATTGAAAAAGTTAAAAATTCCCGGGAAGTGCAGGGAAAAAAATTTTGGAATTGGAAAAATAAAAATCAGGAAAAAGAAGTGAATTGAAAAATAAAGAATTACCAAAAGTAGGATTTGGAATTGAAAAGACAAAGAACTCACAAGAAAGTAGGATCTGTAAATTGAAAAGACAAAGAACACTCAAAAAGTAGGATCTGTGAATTGAAAAGAAAATAATTTAAAAAAAATTAGGAAATGGAAAAATTCCAGACCAAAACAAACATTTAAAAACCCAATTGACAATTACAGAAAAAAAGAAAAAAGCAATGAAGAAAAAAATTTTAAAAAATAGAACTGAACAAAGAAACTAATGATTATTGAGAAGAAGAATCAGTCAAACAAAACCAAAATGACAAATAAAACCAAATATTTACTTTAAAAATGAAGACTTGAAAATAGATCTAGAGAGATAACTAGATTATTAGACCTTTCCGAAAACTAGGATGAAAAGATAGATACTATTTTCAAGAAATCATAAAGAGAACCAAAGTAATAGAAGAGAAGGTAAAATAGGATTGAAAGATTTCATCGAACCCTTCTGAAAGAAACCCTAAAATAAAACCCCAAGGAAAGGGCCAAATTTCAGAACCACGATTAAGGAAAAAATTTTACAAGCAGCCAAAAAGACAATTTAAATGAGGGCCACAATAAGGATCACCCAAGATCTGGCTGCCCTACATTAAAGGAAAGAACCTGAAATGATATCGAAAGGACAAAATTGGGATGCAGCCAAGAAAAACACCCAGCAACTGAGCATTTTCTTCCAAGGAAGAAGATGGAATTTAATAAACAAAAATCATTTGTTTCGAAGAAAAACCAAACAAACAAAAAATTTGATTCCGGAATAGAACTCAAGAGATGCAGAAAGGTAAAATAATTTTGAGAATTGATTTTTTATGGATAAAAAAGAATACATGTAATTTGATTTATGATATAAATAAAAAAAGGAAAGTGATAGGAAAAGGGATGATGGAAAAAGGGGAAGGAGGGATAAAAGAGGGAAACCACATCCACAAAGAGGCAAAGGAAACTTATCATATCTGAGGGAATTTAGAGGGGGGAGGAACATTGTGGAATCTTACCCATCAGAGTTGGCCAAAGAAAAAAAATTGACATTTGTTTTAGAGAAAATTTCCTCCCCATTAAAACAAGGAAAGGGAAAAGAAAAGAGCAAAAAGGAAGGGGAAAGACCAAAGGGGGAGGGATTATAAAGAGGATAAAACGTGAACAAGAGGGTAATTTTAAAAGGGGGAAAGAGGGTTGGGGAGGCGAAACAAAAGCAAATCGTTATTAGATGGCAGGAAAAGGATTTAAATTTAACTAAATGTAAATGGATGAACTCCCCAAAAGAGGAGGCAAGAAGCAACTGGACAAAAGTCAGAACCCACAATATTTGTTTAAAAGAAACACATTTGGGGGGGATGCTATAATAAAAGAAAATGAGCAAAACAATGCTTTCAGGTAATCAAAAAGAGGAGATCCTTTTTGATCCAAAAAAATTGACAATTAAAGATAAGGAAGGTAACTACATCCCAAAGGGAGAAAACCAAGCAAATCAAATTAAAAATATAACCAATGATATGGCACCCAACTTCCTAAAGGAATTAAAGGAGTTGCAAGAAGTAGACAACAAAACTGAATAGTAGGGAGATCCCAACCGAACTCCCAGAATTACAAATAAACCACAAACAAAAGAAAGAAATTAAGAAAAGAATATTAGAAAATTAGGTTGTTGATCTTGAGAAAAAAAATAGAAGGAATTTTCTTCTAGCGTTCTGGAACCATTCCAAAAATTAATAATTAGGACAAAAGACCTAAAATTAAATGCAAAAAGCAGAAATTTTCCAGATCAAGCAAAAAAAACCCAATTAACAAAAAATTAGGGGGAAATAGACCAAAAAGAATTGAAAAAAAACCATCAAAGAATATTGGGAAACAAATTATAGATACAATTAATAATTTCAATTAAGATAATGACAAAATGAGACACTACAAAATTTGGATGCAGCCAAAGGGTAAAAGAGGGAATTTTATATCCTTAGAGGCTTACTTGAAAAACAGAGAAAGAAAGATTAATGAATTCCTTGAAAAAAAAACTAAAAAGACCAAATTAAAAACCCCAATCAAAACTAAATTAAATTTAAAATTAAAAGGAGAAATTAAAATATTGAAAGTAAAAAAACATTGAATTAATTTAAACAAATTTGGTTCTAAAAAGCCAATAAAATAGATGCCCTTTGAAACTATTAAAAAAGGAGGGGAAAATGAAATTGTAGTCTTAAAATGAAAGGGGAACTTCCACCAATGGAAAGGAAATTAGAAAATAATAAGGATTATTTTGCCCAACTTTATGCCAAAACTTAAACCCAATGAAATGGAGCTCCCCAAAAAATATAGATTTCCCGACTAACAGAGGAGCAAGAATTTTGAAGTCCCATTTCAGAAAAAGAAAAGAACAGGCAATTAAAAACCCAAGAAAAACCCCGGATGATGGATGCTGTGTTACCCATGATAACCTGAAATAAAAGGCTATTAAATAAAAAAAAATTTGATTATACCAAACTGAAAAAGTTTTGTACAAACAAACTAATGCAGAAAGATTAGGGGAAGAAAACTGGGAAAAATTTTTAAGTCAGGTTTTGATGGCCCCTTTCCAAAATATATAGAAAATTAACCTAATTTATAAAATCGCCATTCTCCAACTGAAAATGGTCAGGATATGAACAGACAACCTCGATGAAGAAATTGAAACTATTTCTAGTCATATGAAAAGAGCCAAAACGAGAAATGCAAAAAGACAACTCTAAGATACCCAACACACCTGTGATTTAAAGTGACAGGAAAAAATAATGATGAGTTGGAGGATGCGGGAAAACTGGGAATTGATGATTGTTGGGTTGGGGTGAACAATCCAACCATTTGGAGAGAAATTTGAACTATGCCCAAAAGTTATCAAACGTTCCCTTTATCCAGCAGTGCTACTGGGATTATATCCCAAAGGATTAAAGAAGGGAAAGGGACCGTTAAATGAATGTTTGTGGCAGCCCTTTGAGTGGCTGAGACTGAAACGAAATGGATGTCCACGTTGGAGAATGGCTGAAAAATTTGGGTATATGAAATTATAATAACCAAAGAAATGACCAACAGGATGATTTCAAAAGGCCTGGAGATTTACGAACTGATGAAATGAAATGAGAGGACCAGGACTTATACTTCAACATCATTATAATGCTTTCAGGACCTCCATCCCCAGCAAGGAGACCAACCAAACATTTCCAATGGACAGTAATGAACTGAAGCACACCCAGAGAAAGAACCTAATGACAAAAACCATTACATTGAATTCAACCCCTAATTTATGCCCACCTGCATTTTTGATTTCCTTCCAAGCTAATTGTACAAATTTCAAAGTCTATCTTTTGACAGCAAAAAAAGTTTGGTCATTAAAACTAATTTTTATATTTTAAATATTTAACATCACTTATCTGCCATCGGGGGAGGTGGTCGGGGGGTAAGAGGTGAAAAATTGGAACAAGAGGTTTGAATTGTTTTAAAGACCCATTAAACCCAAAAAAAACATTAAAAAATAAAAAAAAAGAAATTAAATAACTAACATAAAATGGGGATAAAACACAAATCCCAGAAACACTTTATAATTTCACACAAGAGAATGACAATAATAAGCTAATACACCAAAACAAATAGGACACAGCCAAAGAGGTTTTTAGGGAAAATTTTGTATCTCTAAATAGCTACATAAATAAAGTAGACAAAAAGGAGATCAATAAATTGGGCATATAACTAAAAAAGTTTAAAAAGGACAAATTAAAATCCACCAATTAAATACCAAATTCATAATTCTGAAACTCAAAGGAAATATTAGTAACATTGAAACTAAGAAAACTTTTGAACTAATTAATAAATCTGAGTTTGTTTTATGAAAAAATAAACAAAATAGATAAATCTTTAGTTATTTGATTAGAAAAAAGAAAGAAAAAATATAACCAGCATCAAAAGTGAAAAGAGTGAACTTATCACCAATAAAAAGAAATTAAAGCCTTAATTAGGAGCTATTTTTGCCCAACTGTATGCCAACAAATCTGACAATTTAATTGAAATGGTTGAATATTACAAAAATAAATTGTCCAGATTATCCGAAGAGGAAAGAAATTTCTTATATAACCTCATTTTAGAAAAAGAAGTTGAAGAAGCCATTAAGGAACTCCCTAAGGAAAAAATCTCTAGTACCAGATTGATTTACAAGTTAATTTTACCAAACATTTAAAGAAAAAATAATTTCAATACCATGCAAACTAATTGGAAAAATAGGTAAAGAAGGAATCCTGCCAAATTCCTTCTATGACACAAACATGGCATTGATATTTGAACCAGGAAGAGCCAAAATAGAGAAAGAAAATTACAGATCAATGTTCCTAATGTATATTGATGCAAAAAATTTTAAATAAAATTTTAGCGAAGAGATTACAAAAATGCATCACTAGAATAATACACTATGACCAAGTGGGATTTATGCCAGGAATGCAATTCTCGTTAGATATCAGGAAAGCTATCACCATTATTGACCATATCAATAACAAAACCATCAGAAATCAAATAATAATCTCAATTGATATAGAAAAAGCTTTGGACAAAATACAGCACCTATTCCTATTAAAAGTACTAGGGACTATATAGATAAAGGGATCTTTCCCTAAAATAATAAGCAGTTTCTATTTAAACCCAATAGGAAGCATCATTTGTGATGGAGAGAAGCTGGGCATGTTCTCAATAAGATCAGGAATGAAACAAGGATGTCCATTATCACCACTATTATTCAATATTGTACTAGAAAGTATGGCTTTAACAATAAGAAAAGTAAATTAAAGGAATTAGATTAGGCAATGAGGAAATAAAACTTTGCAGATGATATCATGATATAATTAGAGAATCCTAGAAAATCATTCAAAAACTTACTGGAAAGGATTCGTAACTTTAGCAAAGTTGCAGGATATAAAATAAACCCATACAAATCATCAGGATTTTTATGTTATTGACAAAACCCAGTAACAAAAGGTAGAAAGAGAAATTTCATTTAAAATAACTGTAGACAAAATAAAATATTTTGGTGTCTACCTGTCAAGACAAACCCAAGCACTATATGAATACAATTACAAAACACTTCTCACACAAATAAAGACAGATCCAAACAATTGGAAAAATATCAATTGCTCATGTGTAGACTGAGCAAATATAATAAAAATTAAAATTTTGTCTAAATTGTTCTACTTATTCAGTGGCAAAACAATCAAACTGTCAAAAATAATTATAATACTAGAAAAAATAATAAAATTCATTTGGAAGAACAAAAGGTCTAGTATATCAAGGGAATGAATGTTAAAAAAAAAAAAAAATCCAAAGGATGATGTCTTAGCAGTACCAAACCTAAAACTAAATTATAAAGCAGCACCCATCAAAAACATTTGGTATTGGCTAAAAATAGAGTAGTCCATCAGTGGAATAGATTGGATAAACATGATATAATAATCAAGGCCTATAGTATTCTAGTTTTGATAAACTCTTGGACTCCAGCTTCAAGAATAAGAAGCCAGTATTTTAGAAAAATTGTTGAGAAAATTGGAAAATATGTTAGAAATTCAGCATAGACCCATATCTCCCACGCCATATCAAAATAAGGTTGAAATGGAAACATGATTTGGGCATTAAGGATGATACCATAACACATTAGGAGAGCAAGGGATAATTTACTTATCAAATCTTTGGAAAAGGGAAGAATTTATGACCAAAGAAGAACTTGAGAACATTATCAAAGGCAAAGTCTTTGATTACATTAAACTTAAAAGTTTTATACAAACAAAAGCAACAGAAACAAGATTAAAAGGGAAGTACAAAGTTGGGAGAAAATCATTTCAACCAATGTTTCTTATAAAGGTCTCATTTCTAAAATATATTTAAAAATTGTATGAAAATACAACTCATTTCCCAACTGCTCAAATCTGGTCAAAGGATATTAACAGATAATTTTCAGATGATAAAATTAAAGCCATCTGTAGATATATGAAAATATGCTCTAAATCATCATTTATTAAAGAAATCCAAGTTAAAACAACTCAGAGGTATCACCTCATACCTCTCAGATTAGCTAAAATTGACAGGAAAAGATAAAGATAAATGTTGGAGGGGATGTAGGAAAACTGGGACACTGATGCATCGTTGTTGGGATTGTGAACTGATCCAACTGTTCAGAAAAGCAATCTGGAACTATGTCCAAAAGGTTATAAAGGGTTTTAACACTATGCATACCCTTTGACCCAACAGTGCCACTATTGAGTCTGTATCCCTAGGATATCGTAAAAGAGGTTAAAAAGGACCTACATGTGCAACTATGTTTGTAGCCGCTCCTTTTGTGGCACCAAAGAATTGGAAAATGAGTAGAGGCCCATCACTTGGGGAATGACTGAATAAATTGTCCTATATGAAGGTAATAGAATATTGTTATTCTATAAAAAATTGATCAACAAGCTGATTTTAGAAAGCCAGGAAAGATTTATATCAACTGATACTAAATAAAACAAGTATAACCAGAAATACATTGCACCCAATAATAGCAGGAATGTTGCAATGATCAACTATGAAAAATTTGGTTCTTCTTAGTGATTCAGAGATGCAAAGCAATTTCAAAAGACTTTGGACAGAAAATGCCACCTTCATTCAGAAAAAGACCTATGGAAATTGAATGTAAATAAATTCATGATATGTCTTTTTTCTGTTTTTTTTCCCTCTCCCATGATTTTTCCCTCCCAATACGTATTCATAATGTGTATTAAAATAAATTAATTGATTTTTAAATAGACTTATACATGAAATGATGTGACAATAGAAATAATTTTCCACTAACTGGATATGTGGGTGAGTGTGAGTAAGGAGTTGAAAACAACAGTAAGTAAAGGATCATGACTTGATTGACAGGGAAATTTTGGGTGTTCTGAATACAAAATAAAATATAGTTTGAGAAGAAAGGTGGATTTTAAAATAACAGGACTTCTTTTGGATATATTGATTTTGAAGTTTCTATTAGATATCTAATTATATATGCAGAAAAGATGTTGTGTATTCCTGTCTTTCCACTGCCAATTTAATATTGATTCTAGCCATTTTTGTCTTTTTTTTTTTTTTTTTTTTGCTAAGTTTTGAGATGGGAATTGAAGCCTCAATAGTGTTTTCTTTTGTTTTTATTTCTTTTCTGCCTAGTCAGTTGGGACAAATTTCAAAATGGTTGTTTGGAATTCTCTTGAAAAATATTTATATCCTTTGACATTGATTGCATTTTTCATGTTTTAGTTTATGACTTGGATCATATTTTGGATTTAAAACCTTATTTGATGTGAAAATTTTTCTTCTAGTTGAGTACTTCCCTTCTTATCATAAGTGTCTATTAATGTTCATTAAAAAGCTGTTCAGAGAGTAAAGCCAAGATGATGGGATAAAGCCAAGGATCTGCCTGAATTCTCCAAAATAATACCTCAAAACTAATTCTAAATTGATAGAACCACCAAATAGATGAAATGAAACTATTTTCTAGACCATTATAAAGGTTCATTGGAAAAGTCTGTCTCACTGGGATTGGGGTAGAGTACAATCTAGTTCAGGCAACATTCACTGGCAAGCTAACAGCAGACCTCAGATGTAACTGAATCAACAGCTGCAACTACCAGAGTTGTTAGTCCATAGATGAAAATGGGATAAAAACAACTGGTTAGAAGGAGATTGTGGAGTACCCTTTCCTGGCACTGTCTCTGCTTGCATGATGGTGACTTGTGGGTTCACAGTTATATGATCTTGGAAGAGTGGGTGCTCCTAAGGGGCCCAATAAACTGTAATTGGTTAAAAGTTACTGAGAAAATACATATTATAATAAGAGGTAGAACTATTCTTTAGAATCTATATCCTATATCCAAGTCTGAGTAGAACATAAGGGGCCAGGAGTTTCACCTTCTATTAAATTCCTTATAAGGTTGGAGAATGTTAATACTATCTACTGTCATCAGTTCTATCTTTCAGTGGCTGAGTCTTGATATAAGGACCTTAAAAAAGAGTGAGAATTCTGTATCTTCCCATATAATTGGTTACTATTAATAATTTCTTTCAGAAGATAATATTTATAACACTTGAGAACTTTATCATTATTAGGGCAGTTAGAAGGAAGGAGGGAATACATGTGAATTGAGTCTGAGGCAATGACATATAAATAATAAAATTAAGGCATGAGAAAGAGAAATATGCTGGTAGAAGGAGAAATAGAAAGGTAAAATGGGGTATGTTATCTCATAAAAGAACTTTTATAGTAGAGGGGAGGATAATTGGGGTTGAGGAAATGGCACACAATGTTTAGATCTCATTTTCATCTTAAAGGGAGTATAACATACATATTTTGTCGGGTATAAAAATTTATTTATCTTACCTTACCAGGAAGTAGGAAGAGAAGGGGATAAGAGAAGGGATTATAAAGAGTCAGACATCACTAAAATAAAAACATATACTTAAATTAAAATTTTAAATTAAAAATTAAAAAATAAAAATAAAAAAATTGAAATTACCCAACATTAATTTTGAAAGGAAAATCTTTATATGTAACTAGTAATATAATGATGATATCTATAATTTTTAAAAGATATTACTTTAGGGAAAAATAATTCACCTGCTCAGCAATTAGAAGAATAATCATCTTTAAGCTATACTCAGAGTCTATCCATTGTGTAAAAAAACTTTCTTATCAAGAATTCTACACACTTGCTAATAATGATAGGAAAGGATTTTATTTTATGTTCTTGCAAGAGCTGGTATCTAAGATAGTAGGGCACATCCTTGAAAGGAAAACACAATTTCTTTTTTTTTTCTCTCTCTCAAATCCACTCATTTCCCATTATTTGGATAGTACAGAAGTTACAGCCTATTCATAACACCTAATTCCCCCAGGTTTACATGAGTCTCCACCCTACCCCTGATCACATCTCCTAGCCTGTTTCTTATTCTAATTCATGTCTTCCCTCTTTAGGTTTAATTTTTCAGATTTCACTTTCTTTTCCCTGATTTAAGTTGCATTTCTCTAATTTAAGTTTGTTAACTCTGTGGAAAGTAAATCCTCATCCAATTCTCACAGTTGTTTTCTTTTTTTTTTTTCTTTCAATAATGCATTTTTCCCTTTGTTTTCTCTTCCTTAGTCCCCAGATGAGTTTTCCAAGGTAATTATTGACTGTTGTTCAGTTATTTTAGTCATGTCTGATTCTTTATGACCCCCCTTTTTTGGAGGGAGGGAAGTGGTTCTTGGAAAGGAAAGAGAGAAATAGTAAGAGAAAGAATTGAATATTTCTGCTATGCATATGTGTTTTTCTATCTATAGTATATATATACATATATACACATACATAGAGATGGTAGATATTTAGATTTGCAGATATTAGCTAGCATTGCACAGTCATTTTTCTGTGATATTCTTTAATATCACATCTGATGAAAGATAAAATGAGACATGTATTCTACTATAAAGTAAAATATAGACCCTCACCATAGTTCAGAGATGAGACATTTGTTGAAGTTATCTGACTGCCAATGATTCACATAAAACTATTGAGCACCATTTACAAAATCCCTTTATTCTTGTTGCTAAAAGAAATAAATAGTTTATTCCTATTATGTGCATTTTGGGGCACCTACCTTTGCTCTCTTGTTGAGTGACACAATTTCAAATTCCTTCCTCTGGGCTTTTTTCTTTCTTATTAGTTATTTATGAAGATATGAAGTATTCTTTTTCAATACAAACAGCAGTAAGCAATTCAAAATATTTCTTAATTGAAGTGTTTCTAATTATGAATAGTATTCAGGTTTTAATGAAAGGTGAATTTGGATCTTCTGAATCTTCAGTGATACTTCATCAAAGTTAAATATTACTGCAAGAAAAGTGGGTGGGGGTACCCTAAGAAAATCTATGATTTCCAAAGTGTCTCTCATCTTGAATAGGCAGTTCAATCCTTTCCCATATTCCACTCCATTGCAAATCTTTCCCAGATGCTCTGCTGGCAGAGCAGGAAGTTAGGTATGCTAATTCTCCCTCCCATGCTGTGGATGACTCAGCAGAACTAATTGGTGAGGGAGGTGTCCTTTCTGTCAGGTCATTCTTCTGGTTAATGTGGTTGCTGGAGGCTTTTCAGGAAAAGGCATCAACCTAAGTTTTGAAACTTGTTGATGTCTTACAATGCATGTTCTGCCTTTTGCTTTATTAGCTCAGGAGCTGGGCTGCATTAGGCACACCATTAATCTTGCCTGTGGAATTCAGTGCCTTAAGCAAAGTGACTATCTTGGCTATTTTGCTAGTAAGTTGAGTTTTATAGGGAAAGAAAATAAATTAATCTTGTCCATACAAGATCCTGTTTGACTCTAGAATATTATGATTGTCCTAAGTCTGTTCCTTCTTCACTGGAGCAAAAGTAAGTTCAGGTAAATAGGGAGTGGGCTTATGTCTGGCAAATTTAAAATTATCCACATAGGAAAAAAATGCTTGCATCAATTGCCAAACCCATACATTCCTAGAAATTAACTATAAAGTTTGGGAAGAAGCCCTGGTTTACTGTATACTGATTATTATTGCATATTCTCTGCCAATCTTGAACTGCAATGGAAAATGTGGACAGAGAATTCTTAGATGTAAAATTTCTATACTTTAGAGATTTTTGACTTTTAAATTGGACAGTGAGCATCTGGTTTTCAATCATCTTTTGGTGTTTACTGTGCTTTATTTGATTTTATTAATGCTATAATCACATCAAAAAATCCCACAAGAAAAACAACAATTATGTATAATATGTAATATATAAAGATAATTATCTTTTAGCAAATCACTGCTCATTTGTATATGCATTCAACAAATATGTATAGAGGGTATACTAGGCTGCTGTAGTACTTGGGATCTTTCCATTTTCTTGAGTATGTACAAGTATTTGTATGTGAGTTTACATATTTGTGAAAAAATATTTAGAATGATTTTCAACTAATGTTTTCATGACAGGGAGCTGTAATCCCATTGGTATAGGTCCTTTTTCCACTCAGCCCTTATAATATCTTTAAAAGGTCATTTAATTAATCTCTAGTTAAAAAAAAAATACTAGATACTGAACATTTCAGTAATGAGCTACTGTAATGATATCTTAATGATCCCTAACACAAAGGACATAGTTGAAAGAATAATGATTTTAAGTGGGGGAGGGATAGAGGAAGGGTACAGCTGGACTTGGGTCCAAATCCTGGGTTCATTGTTTACTACCTGTGTGGTGATGGGCAATTATTTGTCTTCTTTTGTCATCAGTTATCTTATCTTTAAAACTGGGAGGGGAGGGTGAATAGACTCTATTATTCCATTTGAACTCTAAATGTGTGGTCCTATGATAGGGCACAAAGTATGTCATTGGTCCATTCTTATAACTCTCTCATTGCAATAGGACTTAACAGGATTGGTGCTTTATGATAATATTTAAAAGCCTGAGGTTACCTACATATCCTAATGAATTGTTTTAATAGTCTTTTAGTGGAATATTATTAGCCTTCTAATGTTGAGATTAACCAAAGAAATTGGGAAAGAAATAATGTCAATCATGCCTCAAGGAGAATCATTAACTAAAGGAAGGTTATCTTCAGGACCATTGAATCTGATTGCTTTGATTTCCCTCTCCTGATTATTTCTGGGCAGGTATTCGGATTGATCATTTTGATTTTCTGGTGGATAAGAACCCTCCAATGATGCATGCTACTTGATCATTAATTCAGCAAATCTATTAAATACCTACTGTGTGCAGATTCTGTTGTAAATGATAAGAGTTGAAGGCTGGAGCTAATAACACAGATAACTAAAATATACACTATTCAATGATGAGTGCTTTAAGGAGATGCAGCTCAAAGAGCTATATGAGTGTTCAAGAGTTATGCTCTTATCTACAGGGAGGATAAAAAGGAGGTAAGGATTCTAGTTAGACTTTAAAGGATAGGTAGAAATTCAACCAGCAAAGCAGCAAAGGAAAAAAAAATATTTGGGAAAGTATATGGTCAATCCAGCAGAAAGAATAATTCAGTTTGAAAACAGCACAAAATGCTTGGAACAAACTAGAATGAAACAGGTATTTGGGTAATAATAGATTATGGAAGGTTTTGATCATTAGGCAAAGAAGGTTAAACTTATTTGACAACCAAACAGGAACTTTTAAGAATCTTGAACAAAGTAATTCAATTAGTTCTTCATTCTCATTCTGATATAGTCCCTTTAAATTAATTTTTGTTAAAGGCACAGTCAAGATAGTGAAGTAAAAGAAAAATTTTTGCTGAGCTCTCCTTACATTGCTCTCTAAATAGCTTTTTTAAAGGTCATTAAGTGGAATTCTAAATGATATAATATACAAACAGTTAGAATAGGTAGTTTTTTTTTGTTTTTGTTTTTGTTTTTGCCTGATGCAGGACAAAGGACAGAAAGTAAGGTCTGAAAAACTAGGATGGGAGCTGACCAGGAGCACAGCAAGGCCAAAGTCATGCTGGCTAAAGGCCTTGGTGTTGGTGGAAGTAACAACAGCAGTAGCAGTGGTCCTGAGAAAGTGCCTAGTGCCCAGAAATGGCAAGGAAATTAAACATATAGTCAGAAGGAGATTATGGAGGACCACTTTGCTAGCACTACAAGCAATGATTGGGTGCCATTTTGGGAACTCCATTGTCTGTTACCCCATTTTCAATTCAGGAAAAAAAATAAATAAATAAACACTTGTCACTGGACGGGACATTATTCTTGGGTAAGGATCAGAGAACAGTCCAGAACAATGACCATCCCTCCCCCAGAATCATACTATTTTGGAAGCATCAAAAACTGGCAGGCTTCTAGAACTAGAAATAAGACTTAAAATCCTAAAAGTTCTCATACTAACAATACCAAAGGTAAAGGGAACCCAACTCTAACATAAAGTCCAAAGTCAAGAAATAGACCAGAAAAAGGAGCAAACAAACATAACAATACCTGACTATAAAATTCTACTATGGTGACAAGGAAATTCAAGACATAAACTTGGAAGAAGACAGTGACTTCAAAGCCTATAGAAGCAAAAGCCTTACAGAAAAAATGCCAAACGATTTCTAGAAGAGGTAAATAAAGAGATTTGGGGGAAAAAAGAGAACAAAGAAATGGTTTTTAAAATCAAATAATAGCAGTAGAGGAAAAATTAAAAAAAAAAAAAAAAGAAATGAGAACTATCCAAGAAAACTAAAAAAAATTAATTTGGTAAAAGAAGAAAATAAGTCCTTAAAAAATACAATTAGTTAAATGGGAAGTAATGTTTACATGAGACACTGAGAAGCAATATCAAACAAATCAACAGAATAAAAAAGAAAATGTGAAAAAATTAATTTAAAAAGTCATGTAAAATAAATTAAGAAGCAATAATTTTAGAATTGTTGAACTATCTGAATGTTATGATCAAAAAAGAAAAAAAGAGGGGGATAGTAGAAGAAGAGACATTATATTTTAAAAATCTGTATAGGAAAACTCCCCAGATATATTTTTAAAAAGAGAGAGCGAGAAAGAGAGCAAAATAGAAAATGAATGACTTCACAGTAAGCCCCTGAAAGAGATCTCCAAATGAGAAAATTAGTCAAATCCTAGAGTTCCACAGATCAAGAAAAAATTTTCAAATAGCCAGAAACAAGCAATTTAAATATCATAGAGCTCCAGTGAGGGTCACCTAAAATTTAGTAGCTATTCCAGAAAAGAATGGAGACCTTAAATATAATATTAAAGAAAGTTAAGAGATAAATTTACAATATTCTTGTAATACAAGAATATTGTACCCAGCAAATCTGAATATAATCTTTCAGGGGGGAAATTATATATAAATTAAATGAAAAAGACAATTTCAAGCATTCCCAATGAAAAGATCAGAGACATTCAAACATTTGATTCAAGAAAAACACAGAAAGTTAAACATAAGTGAGAAATATAAGGAACCTATCAAAATTATGTTGTTTATATTCCCAAATACTAAAATGCACTAATAAACCCTTAAGAAATTTATTATCATTATGGCAGTTAAAAGTAGTTTAGTTATGGAGCTATGGATTGTGTTGGAATCATCTCAAAAAAAAAAAAAAATGAGGTGATGAGAAAGAGGGATATGCTAGGAAAAGGGAAAGGGGACAGGAAGAAGCGAGATCTTCACTCATTTTAGTTATATTCAACCCTTCATGAATTCATTTGAAGTTTTCTTGGCAAAGATAATGGAATAATTTACTATTTTCTTTTCCAGCTCATTTTATAGGTGAGGAAATGAGACAAACAGGCTTTTAAATGACTTGCCCAGAGTCACATAGCAAGTAAATATATAGTAAGTATTTAAGGCCAGATTAAAACTCAGAAAGATAAATTTTCTTAATTTCAGGCCTGGCACTCTATCCACTATAATACCTAACTGCCCACTGCAATGAGGATAGTTCACACACACACACACACACACACACACACACACAAAGGTACTCAAAGAATTTTTTTTTTTTTAATAAGGGAGGTGAAAATGAGAGAATCAATATTTGGACCTCACTGTCATCTGAACTGGTTCAAAGATCTCTTAATTGACAAATCTAATAACTTTTATTTAGGATCATTAAAGACCTTAATCTTTTCTAACCTTTTTGAAGCTTTTGATGTTAACTATCATCTTTTTTTTTCCCCTTAAAACCTCTTCTCCCTCATTTTTTATGACAATGAGCTCCCCTGGTCCAACCCCTGGCTTTGTAAACTTTCCTAGCTTTCCTTTGATGAATTTTCATATTATGTCCCTGCATGTTAGCACCCCTAAGGATCTCTCTTAAGTTTATCTTCTCCCTTTATATTATTCTGCTTGGTGATGACCAATCTTATGGATTCAGGCATAATATTTGTGCAGATAATTCTCAGAGCTATATGTTCAACTCTGGGCTCTCCCCTGACCTCTAGCCTTGTATCTCAAAATGTATATTGGACATTTCAATCTATAGGTTACATTCACATAAATATATACATCATGGCTACATAGCTCAGAACTGGATTCACTTTCTTTTCCCCAAATACCTTCTCTCTTCCCCACTTCCTTTTTGTATTTGAATATACTCCCATCCTCCTAGTTATCTAGGTTCACTACTTCATTATTATCTTAGGCTCTAACTCCCTTTTTATTCCCATGTCTAATCTTCTACCAAATCCTATCTATCTATCTTCCTCTCCCTCTTTTTTTTTTCTCCCTTCTTCTCTTCCTCGAGAATTCCAGAATTTTGCCATTGTTTGGAATCTAGATTACCATGCAATAATTTTTAAATCACACTTTACCTCTTTTAGTAACTGATAAAAATCCTGAGCATCAGTCTTTTTTCCTTCTTTGATCTTCTTTTTTAATATGACAAGCAAACTTAATTCCAAATTATCACAAAACTGTATAAATGTATCATTAAAGTTAATGACCATCTAGCAAGTAAGTAACAATTACAGCCAGCCAGCATGAATTCATCAAGTGCAGGCCATGCCAACCTAATATCATTTCCATTTTGTCAGAGTTACTGGACTGGTAGATCAGGAAAATGCTCAGCTATAGTTTACTTTGATTTTAATAAAGCATTTTCTAAAATCTTTGATGTCATCCTTGTGGAGAGATGAAGCTCTAAGAACTAAATAATCATATAGATTTGGAACTGGTTAAATAGCTAGACTCAAAAGAATAGTTATTATTCATATAACATGAATTTAGAAGGCTAGTTCTAATAAAATTCCATAGTGATCTAGTTGTGTGGTCAATAATATTCAGCATTTATTTTTATCAATGACCTGGATAAAGTTATATCTTAGCTATTAAAAAATTAGATGACAAAAAGATAAGAATAGGGAACCTGTGGGATAATAGTAGCAGAATTCTAAAAGAATAACAATAGGCTACTCTACTAAGCTAAAATTTATTTAGGGAAAAAACTCTTACATTGGGTTTTAAAAGTCAATTTCACAAATACAAAATTGGAAAGTCATGGCTAAAGAGAAGTTTATTGAAAAATATATACATTTTACAGGACATTAATGCAACATGACTCAGTGGTGTGATATGGAAGCCAAAAATGGTAATGAAAACTTAAGCTTCATTAAGGGAGGCATAATGCCAAAGGAAAAAAAAAAGACATATAAGCACCACCATATTCTACCCTAATGAAACCACATTTTGAGAATTGTGTGTGTGTGTGTGTGTGTGTGTGTGTGTGTGTGTGTTTCCTTCATAGTTCTGGATACCATATTTTAGGAAAGATTATGGCAAATAGAGAATCAAGAGGAGGCAACAAAGATGTGATTAGGTCTGCATCTTATAAGAGTTAATGGAAAGTTTATATTTATTTTCAAGAAGAAAAGATTCAGATGGCATATAACTATATGACAGCTGTCTCCAAGTATTTGAAAGGCTGTTATGTAGACCAAGGGATTATATTTGTCCTACTTGGCAACAGAAAGCAGAAATGAGAGCATTGGATAAATTTTGGGGAATCAAAATTGGGCTAAAAATAAATAACACTTTTTACAATTATAGCTATTTAAAAATTGATTGATTTGTGAAGTAAAACTTTCATCTTCCCTGTAAATTTTCTAACAGAGGCTGGATGAACATTTTCTTTTTTTTTTTTCTTTCTTTTTATTTATTTGTTATTTTATTTCCCCCACCTATATGTAAAAACAATTTTTAACATTCCTTTTTAAAATTTAGAGTTCAAAATTCTCTCTTCTTTCCCCTCACCCCAATTAAGAAGGCAAGCAATTCAATGCAGATTATACATATGTAGTCATGCAAACTATTTCCTTATATCCTGTTGTAAAAGAAAATATAGTCTACAAAACAAAACAAACAGAAAAACTTTCATGAAACATAAAGTTTTTTTTAAAGTATGTATTAATATGTATTTGGACATCATGTGTTCTCTTTCTGGGGATGGAAAGCATTTTTCATCATAAGTCTTTTAGAATTATCTTGGATCATTATATTGCAGAGAATAGCAAAGTCATTCATGGTTGATCACCTTATAATATTGCTATTACTTTGTACACACTTTGCATCACTTTCACTTTGCATCAGCTCATTTAAGTCCAAGTATTTCTGAAAGCATCCTATTCAGCATTTCTAATAGCACAATAGTACTCCATCATAATTACATGCTGCACTTTGTTCAAACATGATGTTTGATCAGTTGATGTATTTCCCCTCAATTTCCAATTCTTTATTTCCAGAAAAGTGCTGCTATGAATATTTTTGTGCATATGTATACTTTTCCTTTTTGTTTTTTCTTAATTTCTTTTTGTATACTGACATAATAGTGGGATTGCTAGATCAAAGTGTATGAATGGTTTTATAGGCCTTTGAGCAAAGTTCTGAATTGTTCTGCAGAATGGTTGAATCAGTTCAAAACTATACCAATCATTCATTGATTACAGTAATTTTTTCCCTATCTCTACAAAATGTTCATTTTCATTTTCTGTCCTATTGGCCAATTTAATAGGTAAGAGGTAGTTCCACAGAACTGTTTTACTTTCAATTTCTCCAAACACAAATGAGTTGGAACTTTGTCTATCTATCTATATAGATATATAGATATGTATATATAAATATAGTTAGGTTTGATTGCTTTATCTGAAAACTGTTCATCTTTTGGTCATTTATCAACTGGTGAACGGCTCTTATTTTTTATAAAATTGACTCAAGTTCTTTCTGTTTGCAAAATGAAAGCTTTATTAGAAAAACTTGCCACACTCACCCCACCCCATACTTGCTTTTGCTAATTGTATTTCCTTCCATATTTATTCCATTCCCTTTCTCCTTTCACTGTCTCAAAAGTTTTGCATCTGAGTGCACCCTCACTCAATCTGCCCTCCCTTCTATCACCCCACATTATCCCCACTTTATCCTCTTTTTCTTCTACTGTTTTGTAAAGTAAGATAGAGTTCCAGAATCAATTGAAGGTATAGTTATTACCTCTTTGTAAGACACTCATTTTTCTTCTTCACACTTTCATTTTCTTCCCTTTCACTATAAAAGTTTTTTTTCTTGTCTTTTAAAAGTGAGATTATTTACTTCATTCTTTCCCTTCTCTTGCCTTTTTCCCAGTACATTTTTCTTTCACCCCATAATTTTTATGTTTTTAGGCATTATCCCTTCATATTCAAATAACACATGTCCTCTGTCTATAAATACTCCTTCTAACTCCTCTAATATGAGAAAGTTCTTATTAGATACAAGAATCATTTTCCCACTTAGAAATGCAAACAATTTAACTTTATTAACTATGATTTCTATTTCCTATTTACCTTTTTCTCCAGCCTTATATTTAAAGTCAAATTTTCTATTCAGCTTTTATATTTTTATCAAGAATATTTAAAGTCCTCTCTTTTATTGAATATCCATTTTCCCCTGAAGGATTATACTGAGTATTTATGGGAAGATAATTCTTGGTTGTGGGTTCTACCTCTATAGAATTTAGAGTTATTATTTAAAGGCATTTTGAGGAGTTTGGGGGAGTACTCAGGTGAGATCCTACCTTTTCTTTCTCATTTTAGCTCTGCTTCTGGATGAGCATTTTCAATGATGCTATCAAAGAAAAATTTGTTCTTTAAATTGGAAAAAAATTCTTTTTTTCCTATCATTTTCTTAGAAGTTAAGATTCTGATATTCCTTTTAAGTTTTGAGAAATTACATTGGAAAATAGGTGATTTAATATTTTATTTTTAATATGTTAGGGAGCAATTATGTATATTTTAATTCTCTTAGTGATAAAATACTCTTTAGTTTGAATCTCACCAAATCAGATTAAGGCAGCAACCCCATGTGATGTCAAAGTTCCAAACTCAAGCTTTAATTTATCCTTAAAATAAATATAACCCTCTTTACATGAATAATATTAAAATCATGAAGGTGCAATAAATTTGCAATATCATGATAGTCATCTTTTCATTGGGGATTGAATTTAAAGCCAAAAGACACACATCAGAATCCTAACTTAAATATTTCAACTCATTTAATCTTTCAGAGTCTCAATTCTAACTCTATAAAATGGTGACAATAATGCTTGTTTTACATATTTTGAAATTTTGTTATGACAAAAACACTTTATATTATATAAAGCAAAATGTAAATATTAATTATTATTATTTCCTCCTTTCAAATGATATGTTTTTGAAAGAAGAGTTCTAGAATAGGTACTGTCTTTAAGAAGGAGTAGAGCATTAATTATGGAATTTCAGAAGTAGTTACAAGATTGTGTGTGTGTGTGTGTGTGTGTGTGTGTGTTACTTAGGGAAATGAGAAAAGCACTCCCATTCACAGTACAGATAAAGCACCTTCTAACTAAACTAAATTAATTCCATAATTTCTCTATGATGGTCATTCTTAAAATGAGAAACCATTAGCTCTCACTAGCATGTTTCTCCTTAACAGCAAGCCAATAGATTCAATTACCTCTTAGCAAAGGCATTTCCTAAGATGTCACATTAAAAACAGTAGCTACAAAACATTCTCCTCATAAACAATGAATGTATTATCACACCAATTCTCACAGGACTCTAGGGAGAATATATTCTATCATTATATAGTTGTAAGAAGCATATGTAGGGGTAATGTATGTAGCCACAGTAACTCACAATCATGTATTCCAAGAACTTTCTCTCCTATGGAACACCCTCAAAACTGCCTGGCTTACATTGTATCTCTTTTGGGTAAGCTACTTAACTGGACTCCCATAGTCTGCTTAAGTCCACAGGTTGATTTTCAATTTTGATCTCTCTCTTTAGTTCATGGTATTCTCTTATCTTTGCAGCCATAGGTCACACTCCTTTTCATTCTTGAATTAATTACTCTATAATTATGTCCATCTGAAGGATGGGGCTCTACACATTTTTAAAAATATATATTTATTTAGCATTTCATTTTTCCCATTCCATGGAAAACAATTTTAATATTCCTTTTTAAAGTTATGAGTTCTAAAATTCTCCCTCCATACCTCCCTCCTTTTATTGAGAGGGGACAAGCAATTTGATATAGGTTATATATGTGTATGTATGTGGTCATGTGAAATGTATTTCAATATTAATCATATTCTACAAACAAACATATAAACAAAACATTGACCAAAAGAAAAAAATCCAAGAAAAATAAAGTAAAAATAGTAAGCTTTGATCAATATTCAGATTCCAGTTTTTTCTCTGAAGATGGATAATACTTTTCATCTTAAGTATTTAAGTTGCCTTAGATCTCTGTATTGCTTAGAATAATTGTCACTCAAAGTTTGCTCATCTTAGAATTTTGCTGTAACTGTGTTGAATCTTCTCCTGGTTCTACTCATTTCACTTTGCAATAACTCATGAGTCTTTTCATGTTTGTTTGTTTCCTGAAAGCATCCTATTCATCTTTTCTTATAGCATTATAGTATTCAATCAAAGTCATATGCTACATATTATTTAGCCATTCCACAATTAGTAAGTCTCCCATCAGTTTCCAATTCTTTGCTAACAGAAAAGAGCTGCTGTAAATATTTTTTGTATATAGAGGTTCTTGTCCTTTTCCTTTTTTCCCCTATCTTTGTGGGATACAGATCTACAAAGTTTTGTCATTGCTGAAAAATAGTGTCATTCCTAAGTCAAAAAGTATGCATGATTTTATATCCCTCAGGGCACAGTTCTAAACTGCTCTCCAGAATGTTTGAATCAGCTCACAACTCCACCAACAATGTATTAATGTCTCAATTTTCCCACATCCCCTCCAAACTATTTTTTTTTTTTGACCTGTTAGCCAATTTAATAGTTGTGATGTGGTATCTCAGAAGTTTTTTTAATTTGTGTTTCTCCAATTACAATGATTTAAAGAATTTTTACACTTGGAAATAGCTTTGATTACTTAATCTGAAAACTGACTATTCATATCTTTTGACCATTTGTCAACTAGGGAATGGATTTTGTTTTTATAAATTTAAGTCAGTATTTTTATATATTTGAAAAATGGAAAAGAAAAAGAAAAATGAGGCCTTTATTAAAGAAATGTATGTGTAATTTTTCATATTTATGATTGATAACTATTTACTGCTCCATGCCATTCACCCATTTATTCTATTCTGATAACTATTTGCCCCTCCGTTCCATTCCCCCCATTTATTCTATTCTCTCTCTCCTTTCACTCTGTTTCTCCTCAAAATTGTTTTGCTTCTGACTGTCTCCTCAATTGTCCCTTCTTTCAATTACTCATGCTTATCTTATTCTTTTCCCCTCCTACTTTCCTGTATGGTAAAAGAGATTTATATGCTCAATTGAGTGTGTATTATTTCTTCTTTAAGTAATTTCTGATGTGAGTAATGTTTGAGTGTTGTTTGCTACCAATAAAAGTTCTTTTTTGTCTCTTTTATGTGAGGTGATTTATATCTCTATGTATTTTTCTTTCTTGCCCCATAATTTTATTTTTAAATAATATTCTTTTCATGTAAGAATCTTTAACCCTATTGAGTCTCTTATAATTTTCCTTTCTTCTTATGCTTTTTTTGAGTTTTGTATTTGAAAGAAGAATTTCCTATTTAGCTGTGGGTTTTTAATCAGGAATTCTTTTTTCACCTGAAGGATTATATGTAGTTTTGCTGGGTAGCTGGTGTTTGTAATTTCAGGTTCTTTGCCCTTTGGATTATCATATTCCAAACCCTCCTTTAATGTAGAAGCTGCTAGGTCTTTTGTTATCTTGTCTATGGTTCCACAATATTTGAATTTTTTTTCTGTCTGCTTGTAATATTTTCTCTTTCACCTGAGAGCTCTAGAATTTCTTAAGAATTTCCATTTTGCAATCTCTTTTGAGAGATGATAAATGCATTCTTTCAATTTTTATTTTATATTTTAGTTCTAGAATAACAGGGAAGTTTTTCTTGATAATTTCTGTGATTATAGCTTTTTAATTTTTATCAGTTTTTTAATCTTTGGAAGCAGTTACTACTTAACTTCCTCCAAGACCTACTCCTGATTTTCTGGGTCCTGGTCTATTCTGGTGTATCCTTCTTTGAAATGCATTCCACTCTTACCCCGTAGCAGAACTTTCCTGCTGAGTTTCCTGGTTGTATAAGACCGTAAAATTGTTTTGACCTGTTATTTTGTGGATTAAAGGTACTTAGATTTTGAAGATACCTGCCTTTTCTTTGCCGTCTTCACTTAGCCTCCTGTTTTCCTGTACTTTTTAAAAACTAGCTTCAACTGATTTCTCAACTACTGCATGTATCTTCCTTCATAATAGTTCCATTTATAGATGATTATGGATGATTGAAAGAGGAAAGTCCTCTTCTCCTTGTACCCCTCCATCCCCACACACAGGAGGTAAAAAGATAGATATTTCTACAATTTCTACATTTCCTTTTAACTTGCCAAAATGAACTTATTCTCCATAAACTCTGGCCTTTTAGGGGAATGAAAAAAATGTTTATTTTGATTAGTCTCTAAGATCTTGGTTAATATATCCAGAAAAGGATGTTCATACTTTACAGAGAGATCATCTCCTTAACATAGTAACAGCTCATCATTTGTGAATATAAGTTGTGTATACATCTGTAAATGTGTCTAATATCAACTGAACTAAGGTCAGGGGGAAGCAAGGACCATACAAATACTTATACACTTAAACTTGTGTGTGCACACATGTATGTGCACATATATACACAGAGTATCTAGAATATACTGTTGGAGTCATATGCACAATACGTGGATATGTATGAATGAATACACATATCTAGGCACATATAGAGCATATTAGTTACATGTAACAGTGAGTAGAAACATATACACTTACTTCTTTATATGTTATGTTTTTGTATGGGTATTGGAGCATAAACAGAGTGGAAGAGAAGATATGAAATGATGGAAGAAAAGGGGAGAAAACAGGTTTAATACATTACAGTGGAAAGAATGTGGGATTTGGAAGCAAAAGACAGGATTGAAAGTCATTAGCTTTTGCTTCCCAGCATTAATATTTTACTGTAATTTCTTCCCTCTCCCTGTCCCAGCCAAGGAACTGCTGGGGGCAGTTATAGCACCTTTCTGGAGATTGAAAGAACCTATCACTTCTGCAAACTTAAACCCTTCAAATTCAGCATTAAAAGAGGAGGCATCACAATCAATATGTGTATGTAGGGTGTCAATTGTGCACCTCAAGTTGTGTTGGATATATTTCGGAGATGTAAAATATCACCTGTCTCCTTAGAAAATTTACATTCCCCTTAAAAATACAAACAAAAGAAAATATTAAAAAGAAAACAATTAAACATGTTCTTAAATGCTAAAATGAAAAGCAGGCTAAAAGCAGTATGGGACATCTGGAGCACGGGAAACTAAAAGCTGCAGGCTAGAAGAGTCATGGAAGTGAGATAGAAAAAGTTACTTCAAGGTGATCTATGAAAGATGGAAAAGATTTAGAAGAAGAAGTAGGGAATTCTTTGTAGAATGAACTGGAAAATAAATAAAGAAATATGTGGAGACAAGAAGAAATATGTGGCCCACTAGTAAGAAAACCACTAGACTCATTTGAGAGTGGGAGAGAAACACAGAGAGAGATAGACAGAGACAGACAGACAAAGACACAGACAGAAGGAGGAAAGGAGGAAGAAAGGGAAGAGGTGGAGGGAAATAGAGAATTCTGAATGTCATGCAGAAGATCTGTGAGGGAAAAGAACTAGTTTTAGATTAAGAGTTTTAGCATGAGTTGACAACCTAACTAAAACAAGTTTATTTATTAGGCACTAATATTATTTTGTAGATTTTGAATTTATTTAGAGGGTCTGGGAGCATAGTGAGTGGTAGAGAATGAACTAATCCATTTTGATGTGGTTAATGCTATGGCAACATTAGGTCCTTTTGTGGAAGGGAAAATAAAAGTTCTTTCACCTATATTGAAATTCCCTACAAATTAAAAATTCAGTAGCTACATTACTTAATTACTTTTGTGTATAAAGCAGAATTAATGGTCGTTATTTCTAATGGCATTTGTCCATAAACCTTGATCTATAAACTATATTGTATGTTTAAGATTTTTATAAGTAAAATATCATTTAATGGTAGTTATGTCCAGACAAGCGTTTTAGTTATTATTTAGTTATTTGAACTATGATTAGAGCAGGAAAATGTTAGAAGCTACATTTTATCAAGAAATTTCAAATTTTTAAAAAAACTGTTTTTATTGGGAATTTTTTTTTAATTTTTTAGTATGATTAGAAATGCACCCCCCTCCCATTCTACCTCCATAAGGGAAACTTCTGATCAATAGATTTTTAAAAAATAATAATAAAATAAAACCTTGGAGGTCCACATATAAAAACAAATAATTTATTGGTACAGATATAAGAAGAAATAAAAATGCATAGCTTAACAATTAGTGTGGCTACATAGACCTTTAATAGATACAAGTATATATGTGTGTACACAAACATACATATATAATATAATAGCTAGGTAGTACATTGGGTGAAACACTGGACTTGGGGTCAAGAAGGCCCATCTTGAGTTCAAATCTGATTTGAGACACTTAATAGCTATGTGACTCTTGCCAAGTCATGAAACCTTATTTGTCTTAGTTTCATCATTTATTAAATGAGTTAGAAGAACATGACAAACAACTCTAGTATATTTGCGAAGCAAATTACAAATGGGATCAAAGAATTGAATATGACTGAAAAGCAGCTGAACAAACACACAGATACATGCCCGAGTGCCTGTATATATGTATTTTACATATATATCACAATACATATGCTGTTTAGATTAAATTAATTAAGAGTATATCATCTGTCTTAAGTAAGAGTAAATTGTAATTTCTCTTTGAAAAGCTCATTAAGATATCATAAATCTTTTTTCAATAATTTTCATATATACACATGTGTATATAAACATATATTTGTATATACACACATGCATGTATGCATAAATATATATGTATATATTATTTTTGTTTAAACATAAACATAATATATATATATATATCTAGAGAGAGAGAGAGAGAGAGAGAGAGAGGGATGTTTGCATATGTATATATGTTTGTATATACATTTATGTGCCAAGAAAATTATAATAACTCTATTTGTAGTTTGCAAATCTTGTCACCCTGTTTGTATAAGGACCCCCACCCTGAATGCCACCTTCCTTTTTGTATGGTCCATTCTATCTATTAGGGTGAATTACAAGAAAAAGCTAACCTGAAGAAGACTTTCCTATTTCTAGCCCCAGCCACAAGCTCTGTCCAATCCAGAAGCATCCCATAGCCAATTCATCTCCTGTCTAAATCGAAACCTATATAAGCCATGACCTTTTCTTCTGGAATTCTGTGCTAGTGCCTTATGAGGCACCTTATTGATAACTTGATAAAGCTTTGATATTTATAAGTACCAAAGTAACCAACATGCCTTTATTTTGTAGTTTCTCCACTTTTTCCCTGGTCTTTATTTATTTACCTAAGGGACCTATCCTCTTTTGCTGTAACATTCAAAGTTCTTACTAACAGATGTTGCAACTTTTTCCCAAACAATGGAATATTTTAGTTCCGTGCCTTTCTGATGACCATGAGACAGTGTGGAGTCACCTGGAAAGTCCTTAGATTCTTTACTTCTTATAGAAAGACCCCAACCCCATAATCATAGTCTCTTGCATTCTGCCTGTGCATACACATTCTGAGTGATTGTTATTGCAGAAATCTTCAATAAAACTTTCATCTTTTCTCCTCAAACATTTGTGATGTCAAATTTATGATACATCAAAATGGATGTTGTAGATCATGCTTAATTTAAGAGAAAAATGGAGGGGAAAGGAAAGAAAAAGAAGAAGCCATTGAGACTGATAAAATGAAGGGAAAAACCAATAAAATAGAGGGCTTTGGAACTGTGCTTAGAAAAACTAGGCTTAAAAACTACCTGGTTCTCTAGGACTGTGAACAAATTGTCTTTATTTATTTATTTTTTGAATCTTAGTTTCCTCATATGTACCATGAGAGACAGTTACAGTAAAGAGATTTCCAGCTGAGGTAGGAACTTGAATACCTGGAGATCCCACTTGTACAGATCAATCCCCTTTTCTCCAAAGAAAACAGTTTGGTAAATAATACTACATTAAACTAAGAGAACAAGAGGAAAGTGATATGCAAATGTGATATGATAGTATTAAAAGGTATGGATTTGAAAAGAGGGGATAAAATACATACACAAATATAGAAATTGAAAAAAAAATGATGTTAAATAAGAGAAACTTCAAGATTCTAAGAAGTACAGGAAAGAGAATAGATTTTAATGTAGAATATTTCATCATTGTGGTATGTTGTTAGAAGGTAAAATCCTTCTTTCACACACTAACACTCTATTATCCATAAGAGCTGTGGGGGTAAGAGTAAATTGTAATTTCCCTTTGAAAAGCTCATTAAGTACTGTTCAGAGCTCTTTAACTATTCTTGTCTTTAAGGAGGCTTTAGTCTGAAAGGGATTTCCTAAACCACCTGTGGCTGTGGGATTGGAAGGAGGGGGCAGAGGACTGTGTGGTCTCTTTCAGTATTGGCAACTTCAATTTACACAAAAGCCAATTTGTTCTGTTTGATGCAGTAAGTCAGAATTAGGAGTAATGGTATGGAGTTGCAAAGTCAATTTGAGTTTTTCAAAAGGGAAATGAGCTGCCTCAGAAGAAAGGGATTTCCTCTATCTTAAGGAAGAAGGTTTTCCGGAAGAGAATTGTTGACCTCTTGTCAGAGATCTTGCATAAGGGATTAATCCTCTCCAAATTGGACTTGGATTCTGATTCCTTCCTCTTTTGAGATTCAGATATTCTTTGAATCCAAGGTATTTGGTTTACACTGGAGATTCAAATAACATAAGTATCTAACTCTTGAGAATAAGTAGGACAGAGATTCCTCTATGCATTGATACACTGATATTTTCTATGTCCAAAAAAAAAAAAAAAAGAAAAGTTTAAGAGTACTATTTACTTTTGCACTTCTATTTTTATATCAAGCTTTAAGGTTTGCAAAGTTTTTTATATATGTTATCTCACCTGGAATTTGCTACTTCTTTAAGGTAGGTACTATTATTGTACCCACCTTACAGATGAGAAACCTGAGGCTGAGAGAAATTAAGTGACATGATGAGGGTCCCATAACTTGTAAGCATCTGAAGCAGGATTTGATGGTCTTCTTAACTCTAAGTCCAGTATTTTAATCAGTGTACAACCTAGCTGCTTCTCAGGAAGCTTTTCAACTGCCTTTTCAACTTTTCAACTCTTTTAGAAATAGCTATATGCAAATAATATAACTAGAAGAGGAAAGACATCATAATAGGTAGAGAACCCATGTAAGATCCAGGAAGATATATATTCAAGTCCCTTCTCAAATATATTTTGGATTGTGTAATTATAGACAAATCTATTAAACTATCAGTGCTCCAGGTAAATCTAAGACTGTAGTAACAAAGCATTTGCCTATGTGTATTGATAAAAGAATTTTCCTCATCACTAACTTTCTATACCAGGGAAATCATAATTCTAGTATTATTCTATCTTCAAAACAGAAGATGAGGAAGACTGGCATAATGGGTAGAGAGCCCACCTGGGAAGACCCATAGATAAGCACTTAAGCTCTGGTTCTGACTTAAACTATCTTTGTTACTCAGGAAATGGTACTTCTCATTGTCCAAAATAACACTCTAAGACACTTTCTGATTTGGCTTAAAAGAATGAGTTTTCTTATTGGGAAATTACAGGAAGATAATATGTTTATTTGTTTACTTTTGTGTGTATCTGTGTGTGTGTGTGTGTGCGTGTGTGTGTGTGTGTGTGTCTGATATAGAAAGACAGAAAAAGAGAGGGATTCAGAGATAGAGAGAGAGACTCAGAGAGAAGATGCAAAGAAACAGAATTAACAGAAAGAGGAGAGAAAGAGAGATGATAGATACAAAGTCAGGGACAGAGAGAAAGAAAAGAGAAAGAGAGGAGACATAGATTGAGACATGCACATAAAGAGGCAGGGAGATCTGCCAATAAATACAAAACAGATAGAGAGGCAGAGGTAGGGAACTAGATTGGAAAAATGATGTGGAAGTCTGCTGATGCTGTATCATGCTAATTAAGTAATGTTTATTCATATTGTTAACAAAATTAAGTACCCACCTATGGGTGGGTGTTAGGAGCTAGAAATACAGAAACTTAAAACAGCAAAAGTAGAAACGAAAAAAAATTCTTGCTCTCAAGAAGAGTACATTGTATAGGTACTAAACTTATAAGCAGATAACTAAATACAAGGTTGTAGAGGGGAAATGCTAACAATAGTAGTAATCAAGAAAGTTTTCCTGAGGAAGATGACTTGATAGAAGGTGAGAATTCTAAGAGACAGAGATTAGATTAAAATTAAATTTCTAAATAGTAAACTATTCATTCAGATTAAATCAATGACTGTACTTCAGAATAATATGAATGAATGTGGAAGTATAAAATTTTAAATATAGAAGATATCTTAGAAATCATATAGTATATGCCTTCATTTTGCAGATGAGGAAACTGAAATTCAGCAAAGTGAATAGACTCGCCAAGAAAAGACATCTCAGTTAGTGGTAGAGCTAGTTCCAAACCCCCTTACATCCTACATACATGTGCATAATATATATCGAATGACTTCTATTTTGCTGTAATGGATGCTAACTTAAAATAGTCCAAAGTATAAAAGTGTTTTTGTTTTGTTTGTTTTCTAATAGTTTATTAGAAGACAAGATGTTTGGAATGTTTGTCCCATTTCTTTGTTTGAAGGAATGATTAACTAGTAGACAATGAGAAAGAACTGGCAGATTTTGATCTTGCTCCCACAAAAGTGCAGAGATCATTGGTCATTCATGTATTTTATAAAGTCAAAAATTTTCCTTAAAAAAAGTTCAAAGTTCAAACTACATGTGTATAGTTAAGGCAAACATCACAAATCATTATAAGATGGATGTGTGAGTTGAAGTCATTTATGCCCCAAAGCTGTATCAGATGTTTCACATTTATTTAGGGCTTTTTTTGGCACACATTTGTGAACTAACCATCTATAAAATATCACATGTTATAACAAGGATATTGATATGAGCCATAGGAAAGTAGGAAAATTTCTTTTTGTTCCATATTTTTAAAAATACTAATGAACTAAATATTAAAACAAAAGGTACATGTTACTCATCTTAGATATATAATAGAGAAACTGGTGATATTTAATTATATTTTCAATTTGAATTTCCTTTTTTTTAAAGAATGTAATAAGTTGAGTTGATCTTCCATGAAAATATGAGTAGAAGTGGTACAAAATTAAAAGTTGTGAAGGGGTCATGTTATGAATTTGTGGAGAGATTATATACCTGATAAAATATATTTTTAAAATTCTCAGTGTCATTGCAGTAAAATTTATGCTTCATTGCTTATTATCTGATATAAAATTCTCAGTAGCTAGGTTTTCTCTTAAGAACAAAATTATCATCAAGTAAAGGAATTAGTTTTGGTCAACTGAGGCATCATAGTGCTTTAGGTCCTAGAATTCTTTGATAGAATTTGCACTGTTCTCCTTGCTACCTTGCATTTCCATTCCATTCCATATGAGAAAAAGGGTTGTGCATAACCCATCATTTGCCAATGTATGTACAATCCTTGATTGATTTTGTTTTACTAACCTTGTAAAGTAGGTCAGATGGTCAGTTATTTGAAGCAATATTTATTGAACATCACACAGTATATAGAAAGTCATATATTAGTGATGTGCTTAACAAAGAATACTAAGTATAGATAGTCTGTCATGTAGAGAAGAGAATACCATATTTAAAATCATAACATGTGTGTGCAAATGTTTGCTTTACTGTTCCCAGTGTGCCATTGGAAAATTCATTGAATTTTTTTTGTTCTTCTTTACATGTCAAATTACAGTTAAGCTAGATGTTGGACTACTTTTGTCTTTTTAAAATGGAGACTGTAACCTCTGCTTCAGAGATTTGTGAGGCTGAAAAGACACAGAGAGAGAGAGAAAGAGAGAGAAAGACAGAGAGAGAGAGAGAGAGAGAGAGAGAGAGAGAGAGAGAGAAGGAGAGAAGGAGAGAGGCAGAAAGAGAGATTGTTTATCTGTGTGTAATGTATGTGTTGTTTTGCCAACAAAGAACTGTGTGAAAGTATTATTACCACCAACATCATTATAGATAACAATACTACATTGGATGTGGAATGAAAGTCATCTTTTTTTCTCAGCAAAATTTTCGATTAAATCCTTGTTAAATTCATTGCAAAGGACAATTAGGCATGTAAATGCTGAAATATCTGGAGAATTATACATAGTAAAACATGACAATATCATTGAGTGAATGAATACATGAAATAATGAATGAATAAAAAAGTCATTTAGTGCTTATACATATATTTACCAATTACTATATTAAGCAATGAGCATACAAAAAAAAAAAAAAAATCAATAGATTTCCTGTCCTTCCCAAGAGTTTCCATTATTAAAAAAGAAAAGCAAGATCATATATAGAAGATTGGCAATTAATAAAATTGGTGTTTGTGTGTGTGTGCATAGATAGAGATATATCTATTTACCTAGTGGAGCTATGGTTTTTTTTTGTTTTTTTTTTTAAGTTGGCAGTTAGATCAATGTATATTCTAGCCATGAGCTTCAGAGATGAAAAGGTTAAGATTCTGAGTTGTTAATTTGTTACAACCTGACAGGATTGTGCAGGATTATTGAGTTTTAAAGTCAGACTCTTAGAAATCAAAGGCAGTAGGACAGGGAATCTCCCAGACTTTTGATGTGGGTAGAAAATGTCCTTCTGTCTCAGGAATATTGAGTACTTTTTTTTGTGTTTTGGGTTATGACATTGTGCTGCTGGATTTACACAAATATGTTTTGTTGAAGAACCCTGACTGAAATAGAAATATATGTCTCATTGGTAAACATCCTGGTACATTTTGAAGAAACCTTCTAGCTATTGTTGCATTAGAACATGGCTAAATTAGTATGTTCTTATAATCTCTCCATCCCTTAAGGTTAAGCCTGGAAAAAAATACCAAAAAATTCCAGGAAGAAGAAGGAGCTAATTCTGTTTTCAAAGGAGTCAAACAAGAAAAAAAAAATACACACAGCAAGGTATGCAAACACCCTTGAACAAGTTTAACAGTTTATTTGCTGTAATGGGCTGAGGTTTGAGTTGATGCACTGAGGTCCCAAGTACATGAGGCTAAATAGTAATTGGGCTATACTCTATTAATATACATGATTGGATAAAGAATGGTCCCTGCCCACTCTTCCTGCAAGTCCTGATGTGTTGTATAGGAAATGACGATTTTGGTGGGTGGAGGCAGAGGGAGACAGGAAGAGAAGCTGGGAGAAATTGGGCCTGGGTTCCATACTCCTCGCTGCTGGTCGTGTGGCTGCTGTGTCTAGCTAGCTTCTTGACTCAGCTACACACATTGTTATTGCCCATTCTCTTCCACTTCTGATCCTTCTTCACTGAGAATAAAGACTGACGATTTTCCCCTAACCTGAATTCCTGACTCTGGCTGATTTTAAAATACGCGATCTTCACAATTTGCTGCTTTCAATATATTTTTTCTTTTAAATTGTGAATTTATATATATTTATTTCAGCAAAGGATAGAAAAATATATTATAAGAAATTCTGAGCTAACATGTCAACATATATGTTATTTTAACATGTATGTTAAAATGCACTTTGTTCTAGTCCCATTGACCTATCCAAATCAGTAAGCTTATAGATAGTAAGGGACAATGACAATTGCAAAGGGGTAAGTGGATGTCACATGCAATCTACCTGAAAGATCAAAGTAGCATAATTGACATCATGATTGACAAATCATTGACAATATTATAGATTAATCAAAATTCATATTATGCTGAATCAGCAGAAGCCATCAAGAAACTACTGTCAGAGCTCTTTGTTCTAATGATTTGTAAATTTCTGGGAAGTTTCAAATATTCTTCAATACGACCAAGATCACCAAAAGAGAGTTTTATGATTTTGAGATGATGTATAAATTTAAAGTTTTACTGACAACTTTGAGATAATTTTGCTATGTTAATGAACTGACTCCAAGGTGGAAGAGATAGGTGTTCTCCTATTTCCTCCAAGAAGCCTAAAAAATGAGACTTGAAACTTCAAACTCCTAAGCACTTTTCCATCTCTATACAATCCATGCTAGATAGTGTCCCTAACTTTATCCACGATTACATAATGATATTCTTTGTCTTTTTTCTCCTTTTCCCCATTCTCTCCAAAACACAACCTATGTCTCTTCACCAACCTATCCTCCAGACTTCATATTGTTTGTCTATGTATTCCTTTTGTCACTTGTTTCTGAATCTTCTGTGTCTTAACAAAATGTGATTGTAGTCCTACATCCCACTGCCATCATGGGTTCTCCCAGAGAGTACCCAAAGAATCAGGTATACCTTCTCCCACTTTATAATTTCATAAATTATCAATTCAACATGTATTTAAAAACTAATGAGAGAGTAAACTTCCATTTTGTCAGTGTCTGATTTTTATCATTCTTTTGTCTCTTAATACTATTTTTAAAATGTTCATTATTTTTTGAATAAGTATCACTGTTTATCCCTTCTTTCTCCTCCTAAGCTTATATATATATATATATATATATATATATATATACACACATATGTATATATTTATATAAATAAGTATAGTCAAGCAAATAAATACATATTATGTCTTAAAATGTATGTCTTTTTCTAAAAGTATATCTGATTCACCAGTTCTCTGCCAAGGAGCAGAAATTAAGCGTACTGTCTTTAAGTAGTAGTGTACTCACTATTAAATTAGTGCCCTTGAAAACTAAAAACTGGCAAGTTAACAAAAAAAATTCAGAAGGAAATTATTTTAGCAGATCAAAATCATTAAGTCCTCATGGCCCCCAAATTCATTACTTTTTCCCACAAGGGGAAGGGAAGAAAAGGAGAACAAATTTTCTGACATAATTCTTATTTTTATACACAAAGGTACGAAACTCAATGAGAATAAATTTCTTTTCAGGTAATGCTCAGTCCTTAGAGTGCTAAGCTTAGAAAAATCAAAGAAAAGCAGGAAGATTATAGATATGAAATTTGCAGTGGAATTGTTATAATATTGAATCATTTTTAATTATGGTGCTCTTCATCAAAAGTGACCTTTGAAGGTTCCATTACATTCCTACTATAAAGCTTTGAATTTTTTAAAAGTTTTATTAGCTGATGAATTTTAGGTATGGACATTTTATATGATCTCAGAATGTCATCTTGCCACCAAAATTCTCTAATAGTAGTGAGATTCTGAACAGCATTGACATTATTATGTTTAACTATAAGGAAGTTAGACATCGGTAGGAAATTTCCTTTGTCAAGCAGAATATTTTCTTCTCTTTGAAGTTTTTTTTTATGATTAATTTCTCATGTTGGTCAATTCTGTGCAACATATTGTTCATTGTTGTCAAGAATGGCAGGAAAGATAGAAAAAAAGAAACCTTGGTTTTTTTTTTTTTTTTGAGGATTTATTTGACAGTAGAAAAAATAGTCTAGCCTCATGGGAGCTATATAAAAAGAATTTCCTCTCTGAGAGCAATATTTAATTACTAAATCAATTGAGAAATATTTATTGTGCACATACTAAGTTATCAGTATTGTATAAGGTGTGAGATGGGATAATACGCTTTACTGTCATAGATTTTATAATGGTTCAGATCCACTTTCTCTTTACGGCACTATTCTCCATCTCATCTTGTATTTAGCTTCCTGTTAAATCTGTTCAATTTTTTAATAGTATGTTACCTCCTTTATTAGATGGAAACTATTCTTTTTTTCTCTCCTCCTTCCCTTTCTATTTCTATTATCTGAACTAACATAGTGTTTGGGAACATATTAATATATGTTTGTTGTTTTTTTCTAAAGTTGAATTGAATAGAAAGATGTTAGATAAAGAGATAATCTTAACATTTAAAAAATTAATAAATAAGTAATTATTGGAATGTTCACTTCTTTCTCTGGTCTTATAGAATAAAAATATTACAAGAATATGAGAAGTGAGAGGATTTTAAAATTTGAGGTAATCAAGTAAAATTTATGGAGAATATGGGACTTGTGATTAGCCTTAAATAATAAAGGGAGAAGCATTCCCTAAAGAGAGTGATGAACAAGTCTAACAAAGTGTTGATGAGCCTGGTAGGTATATAGCCCTGGAAGAAAACCAGTTTGACTAGAAATTGAGCAGGAGGATAGTGTGAAGTAAATTTATAGGAATTGAAATTACTTTTCTAAAATCATATAAATAGTTAGGAGAACTAAGATTTAAACTAGATCCTCTGGATCTTCCATTACCATGCTAAAATAAGATATTGAATTAATTTTAGTTGAATGACTAAGTGAAGACAGTTGATATGTAAAAACAGGAAATTAAAACAAGTTATCTCTGGTCTAGAAACCTTGTTATTAACTTAATGCATTACTATGATCAGGTTATTAGACTGATAGAAAAGGGAAAGAACAAGTATTTCTTATGTACTTGTTATATGCTAGACATCCTGCTAAGTGCTTTAAAAATATTACTTTAACTTTGCAATAGTCCTATGAGATAGGTGAAATTAGAATCTCCATTTTACAGTTAAAGAAATTGAGATAATCAAAGTTTAAGTGACTTATCTAGGGTTATATATTTAATATTTGAATCCAGATTTGAACTCAAATATTCCTCAATCCAGGTATAACACTCTATCTATGCATTACATTACTTAATTACCTCCATTAAGCGTTATCGATATTTATACTATCAATAAGTAGCATAATAAGAGCCTTAAAACTTAACCCATCCTCTATATTTTTGTGTATATCGATTATGTGGGAAGGGGTGCTGGAGAAAAATAAGGGAATGTCAAACAGGCAGATTGATGTTCTGTAATCCAAAAACTGCTAGAGTAGTTCTAAATGACTATAAGAAAACCAAAGGTCTGTTCAGTTAGATCCTAATAATATTGTATTATCACGCAAGTCAGTAACACTGCTCATATAAAGTTAAGAAATAGATGGTGCTAGAATAGGTTTGCGAGCTGGTCCTACTTAAATCCATAAGGTTAATAAGTTTGACAGGAAGATACTGGATGTTATATGTTCTTTCATATCCTAGTAGGTTAATGAATAGAACATTTATCAGTCATTTACCTACTTGGTCAGGTATTATGATAAGTGATAGGGATAGAACGTAGTAAAAGTAAATATATTACTTTTCCTCAAGGAGCTTACATTCTAATGGGAAAAGACAGAACATAAAGTGAAGATGTAAGGTACCAAAGCAGTAAGGTCCAAAGAAGTTAAATTTCCAATAAGAAATGAACAAAAAAATAAACACTTTGATTAAATGCCAACAAAAATGGAATCAAATGTTGCTAGTCATAGATCAGAGCTCCATACTGCTTTTTGCCAGTAGTAACTTCCAAGTCTTATAACAACTCTCATTTTTAAGTCAGGCAACAAGCAGTATAAAGAAACAATAATAAGCAAATTAACAAACTATTAACACCAAAATTTTAATATCCAAGCCTAGATTATTCAAAATAAGAATTTAAATTGAATGGGTATTAAATTTGAAGATGAAAATTTTGAAGACTCTGATGTCATTGAATATCTTTACTTAGTATAAACTTCAGGGATTATTCCTAGTAACAAATTTATGATAAGATAGTACCAAAATCTCAAATGATTTTAAATAGTAGATGTGCATGATTTGCTAGAAGCTTTTTTAAGTTCCTGTTGAAATATGACAGAGATAATCTAATTAGTGAATGTGATGAAAAATAAAACTAATTCAATAAAGTCGTTTTTACTGCAATCATAATGAATTAATGTATTCTCAGAATATCTGTCAGAAAACTGGGGGGGAAAAAAAAACTTTTAGCACCTATACAAATAATATATACAATAGCTATATTAAGACCATGGGAGAAAAGGCAGAATAATTAAGAAATACTCAATATGTATCACATATCCCAACAGCATAAATAAAACAAAACAAATTTGTGATTGTGATTGAAATTGGAAATATCTAGTATCAAGATAACACACAGTGTGTATATATATATATATATATATATACACATATGTATATATGTATATATAAACAAATATACATATCCTATATATACCCACACATATTATATATGAATGCATCAGTATATATATAGTAAGAAAAAAATTTTTTTTCAATTGAAGTCAGTTTTAAAAAGAAACGTAGAAAGGAATAAAAAAAGGAAATCATAAATTCTAGAATCTCTTAATGAATAATTGAAAGCAAAAGTGAATGGGTTTATGATGATACATTGATTCAAAGCAATAAAAAATCCACCATCAATGAAAAAAGTTTCTAAAAAAGGCTTGAAAACTTGAAAATAATTTATGGACAAGTAAGAATGAGAAAATGCATCATTTCCAGTCATTTAAAGATAACCACAAGAAATCCAACATAATTGCTCATCCAATAAAGAAGAAGCCAATAACAAGAATATTAGTTCTTAGCTCAAGAGCACTGCATTAAGCTATTTGTTGAGCTCATAGCAACCATAGTTTCATTTTGGGGGCTTGTATTCAAGATAAAATGAATGATAACTACCTTTTTCAGCAACGAGAAAAAAAAAAAAGATGCTGTCTGAAGGAATCTAGAAATCACAATAATAACAGGAAATATCATAAAAAATGAAAAAAATGGCTTAGGTAACTAAAGTCTGGGTTTAAGAAGATGTAGTGAGGACATCAAAAAACCCTAATCCCAGAACTCCAGGCAGAAACTTGGATCTGGGTGGGTCATGAAGATAATATTTTACCTATTTGTAACAGAGTTATCTAGTCCTGAAGTCAGAAGGACCTGAGTTCAAACTTGACTTCAGACACTTAACACTTCCTAGCTGTGTGACCCTGGGCAAGTTACTTAATCCCAATTGCCTCAGCAAAAAAAAAAAAAAAAAAAAAAAAAGTTACATTACACACTGTGTACAGGTACATTAATATAATGTATTCCATATGTTATAAAAATTTCTAGTACGATTCCTATTTTACAATTGAGGTAGACATATTTTAAGTGACTTAACCAGTCTCATGCAGTTAATGACTATCTGAGACTAAATGTAAACTTAGGTCTTCCAACTGAAGGACTACTGCTTTATCCTCTCAAACTATGGATATATTTTCAAATTAATTTTATGCATCAATTAAATAGATATGTATAACATAAGATTAAAAGGAAATCAAGATACTAAAATAGTTGTTATTAGCCTTATAGAAAAGGGATATCCAGCTATTTTTCTACATTTTACTTCTGTTGTTGATTGAAAATTTAGGGGACTATAGTTATAAAATTTTTCATATTCTGCCAGATATAATAGTTTTACATATTTTTTCCTATTTGAACACAGGGTTTAATGTAAGAGAAAAATGTTAAAGAAGGAACATGATGTTAAAATATAAATTCACAAATTAAAAAGGAAAGAAAAGATAAAACATAAAAAAATCCTTCCATTAAGAAATAAAATAAAATAAAATATTCTTAGCATATATTTTCTAGTGTAAAATGATTCTTTATCTAAGAATTGTGATACTGGTTAATATACATTTTAACTCATGGAGAAAATGAGGGACAAAATATTTGATCATTGCAAAATAAATAACATGAGTTCAAGGGTTTTTGTTTTTTTGTTTTGTTTTGTTTTGTTTTTTCCTTTTGCTAATAGAATTTCTCTGTGATGTCCTGTATTTCTAATCTGGGAATTTAGTAGAAGTGAAATGGACTATCCAGTCTGAAATTTTCTTAGGATTCAGGAATAAATTTTACATCAAAATGTCCACACTCCTATAAAGAAAACATCAAGCTTTATAACTTAGTCATGTCAATGTTTGCTTACCTAGATTTAATGAAGTCAAAATGGAAGAACTTTGAAAGCCACATAAATATGATATCTAATTGTTTAAAACTATGAATTTTTTTTGAATGTCTATTACTTTTATTATAACATTATGTTAGATTGGTAACTTGTACAGATTGCAAAAGTACAAATAGCTTGTAGAATTGGGTCCTGAATAAAACAGGAACAGGAAAATCAAATCTACTAACTTCAGGAATTTGTACAAATCTTTTTAACATGCTAAAACTTCTTTTTGAAACAGAAGTCTTTTTTTTTTTTAATAGCAATTTATACTGTTGATATTGTATAGCTCCAAAGATGGGGAAAAAGTAATACAACCCAAAGGGCAAAATCAGATGCACAGTGGGATAAGCAAGTTGCTTTATTATTACTATTTTTTTGGCCATTCAGTCATTTAATTCTGTCTGATTCTTTGTGATATCAGCTAATTGTGTGTTGTTTTGTTTTTAAAAGTTTCTTTTTTTTTTTTTTTTTTTAATTTAATAGCCTTTTATTTACAGGATTTATACATGGGTAACTTTACAGCATTAACAATTGCCAAACCTCTTGTTCCAATTTTTCACCTCTTACCCCACCCACCCCTCCCTAGATGGCAGGATGACCAGTAGATGTTAAATATATTAAAATATAACTTAGATACACAATAAGTATACATGACCAAAACATTATTTTGCTGTACAAAAAGAATCAGACTCTGAATTATTGTACAATTAGCTTGTGAAGGAAATCAAAATGCATGTGTGCATAAATATAGGGATTGGGAATTTAATGTAGTGGTTTTTAGTCATCTCCCAGAGTTATTTTTCTGGGCATAGCTAGCTCAGTTCATTACTGCTCCATTAGAAATGATTTGGTTGATCTCGTTGCTGAGGATGGCCTGATCCATCAGAGCTGGTCATCATCTAGTATTGTTGTTGAAGTATATAATGATCTCCTGGTCCTGCTCATTTCACTCAGCATCAGTTCGTGTAAGTCTCTCCAGGCCTTTCTGAAATCATCCTGTTGGTCATTTCTTACAGAACAGTAATATTCCATAATTTTCATATACCACAATTTATTCAGCCATTCTCCAACTGATGGACATCCATTCAGTTTCCAGTTTCTAGCCACTACAAAAAGGGCTGCCACAAACATTAGTGCACATACAGGTCCCTTTCCCTTCTTTATAATCTCTTTGGGATATAATCCCAGTAGTAACACTGCTGGATCAAAGGGTATGCACAGTTTGATAACTTTTTGAGCATAGTTCCAAACTGCTCTCCAAAATGGTTGGATTCGTTCACAACTCCACCAACAATGAATCAATGTCCCAGTTTTCCCACATCCCTCCAACAATCACTATTTTTTCCTGTCATCTTAGCCAATCTGACAGGTGTGTAGTGGTATCTTAGAGTTGTCTTAATTTGCATTTCTCTGATTAATAATGACTTGGAGCATCTTTTCATATGACTAGAAATAGTTTCAATTTCTTCATCTGAGAATTGTCTGTTCATATCCTTTGACCATTTTTCAATTGGAGAATGGCTTGATTTTTTATAAATTAGAGTTAATTCTCTATATATTTTGGAAATGAGGCCTTTATCAGAACCTTTGACTGTAAAAATATTTTCCCAGTTTATTGCTTCCCTTCTAATCTTGTCTGCATTAGTTTTGTTTGTACAAAAACTTTTCAGTTTGGTATAATCGAAATTTTCTATTTTGTGATCAGTAATGATCTCTAGTTCTGCTTTGGTCATAAAGACCTTTCCCTTCCACAGGTCTGAGAGGTAAACTATCCTATGTTCCTCTAATTTATTAATAATTTCATTCTTTATGCCTAGGTCATGAACCCATTTTGACCTTATCTTGGTGTACGGCGTTAAGTATGGATCAATGCCTAAAAACTATGAATTTTTAAAGAGAACAGTTGAAGTAACAAAAGTAATATGAAAGCACATAAGTTTTGCAAAATGGACTACTAGTTTTACTTCTAATTTATTCCAAATTCTTCCTGCATCCAGTCATACAGGACAAGAATGCCCATATTTCATGCTTATCTCCATTGTTCTTCATGATAAAATGTAATTTTCAATATTTCTGCTTGTTGAAATATTTCTATTTCTTCAAGGTCATAACCAAGGGCTATTTCTCCAATTAAAACTTCCCTGATCCTTTGTGGGTAGAAATTTTATTTCCCTGCATTATTTATTCTTGCTTTCTTCTTTGACCTTAATGAACCCTGTATTTTATAGATATCTTTGTGCATGAACTAATCTCTTTATTAGATTGTAAGCTCCTTGTGGTAGAGACCATGTTGTTGTTTTTTTTTTTTCCTTTATATTCCAACTTGTGAATAGTTAGATATTTAATAAATATTCATGGAACTGAAGTTAATTGAACTGTCAATATTTTAGAGGAAGGATTGGATAAGATGGAGGAGGAGAAAGGAAAGTCTGGAATCAGGAAGACAAGCCAAGATAATGTTATTTCACTTAGGAGAATTGGGCTGGTCATGTTATAATGCATCATCTACAACACAGATGTATATAGGATTTGGACCATAACCCCAGGAAACTAAGAAGAAAAGAATGAGGAGAAAGGAAAAAAGCAGTCTACTTGTTAGCAGCTCTAGTTAAATGGTAGGGAAGGAAACAGAAACAAATTTCTAAAATGATTGTTTTTGTGTTATCTGTAGATTTTATCAGTTAACTGTGATTCTTTTTTTTTTTTTTTTTTTTTTTTTTAATTTTGCCATCAGTAGTTTGGAAGATAGTACATCAAGAGCTGTGATTTTCAAAGACATATAGAAATGTGTTCCAAAATATCTGGGAAGGAATGATTTTAGTTTGTTTTAGAACGATGACATTTAAATTATTGAAGTCTACACTTGTTTAATTATGCAGATTTGGATTTTGACTTCAGTTGATTTATATAAAGATTTTTCACAATCACCATTTTGAATGAGTCTTCAATGAACCTTAGTGGAAATTACTTGCAAATGCAAGCAAGAACAACATGTGGACAAAATGACTAATTTTTGTTTCTGACTAAATGCCCTGATAAACGACCATGACATAAAATTCAGACCAAGTCTGTATTTTTTTAAGCTTAGTTATTTTGACCCTTCCCTGGACAAAATAGACATTTTATGTTTGTGTATTTCTACCTTACTTAATTTTTGCAGCATACTTGGAAATAAGAAATTTGCTTTAAAAAATAAGTGACATACCTTAAAACCATGACCACAGAAAGCAATTACACACACTAAATCAGCTAGTCACACATGCTTGAAATGAAAACATTTTCAAGTTCATATGCCAAAAGCAGCAGTGTATTTAATGTGACTTCTAGGAAGCTTTTCATTAAATTCATGGCTGACCCTCACTCCTAAGTTCCTTCTATGTATTCTGCTCAGAGGGAAACCCCTATCTTTATGAAACCAGGATAGAGCAGAGTGTGATCTGAAAGAAGTCAAAAGGGTCATGCTCACTTCAGTGAAGCTATGTGAACCAGCAGTTATAGGGCTAATTATATCCATCAAAATATGTTTCACCATCTTCTAGTGTGATAACATGACTTGACCAATTCAATGTCAGTTAAGTGCAAGTGACTTTGAAAGAAATTACTAAAGTGCCAAAGGAGCAAATTGTATGGAAGTATTTGGAATGAATTCAACAAAAATTTGTATTATCGTTTGAAGGATATATGAAATTTTGTTTTATTGAACTTTGGTTTAATAATCATAGATAACAAAATGAATACATAAGCATTATTTCATCTAGTGATATCATCCATCCTTTGCTTTGTCTAAATATTAATTTACTTTTCTGTGAAAAGACATCTTGGTGATTTTTATAAATCCATTATTAGGTATGTTGGTGCTCCTTTTACACTACTTCTATTTTACAAGTATTTTGATATAAGAAGATTGAATATACATACTTTTAAAAAGTTAAATACATGACTGAAATTAATTATAAATTGCAAAACCATAATTAAGTTTTCATCTTTCTCTATTTCTTCAGAGTGTTTGCTTCTGATGTGGGAGGTCTCTTATTCTACCCATTCCATTATTCCACATTGGAATACCTCACATTTCTACTGGACATACTTCACTGACTTTCACACTTTTAGGCTTTTGAAAAATTGTTTCTATAATTCACTATAACAAAACCTAGATATTTTAAATATTCCATGTAATGAGAGCTACTTTTAAAGGAGGGATTAAAATGATGGTGGTGGGGTTGGGGAATTTTCTTAGAAACAGTATATGTTTCTAGGAATTAGAGGATCTTTAACTTGTAAAGAATGAAATTATTTCAGTTCACAGGGAAAAAAATGGTTACTTTTGATTTATTTGAATGTTCTATGAATTATTTAAATTCAATCATTTTATCCATTATTGACATTCTGATCATGGCTTTCATTGTGCCCATGCAGGTCACTTACTGGTCTAAAGATTACACATATGACTTAAGGAGGGAAGAGAAATAATTGGCACCATTCAGACATCTTATCCAAAGCCATATTTTATGTTTCTAATACTCTGCTTCTATTTATTGCTTATCACTGTTCATTTCATTCAAAACAGCTGATGAATTCCTAACTATCAAATGAAGTCCCTCCCTGGCCATTCAAAACAGAGTCAGTGAATTTGATTAAAAATTCTCTAATCTGCATTCCCACGAATCTATTGTGTTCTTTTAGATTTACACATATTATTAGCTGATTGATTGACAAAGCACTTCTATTTTTTCCTTGTCATTTCTCCCTATATGTGTTCCATAGAATATGTATATATTGTGTATTTTTTCAGTGATTTTAAAAATGAAAATATTTCTGTGGCTACAAGATAGGCTTATATAATTAGACCATTATAGAACCCAGCATACATTATAATACTGCATATAGTGAGGATTTTCAAAAGATTTTTAAGTAGACTGATTTAAAATCTAGAATATAAATACAAATATATTAGGAATGAGTAAAATATATGGTTGTTTGACAATGTATAAGTTGTATGTGAGTATTAGGTTTATTTTTTGAAATATTTCTTTTACTTCTTTCAGATCCTGAAATCAAGAAAAGATTGCAGGTTCCTATGATCCTATAGGAGAGAAAATAAAGGACTAACAGGATCTAATCAAAATGCTGATATACAGGAAGATATATTGCCCAAGAATAAACTAGAATACCCATCTTATTTAGGGATAGAAATGGAGATAGCTTTATCACTACATTATGGTTATTCCACCTGCATTTTTCATCACTCAAAGGCAAATATAAATTTGACCTAAGGGGAAAATTATAGCTATATGTGTATGTGTACACACACACATACACACACACACATATACTTATATACATACATAAAGTGGAAGTTTTCTAAAAGAATTCTAAAAGAATGAACTGCTTTATGGAGCCATTCAAAGAAAGATGAAAGAGCACTTAAGAAAATATTTTTGATCATTTTACAGATTTGGTAAGGTGATTTGTAGGGTTACTTCTATAATTTGCATTTTATCATTTTGATTTTAGAGTAGTTAAAACAACAACAATAACAACAACAACCCCTTGTCTCAAGGTTTAAGCATCTTTAGTTATCTTTATAGAAAACCATCTTAATCAATTCTGAAGTTCATAGCCTAAAGCATGGTATCCAGAAGAGCTAGATTCAAGTGCAGTCTCAGGTACATATTAGTTGTGTGATTCATGGCAAATAATTTAACCTTACTCTGCAAATGCAGAGTATAGTATCTATATCACAGGACTGTAGTGAGGATCAAAGGAGATCATATTTGTAAATCACTTAGCATAGGGCCTGACATACTATAGAAGTTTAGTAAAGACTATTGTGTTTGTTTCTTTACCTTTCCCTCTTTAAAATATTTTTTAATGGCCAATAACAACAGTGTATTTTTATGGAGTCTAAAACAAAACAAAGTCACAGGTGACATAATTGTGAAATGATATATGAAAGTAAACTATTAAATGTTCATTTTAGAATGACGAATTGATGAGGAAGTTAATGAGGTTCCATAGCACAAATTATGAAAACTTCCATTTGCTGTGCCTTTAAATGAATGAAAGGGTTTGAGAAGGATTAGAATTGAAGGAGTTGAAAAAGAAACCTGCCAGATACACCAATCATTATGTTTCTCTGGAGGTTAATGGCTTTTATATGATAGTTTGTACTTTGCCTCACTTTAATTGGTTATATAATTTTCTTTGTGTCTTGCAGCTGACAACTTTTCAAGGACAAAGACTGAGCCCTGTGGACCAAAGAAACCCTAAATTGACAGATGCACTAAAAATCAACAACTCAGCAAGTAAAAATTTGTGAACCTAAGTTGAAATATCCCATGAAGACAATGTCATCCCAACAACAGTAGTAAGAAAATAACTCTAAATTTCTAATAGAGCCAATTTTTGGAATTAGAGAATCAAGGTGAACTTGCTCGTTTTCATTGAAGCAGTGCCAAAAACTTGACATAAACTTCAATTTACAGCATTGAACTTTATGGCATCAATTAGAAGAAAAATTTTCCCTTACAAAAATAATCCAGAAGGAAGTCAGTTAATAGCTATACTCTTCTGTTCTTCTCATAAAGCTTATTTGATCTGAGAATCTTAAAATTCTCACCATTAACATATTCTGTCAACTCTAAAACATTTCCCCAATAATCTCAGTTCCATCTTCTTTTTTTTTTTTTTTTGATTTATACTCTTTTTTTTTTTTATTTAATACCTTATATTTATAGGATATATACATGGGAAACTTTACAGCATTAACAATTGCCAAACCTCTTGTTCCAATTTTTTCACCCTTTTTCCCCCCCCCCCCCCAATTAGGATGACCAGTAGATGTTAAATATATTAAAAATAAATTAGATAACTAAGTTAGACCAAACTTATTTTGTACAAAAAGAATCAGACTTGAAAAATAAAATTATTGTAAGGAAACAAAAAATGGGTGTATAAATAAAGGATTAATTCAATTAATGTTTTAGTCCCCGGTTTTTCCGGGCATATGTTCAGTTCATTCCTTCCATTAAAAATTTGTTGATCTCATTGCGAGGATGGCCTTCCATCAGAACTGGTATCAATAGTATTGTTGTTGAAAATAATGTTCCATCCTGCTATTTCCCAAATCGTTAAAAATCTCCAGGCCTTTCAAATTATCCTGTTGGTCATTTTTACAGAACAGTAATATTCCATAATATTCTTCCAAAATTTATTCACCCATTCTCCAACGATAATCCTTCGCCAGTTTTAGCCACTCAAAGGCTGCCACAAACATTTGTGCAAACAGGTCCTTTTTCTTTAAATCTCTTTGGGATATAATCCCAGTAAACACTGTGGACGGGTATGCACAGTTTAAACTTTTTGACATAGTTAAACATTTCCAAAATGGTTGGTTTGTTCCAAACCACCAACAATGAATCAATGTCCCAGTTTTCCCCCATCCTCCAAAATCATATTATTTTTCCCTGTCATTTAGCCAATCTGAAGGTATGTGGGTTATCTTTGATTGTTTAATTTGCATTTCTCGAAATAATGACTTGGGTCTTTTCAATTAGAAAATTTTCAATTCTTTCTGAAATTGTTGTCTTCCATTTTTCAATTGGAGAATGGTTCTTTTTTATAAATTTTAATTTCTATTTTTAAATGAGGCCCTTTATCAGAACCTTTGACTGTAAAAATATTTTCCCCAGTTTATTGCTTCCCTTCAATCTTGTTATTATTTTGTTTTGTACAAAAATTTTCAAAAATTTTTCTATTTTGTGATGTAATGATTCTACCTTTGGTCAAAAGACCTTCCCTTCCACAATCTGAGAGGTAAACTATCCCTTTTCCCTTAATTTATTAATATTTATTCTTTTCCCAGGTCATGAACCCCGTTTTACCTTATCTTGGTGTAAGAAAATGGATCAATGCCTAGTTTCCCATAAAATTTTTTCCCAGAATTTTTATCAAACAGTGTTCTTATAAAAGCTGGGATCTTTGGGGACAGGTTGCTATTTTGTTGGTTTTATCCCTTGAAACAATTCATTCCATGATCAACTAACCATTCCTTAAATACCAAATAGTTTTGGTATCTCCCCTAATATAATTTTAGATCTGGTACAGTTAAACTTTCATTTATTTTTTTCATTAATTTTGAAATTTGACCTTTTCTTTTTCCATTATGAACTTTTTTTATTTTTCTGGTCAAAAATAGTTTTTGGGGCGATTGGTATGCCAAAAAATAGATTAGTTTAGTTTTGTCATCTTTATTATATTTGCTTCTTAGAAAGTCTCCCCTTGGGGGGGCAGGAAAGATGGCGAGAAGACATACCAACTTTTAAGCTTTCTTACCCTTTATCAATTTTTCAAGCTCAAAAATAGTCTGACTGCTACAACAAAGATGAAGTAGAACAACCACCTGCTGAAGAAAAATCTGGTCTGGGTTGGTTCCGGGGGGGATCCCAGACTGGGAGAGAAATTAGGTTCAGGGAGAGTCTCAAACTGAGGGGAAGGCAAGATCTCAGTGAAGCACCAGCCCCAACCCGGCGGGCTTTTTCCTTGGGGAGTTTGGATCCGAAAGCAGGAGGACGCACCCGGGACCCCAATCTGCGCAGTGGGGGCCGGCCCAAATAAATTTTCCAGGGATTTCTGGGCGAGACCCCAAGGTTTGTGGTGGTCTGCATTCTGTGGTCAGCTGCAATACCAATCCCCAAGGGCTCCGGCCTGGGGCGTGCCTTTACCCTTACCAGCCGAGGGCAATGGATAATCCACGCCCATAAGAGTTTGATAGCTAGCCGTGCTGAATCCATTCCTGGGGGGAAGGGAAAACTCCACCAATTCCCCAACCTCTGAGCCGAAATCGGTTTAAATCTTCCCTGCTCTGGGAGAGCAAGCTGGAACCCCTTTCCGAGTACCCCAAAGGCTTTAAAACATGTAAAAGATGAAAAAGAACGATCTACAGCTTCTATGCAGAAAAAAGAGCAGGTCAGCAAACCGAAGGACCTCAAACACAAAAAATGCACGATTCCTCCTTTACATTTTCATAGAAGAGACCATTAAAAGTCCAAAGAGAGTTAAAGGAAAGAAAAGCCTTAAAGAAAAAAAATTTCCTAAATTGAAAAAAAAGAATTCACTACAAAGTAGGATTTGTGAATTGGAAAAGAAAAGAACCGCAAGAAAGAATCAGAATTGAAAAGACAAAGAAACGAAGAAAGTAGGATCTGTGAATTGAAAAAGAAAATAATTCACTAAAAAAAAGAAAATTAGTGAAATGGAAAAAAATTCGAAGACCAAAACAAACATTCAAAAACTAATTGGACATATGAAAAGAAGTAAAAAGCTAGAAGAAAATAATTTTTAAAATTATAATGAACAAATTGAAATAATGATTCATTGAGACAGCAAGAATCATCAAAAAAACAAAAAAATACAAACTGGAAAAAACCACGAATTATCTACTAAAACGACAGACTTGGAAAAATAGATCTAGGAGATAACGAGGATTATTGGACTCTGAAACTATGATGAAAAAAGAGTAGATTATTTTACAAGAAATCATCAAAGAGAACGCCGATGTTAGAATCAGAAGGTAAAATAGGCATTGAAAGTCATGAACACCTTCGAAAGAAACCCTAAAATAAAACCCCAAGGAATTTGGCAAAATTTCAGAACTATCAGATTAAGGAAAAATTTTACAAGCAGCCAAAAAAACCAAAAGAGGTGCCCGGGATCACCCAAGATCGGCTGCCCTACAAAAGGAAAAGAAGGGCCTGGAATTGAACAAAAGGCACAAGAACTTGAGATCCAGCCAAGAATAAATCCCAGTAAGCGAGCATTTTCCAGGAAGAAGATGGAATTTAATGAAACAAATGAATTCCTTTGTTTTGAAGAAAAACCAAATAAACAAAAAATTCCAAGAATAGAACCAAGAGATGCAGAAAGGTAAAAAATAACTCTTGAGAATTTTTTCTGTTGTGGATATACAAAAAGAATACATGTATAATTTGATTTACTGATATATAAAAAAAGGGAAGTAGATATGGGGGATGGCAGAATAAGGTGGGAAGGAGGGAAAAAAGAGAAACCACATCCCACAAAGAGGCTAAGGAAACTTATCATATCTGGGGAATTTAGAGGGGGGGAACATTTGAATCTTACTCCATCAGAGTTGGCTCAAAGAAAAAATAATTGACATTTGTTTTTAGAAAATTCTCTCCCTCATTAAAAAGGGGAGAGGAAAAAGGAAAGAAAAAAATAAGGGAAGGAAAAAGACCAAAGGGGGGAGGAGGGATTTAAAAGAGGATAATATCGTGGATACAAGAGGGGACATAAGTTTTTGGGGGGAGGTTGGGGAGGCAAAATGAAAAAATGGGGTTTTAGATGGCAGAAAAATTTAGTTTCTAACCGTAATTGTAATGGGATGAATAAAAGAGGAGGCAAATAAGACTGGATCAAAGTCAGAACCCTACAAAGGTTTAAAAAAAATTTAAAGAGGATGAATAGAGTAAAAGTAAAAGGCAAAAAATCTTTTGCTTCATGAAGTCAAAAAAGGGTAGCCATCCTTATCTCAGATCCAAAAGTAAAAATTGATCTAATTAAAAGAGATAAGAAAACAATCCTGCAAAGGGGACATAAACAAGAAGCAATATCAAAAAATATATATAAAGGATATGGCACTCAACTTCCAAAGGAGAAGTTAAAGAGAGGCAAGAAGAAATAGACAACAAAACTGTAATAGAGGGATCCAACACACTCTAGAATTAAAAACAAACCACAAAACAAATAAGAAAGAAATTAAAAAGTAAAGAATATTAGAAAATTAGATTTGGATCTGAGAAAATTGAATGGGAAGAAGGAATATACTTTCTTTTGCAGTTCATGGAACCATTCAAAAATTGACCATATATTAGGACATAAAGACCTAAATTAAATGCAAGAAAGCAGAAATAGTAAATGCCTTTTAGATCATGATGCAATAAAACCATTCAAAAAAAGTTAGGAAAGACCAAAAAAGTAATTGGGAAAAATTTTCTTAAAGAATATTTGGGGTGAACAGCAAATTATAGATACAATTAAAATTTACTAAGATAAGACAATGATGAGACATCATCCAAAATTTGTGGGATGCAGCCAAAGGGTAATAAGAGGGAATTTTATATCCAGGGCTTACTTGAATAAAACAGAAAGAAAAGATTAATGAATTGGGCTAAACAAAAAACTAAAAAAAGACCAATTAAAACCCCCAATCAAATACTAAATTGGAAATTTAAAAATTAAAGGAGAAATTAAAAATATTGAAAGTAAAACATTGAACTAATTAAAAAACTAAGAGTTAGTTCTATGAAAAAGAAAAATAATAAGCCTTTTAAACTATTGAAAAAGGAGGGAGGAAAAGAAATTAGTAGTCTTAAAAATAAAAGGAGAACTTTCCACCAATGAAGAAATTAAATAATAAGGAGTTATTTTGTCAACTTTTTGCCAAAAATTTGATAACCTATGAAATGGATGACTACCTCCAAAATAAGACTTCCCAGACTAAAGAGGAAGAAAAAATTGTTGAATTCCCATTTGAAAAGAAAAAACAGGAATTAAAAACTCCCTAAGAAAAATCCCCAGGACCAGATGGATTTAATTTGAATTTTACCAAAATTTAAAGAAAATTCCCCAGTTATATAAATTATTTGATAAAATAGGGAAAAGGAGTCCTACCAAATTCCTTCTAGACACAGACATTACTGAATAAAACCAGGTATTGAAAAGAGAAAGAAAATTTAACCAATCTCCTAATGAATATTGATGCAAAATTTAAATAAGATATTAGCAAAAGATGAAAATCATCTCCAAAGATAATACACTATAAGTAGGATTTATACCAGGAATGAGGGCTGGCAATATTAGGAAAAACTATCAAATAATTGGCCATATTAACAACCAAAAAAAAACCATATGATCATCTCAATGATGCAGAAAAGAGTTGATAAAATCCAACATCCATTCCTTTAAAAAACGGAGTATAGGAATAAATGGACTTTTCCTTAAAATAATACAGCATCCATTTAAAACCATCAAAGCATCATATGTAATGGAGACAAACTGCAACCATTCCCCAATAAGATCTGAGGAAACAAGGTTGCCCACTTGTTATATTTAATATTGTATTAGAAACGTAGCTATAAAATAAGAGCTGAGAAAGAGATTAAAGGAATAAGAATAGGCAATGAGGAAGCCAAATTATCACTCTTTGGGTACATGATGGATACTTAGAGAACCCCGAGATTCTCAAAAGTTATTAATCCCAAACTTTATAAAGTTGCGGTTATAAAAAAACCCATAATATCAATTTTATATATCACTGAATCCAACAGTCAAGTTACAAAAGAAATTCCATTTAAAGTAACTACTGATAATATAAAAATTTAGGAATCTATCTCCGGGAAAATCAGAAACTTTATGAGCAAAATTAAGACCACTTTTCACACAAATTAAGTCTGATCTAAAATTGAAAATAAAATGTTTGATGGGCGGGAAAAAAAAGATGACAATATTATAAACTAATCTATTTTTATTTAGGCTATACCAATCAGACTCAAAAAACTATTTTAATGACCAGAAAAATAACAAAAAGTTCATATGGAAAACAAAAGTCAAAATTTCAAGGGGTTTGAAAAAAAAATAAATGATTTTAGCTGTACCAGATCTAAATTATAATAGAGACAGTTACCAAAACTATTTGATTTTAAGGAATAGATTAGTTGACATGAATAATTAGGTTCAAGGATAAAACAGTCAACAAATATAGCAACCTATCTTTGAAAACCAAAATCCCAGTTTTGGGAAAGAACTTAGTTTGAAAAATTTGGAAAATTGGAAACCAATAAGAAACAGGCATTGATCCATACTTAACGCCTCACCAAGATAATCAAAATGGGTTAGACCTGGGTAAAAAAGAAAATATTAATAAATTAGAGGAAATGGGATTTTTCAGACCTGTGGAAGGGAAGGTCTTTTATGACCAAAGGACTGGGATCAACGATACAAAATAGAAAATTTGATTATAAAACTGAAAAGTTTTTCAAACAAACAATGCAGAAAGATTAGAAGGAAAGAAAAACTGGGAAAATATTTTACAGTCAAAGGTTCTGATAAAGGCCTATTTAAAATATAGGAAATTAACCTTAATTTATAAAAAGCAAACCATTCTCCAATTGAAAATGGTCAAAGGATATAAAAATTCCCCGATGGAAATTTAAACCATTTCTAGTCATATGAAAGATGTCCAACAATTTATTAATTGAGAAACAAATTAAAACCCTGTTAACTTTAAACCTTCAGATTGGCAAGATGACAGGAAAAATAATGATGATTGGGGGATTTGGGAAAACTGGGGACATTGATTCATTGTTTGGGTTTGAACAATCCAACCATTTTAGAAATAACTATGTCAAAAGTTATCAAACTGTCATACCCTTGATCCAAATGTTACTACTGGGATTATATCCCAAAATTATAAAAAGAAGGAAAGGGACCCTGTGCACGAATTTTGGGCCCTTTGTAGGACTAGAAATTGAAACGAATGGATGTATCAGTTGGAGAATGGCTGAATAAATTGGTATATGAATATTATGGAATTTACTTTCTGTGAAATGACCAACAGGATGATTTCAGAAAGGCCTGGAGAGACTTACGAACTGATGTTATAAATTAGAACAGGAGATCATTTATACTTAACAAAATTATAGATAAGTTTGATGGACCAGGCCAATCCAGCAACGAAATCAACAAATCATTTTCGGAGAGAATAACTGAACTAGCTATGCCCAAAAAGAACTCTGGGAGACAAAACCATTACATTAAATTCCCAATCCCTTATTTATGCACACCTTTTTTTGATTTCCTTCACAAGCTAATTGTACAATATTTGAGTCGACTTTTTGTACAGCAAAATAACATTTTGGTCATGTATACTTATTGTGTATCTAATTTATATTTTAATGTATTTAACATCTACTGGTCATCGTGCCATCTAGGGGAGGGGGTGGGGGGGTAAGAGGTGAAAAATTGGAACAAGAGGTTTGGCAATTGTTAATGCTGTAAAGTTACACATGCATATATCCTGTAAATAAAAGGCTATTAAATAAAAAAAAAAAAAAAGATAAAAAAAAAAAAAGTCGCATGTGTCTTCTCCGCCATCTTGGCTCCGCCCCCCTCCATATTCTTCTTAAAACAGTGATTTTCTAAAATGTTTTTCTTCCTCTTCTTTTTTTTTTTTTTTAATAAGCTAATACTTTTATCAGAAAATATATGAGAGTTTATTGGCTGGAAAATCCTAGAAATTTTCCTCCCAAGCAATTATGTTTGAAAAGAGTTTTGGTCATCTTTCCATTTTAAAGACAAACAATTACCATTTTCAGTGTCACAGTTTCCAATTAATCCTTATTTTCCTTTTCAAGATTCATAAAATAGCATAGATGTTTTCAGAGAATGGAATCTTCATCTTACCTTTATTTTTAAATGTTAAAAAAAAACATGAAACAACTTCTTGGTCATATAACCACAAGATGAAGAATACATATTTTTTTCTTTTCTTTACCACCTCTCAAACCTCTTTAAAAAAGAATTATTTATAAAAGATAAAGCATTTTAAACTTTTTCCATGGTCTAGTACATCATAAACCTTAATTGAGAAGATAGCCCAATGAATTAATAGTAAGGAATGATAATTCTTAAATCCTGCTATAATTACTCAGCAACTGTGGTCCTGAATGCAAAAAGAAAAGTCAGAGAATTGGAAACAGCATCATGTCATATTTGTTTGTTTATGAATATGAAACACTACACTAAACCATGAAAGAGACTAGCATCAATACGGGTCTTAGAGCATCACTTGGGATAGAAAATGAGGCTAGTGAAATGTGTTGAGATAGCTTGGAAGCCCAACCCTCAGGGAAAACTCTATTTAAAAAGTCAGGAAGTAAGTAATAGAGGAATATATATATGGAAAAAATACTGAAATTAGTGTGATTCTTTATAGAAAGAAAGCTCAAGGACCGTTAGCATAACCATAGAGAAGATATTAATAATAGAGGGAAATGTGGCCTCCAAATCAGCTAAACAATTCCAGACATCTATGAATAAATATTGTAAGACAAAGTAAAATGAATTAATACCTGATGAAACACAGGAAACTTTGAGCTCCCAAGGAAGCATGGAATAACAGGTGGATGTTCCTGAATAGTTTAAAAGAGAAATAAGAATTATGAAAGCAAAATTTAATGTCCTGTGCAGTAGAAATAATTGGCAGAATAAAAAAAATCTTGAATACATTGTGGTGATATATTATCTTATCAAAGAAACAAATTAGAATTACTGATTAAGAATAGAAAAATACAGAAGTGAAAGACATTAGGAGGAGCAAACACTGATGGCTTTTAAATCAAGCATCATCTCCACAAGCTAAACATATTGATTTCAAAGACAGGATGCTAATAGATGGTTTAAAAGTTACTGTTTACTGATGTCTCAGAAAAACATTAGTAAAACAAACCAAAACAAAACCCATACAACACACATAAATACATCCACACACACAGACATCTAGACAACAAAATGCAAGAAATCTTCCCAGAATTTCTGAACAAAGAAACAAAAAAAATTTATAAAACATGCTATAACAATTCTTGCTGTGTCTGTTCTATCCATAACACACATAATATAGGTAGAAAGAACAACTAAAATAAGTAAATGTTGAAAAGTTATAAACATTTAGCTTAAAAGAGAAATGAAAAGACAATCCTACCCTGCTCCTTTAGAAAGATGAAAAATTTATAAATGTTATTCATTTCACTTATTTTCAAAAAAAAATTTAGTTGGTATTTTTTCAACATAATGATCAGTTCAGATAATTTGTTTCACCTCCCTTTATATTTTAGATGATGTGATTTTCTGGGTCATAGAAAGGATACTAGGAGGAAACTATGATGATATAAAAATTAATATATTACTAAAAGTTTGTTTGAGTATTAAATAAAAAAACAGGAACAAATTCCTAGACATTGAGAGGTATTTTCCTCATATTTAAGAGAAATAGTTAGGGAGGAACTTTTTTTGATATTGAACACTGAAAGAACTAATTGGCCTGAGAGAGTCATAATATCTATTTAGTAATACTCCTATGACATTCGCTTTTATTCACCACTCTATTTTCTTTCCAGAAGGGAAATATCCAGGATCTTAGAACATGGAATTAAATTATGTTCATTATGTTCAAAATTTTACAAAATATTTTTTTCATAAATTCAATGATTAACATTCCTGGCTGTTTGAATTGATAAAAAAAATGTTATTATCTCTTTCATAATTCAAATGTTCTACATTTTTATATATTGAAATTCAATTCCTCATTTTGTATATTTTCTCTACATTTTTGACTGTTTGCTTGGTGGTGATTGTTTCCAATTCCTTTGCAATCTTCCATACTATAAGGTTAAGATAAAGAAGTAAGAAAATAATTGAAAAAGAAAAGAGAGGTTAATAAGAAAGGAATCCATAAATATTTACTGAGAAGCAAATATATTAGTGTCACTGAGCAAGGGTTTTAAGGAAGATAAAGATACCTGTCTTCAAGGAGCTTATTATGATCAAAATCTATTTGGGAAGAGATTCTCAAAAAAACAAGCAAAATCTAACTAAAACAAAATATAAGTGCCAGGTCAATAGTTAAGAACTAGAGCAATAAATAGTAATTTGTATTCTCAGAACAAATGCCCACATCAAGTAGCATTAAGTATACCCTTGTTGAAGTGGGGATTGTGAAGGTCAGGGAAGAACTCACCCCAACCCATCAAACTCATCATCTGCTACCTTCATATTTTAAGTAATTATCATATTCTTGCTAATTAGCTGCTAAACTGTATTCTTGTTACTTTGCTCAAGGACAATGAATGTTGTCAGCACCCTATAAATTTGGGGCCATATGTCAAAACCTCAGTTACTCCTTTGATAATTGTAGGTGTAATAGGGAACAACAATATAAGAGCTTAGAAATAAGTGAAAATTGAAAAGGTATGGAATATAAATGAAAGAGATTAAATGAGAGCTGGACCATGAAAGAAGAAAATAATTCAGGTAGACAAGAAAGAAACGGGAAAGTACTCTAGATTGAAAAAAGAACCAAAGTTTTAAAGTACACAATAGAATAGATAACTGCCATTATTTCCAAACACTGAGATTTTGTGCTTCTATGAATTTAGAAGTGTTCAAGGTCAAAAGAGAGAAGAAATCAGCTTCTCATTTCTCTTTCCAAGAGTTTTCCAACATATATGCCTGTTTAATTATTCAACTGTCTTATCTAAATATCAGCAAACCAAAGTTTAGCCAAGTAATTCAGTGCATTAGGGAGATATATATGACCTCTGTGAAGCTTCATAGTGCTAAGGGCTATGGAAGAAAAGCACTTTCTGACAGTGAGGGGCAGAAAGCGTAATGAAACATTCTCATATTTTACTCAGATCCAAATTTAATCCAAATTGGCTATCATTGGATCATAGCAACTATAAAATGGCATCTAAGAAAAGAAAAATATTTTGAGTCAAATTATCAAATCAAGAAAATAATAGAATTATGTAGCACTTTCCTTAAAAGTCAGTAGACAAGGAAAGAAATTAAACCTTTTACATAGGCAGTAATTCAATTACCAGGAAAATTCTTCTGATTTTATAGTTTGGGTTCCATGAAGTTGATGAATGAATTGATCTAGCAAGTAGTATTTATTATGCACCTATTTTTTAATATACAAGCAGGCCAAAACTTTGAGAGACAGAAAGGCTTTGCTAAGTCAGCCTCAGACTTAGAGCTTGAAATTTTCTGACCTACTCTGCCATCTTTCCAGAATCCTCCCTCTTGCCTGTTCCTTTTTTAAAATGAGAGTCAGTAGGTCAGCAAATTTCAAGCTCTCCAGATTTTCCCCACAAACAGAACAAATCCACATCTCAAGGTGAATATAGACCAGTGAAAAACAAAGAAGACTTGGGGAAGAAAAAGGGGTTCTCCTGGGACAACCTAAGAAGACCCAAAGAAAGACCCTAGGCTAGCAATTAATGTGAAATGAAAACATTTCCAGGCAAGCTTTGCCAAACCAGCTAGCAAGAAGCCCTGCGCTAGTTGGGTTTGGTTGGAATCTCAGACTGAACCACAGAAACTTTCATCTCCTGGGCAGGTTGGGGAATCCAGCGTCTGAGTCCAAAAAAAAAAAAAAAAAAAAACCCTGAGGGAAACCCTGCTCATTAGGTACATCAGAAGCAGCTTTGCTACTGAAATGCAGCCCTCCTCAAGAGGGAACAGGCATTCCCAAATGTGAGTACAGGATTAAGGGGTAGAGACACTGTTGACTATGGGCACTTGCAGGATAGTAGCTCTTGGTAAGGGGTCCCATGTCAGAGGGGAAATTGAAATTAAGCTAAAGACACCATCCCTTAACCCCATGATTAGAAATATTTGTATTTTTCATTGAAAAAAAAAAAAAAGAGCCAACAAAGAAGAAAAATCCCAATAATAAAAAACTTACTATGGGAACAGGGAAGACTGGGATTCATCCCCAGAGAGCAGTTAAGTATAACAAGTCTTTTCTACCCCAAAGAGAAATGTTAAATGGTTGACTTCCCAGAGAACATTTGTTTAAAAAATTCAAAAAAGACTTTAAAAATCAAATGAAAGAAACTGAGGAAAAACTAAAAATATAAATAAAAATCATCCAAGAAAAAGGTTATTAAAAAAAAAGAGTTAATCAACTAGAAAAAGAGATATAGTATTGAAAATTAAAAAAAATTCTTTAACAATTAGAATTGAGCAAGGGGAAGCCAGTGAAACTGTAAGAGACCAAGAAATAACAAAACAAAATATAAAACATGAAAAAATAGAGTAGAATGTGAAACATGTTATAAGAAGAATAGATCTGATGAACAAATCAAGAAGAAAAAATATGAGAATAATTGTCACAACCTGAAAATTGTGACCAAAAAAGGAGCCTTGACACAGTAATGCAAGAAATAATCTCAGAAAATTGTTCTGGAGTGAAAGAATATGACAGGAAAGTAGAAATAAAAAAAAATCACTGATCATCACTTCAAAGCGATCCTTTGTGAAAAACAAATAGGAATATCATTGCCAAATTAAAAAAAAAAAAAAGAAAAAGAAAAGCAACAGATTAAAGAGAAAATTCTGCAAGAAACAAACAAAAATAAATTCAAATATAACAGAGCTAAAATTGCTTATTGTAATTGTACAGCACTTATTAATAGCTCCAATTTAAAAAATAGATCCTAGAATCATAAATACTGGTAATCAAAAAAACTAGACCTGTGGAAAAAAATAACATGTCCAGCAAAATTATATTATTGAATTAAATAAATGGACAATCAATGAAATTGAAGATGGTTAAGATTGAGGAATTGAGTAGCTCAAAAGAGATTGGGGCAGAGTTAAAGATGACCTAGCTCTAAAAAGCAAAGATGTCTAAGGAAAGGTAAACTAGTATACAAATGAGATGCAGAGGAAGAATAGACACAGAGGCATTAGAGGAGAAAGGAGGGATTATAGTTTTGAAAATCTACTCAAATTGGGAATGAGTTAATTAGACAATACTACACACACACACACACACACACACACATACACACACCATGAAGGATATAGCATCCTCCAAAATCTGTAAAGAAATAGGGGAAGAAGTACAAGGGAAAGGAATAGAATAAGGTGCGATATAGAAGAATGTGTAGATTTATGACAGTGGCACAAGGTTAATGGGCGAAGGATAAAGGATAAGGTGGAATACAGAAGGGTGTGTAAAAGTAATAGTAGCAAGACAAGGTGTATAGATTAGTGGGAAAGGGATAAAGAGGGAAAGGATAACATAGGATAAGGTAGGGTATGAAAGAATGTTTAGGTTAATCTAAGTGAGATAAGGTGTGTATATTAATGAAAATGAGATAAAAAAGGAAGGATAGGGTGGGAGAGAAGATAAGGGAGGAATTTATGGGTGGCAGAAAGTTAAGTAATAGCTAGGCAAGTTAAGGAGCAGAATTAAAGTAGAAGAGTTAGCAGGGTTAGGAAATGAGATATACAGTAACATTACAACAAGGATCATGAGTAGAATTTATTAGGAAAAAAAAGAATAGGGTTAGTAATTATTGATCTAAAGACTGTTGTGCCAAATTTCCCATTTAATGTCCTGACCCTGTTTCTCCAATTGTCCTATTTAGTTATTCTGCCTCAGGTTATAACCTTTCCCTCTTAGTGTTTGACGAGATAAAGGTCAACCTCAGTTGCTCTTCCCCGAAACCCCAGGCTATAATCATTCCCTCTTAAATGGTTGATGAGATGAAAGTTTTATATCTTTAGGTTATAGACATTCCTTCTTAATGTTTGACAGGATAAAGGTTTATCCATTTTAGATGTCATTAGAATATCAATAACCTCCCTCCATTGTGTCATCCAAGGGACCTCCCCCACCATTAGGTTATCCCCACCTAGGTACCTCCCCCATTATGTCACTGTTTTTGTTATACTATAAAAAAGCTTGCTGTCCCAGTACTTGAGGCTGGATTTTTTGAGATGATAGTCTCGTCCAGCCCTGGGACCAAGATCCATCTGGTTCCAGTATCTCTCTCCATTTAATAAACTATTGAATTAGTCTCTAACCTCTGTCTTGTTCAGTTTCTTTGGCATTATAAGACAAAGTCAAAGTTTTAATGAAGATAGAAATCTATATTATATATCAAATTAATATTTTTAGATATGTTTATATGTGGGTAAATATAAATACATATGTGACCCACATGTATGTGAATATGTATGCATGTAGGTCTATGTATATCTATATCTATATCTAGATATAGATAGATATATGTTTATGTGTGTGTCATTGAGTGGGTATTATGATTGTATACGTATATCAATGTATATATATTATATATGGTATATATGTATATATGTACAAATGCATGTATCTATAGTGTATATGTATAATTATAAATATAATCTATGTTTAATTGTAGCCTGCTTAGGAGAGGTTAAGGAGATGAAAGGGGAAAAAAAGAATAAAGTAAAAAGGGTGCAATAGAGAATAAAAGAATAAGCTAGGAAGAATCAAAGAAAAAATGGATATTCATGAATCTAATTTCTTCTGTTATTATATATGCTTTGTTGAAATGGAAATTTATTGTTTTATATTTGACTCCTTTCTGGTGTTCTACTGAGCACATGGCAATGTTTTTGTTTTGTGTTTTATTTTTCCTTTATGTCTTTCTTTTTTCTATTTTTTCTTATTTTATATTTACTTCAGTAAATAAATTTTAACAAATTAAAATTAAAAAGGAGCAAGCTAAAGCCTAAAGAATTTAGATGACTTCCAAAGTTGCAAAGAGATATTTTACAGACCTTAGATAGACTTTGGTATTTTAAATATGAATTTAAAGTTCTTTCTAATACACAATTCCTTTTCTTCAGTTGATTTACCAAAACTTAACTATACTGGAATAAGAGAGAAGAAATGTAGTTGAAAAGTTGTTGAAATGAATGAAAGGTCAATATGCACCAAGCGTGATTTGCCATCTAATAATTAATATATCCAAAATACCCAGAATGTGGTTCTTGATAGCTCTACTGTTTTGCCCTTTTAAGATCATATGCTATTCTATTTTGTTGTATTCTGGGAGCTATATTTAAAGATGGATATTAACAAGCTATAATGAACCTAGATGAATGTGGCCAGATTGGAGAAAGAAATGGTCCCCATGTGAATAGCACAAAAGGACTGGAGATATTTAATCTACAAAAGAAAAGAATGACACAAGAAAGAGGGCACATTATTGCTCTTTTATTATTTAATTGTCAAATTTATTGTTTAATTGTCAAATGAAAGAAGGGATAGACTCATTTTTCCTGATCCCCAAGTGAAGACATGCAGACTAGGATGGATTTTGCAGGACAACAGATTCCTTCTCTATTTAAGGAAAACCTTCAAACAACCAGAATAAATCAGAAGTAAAATAGGTTGTCTTCAGTATAATGGATTCACACTCACTAAAAGTCTTTTCATTGAATCTAAATGACTAGAGTGCTTTGTAATGGCCATTGTTTTGTGTAGGGGTTAGACTATGTGACTTTTGACATCCTCCCTTCAAAGATTTTATGATTCCATTGAGCATCATTTTATCCATTCATTATTGTAGATTTCTCATTTTCCTCTTCTATTTTAATTATTCCATTTGCTTTAAATGAATTAAATGACTTTTCCTATAAAAAATTATCAGAACATTTACATTTTTTTTACTTGAGATTTGATGGCTTATAGAGTACAAGTCAGTTTACCTACAGTCATATGCAGCATAACCTCAAATTTTCCTAAAATGTGTGCCCAGTTTAGTAGGAAAAAATTTAGCTGGACCACCCTGTCAAAATGGACTGTATTATTCCTTTACTTGATGTTGAATTGCTCACTTAGGATCACAGGAATTATTGATGATGTAGTCCTCTTGAGAACTATTTCTGGTCCTAAAACTTTTTCAGCCTTAACAGAGTAATTTCTGTAGAGGAAGCAATTCTAGGATGCAGCAGTGGAGACTCTGCTGATTAATTATAAAATATATAGATAAAAATTGATTGTCAAACAACTAATGATAAGAATTGCTATATGAGTATTGACTTTTATTCCTGCTGTGGTATCCAAGGTTAGCATTAGCTAAACTTTCCATTACTTCTCCAGAAAACTGTGTCCTCATTTTCAAGGCTAAGTCTGATCATGGCAAAACACATATTTTCCTCACCCAAACTTTGTTATAGTGACATTGATAAAGTCTGTAACTGGCACTGAAAGATGTAACTGGGACACAGTGTTTTCACACATATACTGATTGATGCTGGCCACCGAGACATCATCCAAAAAGTTTTCTTTCAACATTGGCTGCTGAATCAGAATCTAATTTTGTTGCTGTAAGATAGACTGATCAGTGGAATGGATCCAAGTTGCTCTGATGCCACAGTGAAGCTTTCTGGAATACTAGAAAGAAGAAATATAAGGAGAACAATGGGTTAGAAATTTCTTGTGTTCTCTATACAGATATATTACCCTGCATATGTAGATATATTCTTTTTTTCTGATTTGGCAGAACTCCTTGTTCTGAACACTGAGAGTAATTACATAGTCGCTCATTCTTTTCCTAGGTCTCATCTTTAAGAAACAATTAAGATTTTAAAAAATTTATTATTATTTTTCTCTTAAAGTGTTCTATTAATTTTTTAAATAATCATTAACATTTTATTACAATAGCTTTGAAAAGTGTTTATGAGTCATTGTTAATAGGATTTTTATTATGACCATAACATCTGTGGTAGATCCATCCATATACAATCAGTATAACACACTTTGATCTTTGTGTTCTCTTCCAAAATTAGTTGAGCAACATGGACAACTCAGTTAATAGCATGGCTCAGGGAAAATAACACTGTATTTGAAGTCAGAGGATGTCAGCATGAATATTTTTGTGCTATTTTGTACCTGTATGACAATGGAAAAGTTATTTGACATCTCTGGGTTTCCATTTTCTTATTTTTAAAATTAAATGCTTGGAGTGGGGAATGAGGATCATAACTTGAATGTAAAGGAATTTTAGAGATCATTTAGTAATTCCTTTTCATTTTTTATGAAAGATAGAGAGCTGAAATAACTTGCTTGAGAATATATATGCCATAATAAGTAAAACTTAAACTGAAATTTTACTTTCCTTATCAGGATCATAAATCACATGAAAATAATTATGATGGTTAATATTCATCTAACACTTACTATTTAAAAGACACTATGCTAAGTGTTTTATAGATAGTGTCTTATTTGATCCTCATTACAACTCTGGTAAGTAGGTGCTATTATATTTTTTCCATTTCACATTTGAGGAAACTGAGGCAGGCAGATTATGTGGCTTGCCTAGAGTAAAATATGAGTGTTTGAGGCCAGATTTGGACTCAGGTATTCCTGACTCTAGGCCCAGTGTGACATCTGCCTACCTAGATTAATTTCTAAGATCCAGCATTCTTATTTGTAAAATAAGATAGAGCTATATGCCTTCTATGGTCATTTCTAGCTCTAAATGGTGATAATTAATAACATATTAAACTGATCTTCTCAGCATAGTGATTTCCTACTATGTTGGGAAAAACATATGTTTGTGACCTGAGATACTAAAAATAATCCAATCTTTCACCTCTAAATGACCTAGGTAACTGTAAGATTAATGCTGCAGAAAAGGTCCTGCTTTGTGTTGATAAAGGTAAATCACATTTGAGAGTTTCTCATACAAGTCACCAAACAAAATGACAGTCTGAAAAAGGGCAAGACAGTAGAGCTATCATGACCCACATTCCAGATTATGTCATGATTTGTATTTTGTCAATAACATCTGTTAAATGTTGAAAGCTTCAATATATGAGCATAATAACTTTGATGAAACTGTCCATAGCACATTTCTTTCAAGAAAGTATGTCTGGTGCACTGACAGATATTTTATGATTTTAAAGTAGATAGGGAATAAAGAGACAGTATTTAAGTTCTTACTATCTGCTAGGACCTAGAAATATAAATATAAGCAAATAAGATGGTCCCTACTTTCACAGAGCTTACATTCTAATAGAACAAAGGTTGGAACACTTTGGAGAGTGAGTTAGGAGTGAAATGAGTATGAGTTGTCACAAAAATTTCACTGGCATATAAACATTTCATATGTGGTCTCCTTTTATCAACACAAGTCAGCACTTTTTTTTTGTAGCATTATAATTTTAGAAAGTTATCTAGGTCATTGAGAGGTTAAATATCTGAGTTCTTTGAGTATCTCAAGTCATAAAGCCATTAAATGTTAAAGATAGAACTTCCCAGAGAAACCTTGCTTTAAGATGAACTCTTTATCCACTAGGTAGTAATTTTCATATGACATCTTCACCCACTTATCACTGGTATGAATGACTTTCAGTCATTTAAGATATGATAAACATAATGCATATACTTTATTTTAGAGGCCAGTTGGAGTGACCACAAACATTTTGAAAGGCACACGTAAGTTTGATTTCAGGGTTTTAAGGAGCTAGTTGACTGAAACCTTTCCTACTCACAGATTCAAGGTGAAATACTCTTTAACCTAGCCAGATGGACAATTTATGGGCATCTTGGAGAAGTTGTGCATCACACTTAATATTAGCATCTTTAGGGGTTACCTGAAGCCCTCCCCTAAAATAACTCACTCTGCCCCCAAAGTCCAACCCTTTACAAAGGATAAAAATGGAGAATTATAAGAAAGGTTTCTGAGATTGGATGTTTATCTTTCATTTCATATTTCATCCTGTCCCTTTGGCTAATTGCCATGTGGACAGGTATGAATGGGAAATTAAAAAAAATAAAATTTAAGAGAAACATTCAGGGCCAATTAATTCAACATGGTTGTAAAATGCTCTTATAAACATGGCCATGATGTTCCCACAATTTTCCCCATGAAAGAAAAACAAAAAAGAGAAATCAGAAAAAAAAATGACCAATAATATATTCTTTTAGCTTCAAAACCTGATACTCATTAAGTGTACAGTTTTCTTAGTTTAATGTATGGGTGAATGCTTTTATTCCCTCCATGCTTGTATTTCATCATGTATCCACTTCTCTTTAGAAGAAATGTATGAAATTAAAAAAACAAAAAACAGCACTGAGTGAATTGTTTGAATATCATGAAAAATGAAGTAAACAAAGCAGATTTCACACCACTTTTCTCTGTCACTGATGTGACCATCTTATGGTAAACTATTAGATTTATATGTCAGAGGTAAAAAAAATTAAGCATTTCCATTATCTTTAACAAATGTGAACTTCATTTTTTTTGTTGTTGTTGTTGCTGTTATGTTGGAGAGAAAAATATGATAAGGAGATCTGGTTTTGCTGAATTCATAGACCTGGTGAAATTATTCAAAGAGTAGATTATCAGATTTTCAGGAGTAGGGCTTAACGAGAAAAAAAAAAATCTTCCCTTTATCATTACCATTGATCACTAAATTTCTTCTGAATGTAACTATAAGCTAATGGATAGACATTGAGATAGTTCTGTAGCAAATCTAAACCATTAAGATTATTTATGTGTCTTGTGATACAAAACATATATATCTAACAATCAGTTACTGCCTATTAACTATTATAATCCAAAAGGATTATTATTTTCTTTGGGAATGCATATTTCTATCTCTGAGCTATGGTAAAGATCTAACAACAGGGAATTTAGGATTACTAACAAGAGCTTTTTGTAGTGTTCCAGTATTTATTTTGTCCTCAATTGGACGTGTGGATTTGAGTTGATCCTAGAATTTCTTTGAAAGGTAAGTACTGGAAAATTTATTTTTGTTGAGTATTTTTAGCAATAACATAAAAGCAGGTTATGCTTTGATAGGTAAAATCCCAGATATTTTATATATGTTTGTAGTTCTTTTGAATAAAATTTCTTTTTCTAACTTCACTTGCTCAATGTTGCTTATAATACAGTGCAGGAAATGCATTTTTTTCAATGCCTTTTTTAGCTATATGAATATATATATAAATCCCTTAGCCTAGTTTTCTTCATTTGCAAAACAGGTAATATATCTGTAGTATTTACCAGTTTTGATGATCAAATAATATGAAGTACAAACTCTCGAACACTATCTAAATGCCCTTTATCATCTTAATTATATCATTACCATCATCATCATCATTCTCATTTTCCTCTAGAATTTTTTTTTGGGTTTGCTGGAGTGGAATAGGGAAAATGATAACCTATGACGCAAAGTGTTTTGTTTGTTTTGTTTTGATTTTTGGATAGAGGCAGATGAATAAATGACAGAAATATACCTCTAATTTGTTTTGCTATTGACTTGAAAATCATTTTTTTTTTTATTTAATAGCCTATTATTTACAGGATATATACATGGGTAACTTTACAGCATTAACAATTGCCAAATCTCTTGTTCCAATTTTTCACCTCTTACCCCCCCCACCCCCTCCCCTAGATGGCAGGATGACCAGTAGATGTTAAATATATTAAAATATAACTTAGATACACTGAAAATCATTTTTAATCAAAATATTAAGTACAGGGAAGAAGATATTGGCTTTTAAGTTGTGTAACCACCAGTACTTTATAGAAGTGAGTGTGTTCCTAAAACTTCAGAAGGAATTTATTCCAAAAACCTTTTTCTAGAGACCTGGCAGTTTTAAAAGGTGTCATTGGGCACCTTATATCCTCCAATGTTCAAGTGACTTAATTCTCCAGGACAATTGTCAGTGTGAGTGTTCATGATAACATTAGATGCTGGATCAAATGTCTGCATTCCCAGCCAGTTACTAAAATCAACACCAATCAGCAGTCCCAGAGCTATTTAATTTTTACCATGGCATTCATCAAGGCTTCCCTCTTTCCTTGCGTTTATTTACATTAATAATGGAACCTTAGCTGTTATGCTCAGAGTGAAATATTCTTCCCAGGGCCAGTTTATGGAGCCAAACACTTTTTCAATGTCAAGTAAAGCTCAAGCCATTGACTCATTACTTTTGTTTTCCCAGATAATGTCAAACATATGTCTTAGATTATGTATGCTGAACCTGCTCAGAATGAATTCTGACTGTACTTAGTGTACAAATTTAGACACCAGCCTCGTAACCTAAATGCTTTGATACTGGCCAGATGTTGGGTGTCCACTCATAAAAAAGATAGGTAGAGAATAATTCTCATTCTCTAGCCAAAATTATCTGCCAACTAATATGTTAAGGGATGAATGAAAATTTTGATTTATATTTTAACAGATTTGAGATTGTTATGAGAAGGGTCAGTCTCTTTCTGGTGTATGGCCTTTATGAAAGGGGTATTATTCTTATTACAGTAGTCAGTGGCAAAGGACAATAGCATCTCCATGTGAATGATATGAGTCCACCTTTCCATGATACCCTCTGTTATTTTTTTCTACAAATGATTTAAGGTTCAGAACTTAAAATTAGACAATATTTTAGATTTTTGCCATTTTTATAGTGAAATACAAGAAATATTTTAATACTCATCTCTAAATAGTTTTGCTAACAAAGTAATGCAGTTACTTTAACTTTTAAATGAACACAAAAGCAATGGATTGATTCATTCTAATCCTGTATAAGCAGTTATTTATTAAGTAAATACTATGTGTACAGTAATGTGTAGGTGATTGAGATAGAAAGTTGAAACAGTCAATTGTCCAGATTCTAAAGTATATTACATTTACATTAGGTATGATGCATATAAACAGGTAATTACACACATGATAAATTGAGGGAAGGGAGAGGGATAGTAGGAAAGGGATAGAAATAGAAAGATAGAGAAAGAGGGGGAAGAAAGAGTGAGAGAGACAGAGACACACACACACACACACAGAGACAGAGACAGAGCTAAACAAACAGAGATAGAAAGAGACACAGAAAGACAGACAGATAGACGAAGGCAGAGAAAGAAACAGAGAGAACACGATCAAGTAGGAAAAGGAAGGTAAGAAGAGGAAAAAGAAAGGAAAAGGAAAAGGAGAAGGAGGAATATAAGGAAAGAAGGAGACAAAGAAGGAAGAGGAGGAGGAGGAAGAAGAAAAGATAGAAAGAAGGGTCACATAGAGAGAGAAAGAGGGAGAGAGAAAGAGAGATATAAAAATTAGGGGGAGAGAAATGGTAGGCCTTCTTTCTTTAGAACAGAAGTTTTAAAACTCTTTTTGTCCATTTTATGAACTCCTATGACAATCTGTGAGCAAAACTTCTAAAATAAAATAGTTTTAAAATGGGATTAAATTTACCCAACTAGTTATATCTGTGCTGATTCTTTGGAAAATCTTCTGTTACATATGAAACCCAAGGCAAAATCTATCATTTTCAGGAATATGTGATAGAAACTAATATTGTCTTTCTTTAAATTTCTTTAGATAAATTTGCCCAGAAGCAGTTCAAGTTTCTTAAACTGCTTGCTTGTGTAGAAGAGAGCAAATTGAAAAGGTCAAGACAAAGGTAGTAACACATTTTCCTACTGGTTGGCTTCAAGACATGGAAGAACCGGTGCAGCACTTAAGAAATACACCTTTCTGATGAATAAGGAGAGCATATGAAACATTTTATTGCTTAACTACTGTGTACAGCTAAAAATTAAAATTCCAAAGGTTAGAACTTCAATTATTTATTTTCAAAAATTATCCAGAAAGCAACAAGGGAATTTGAAGTGCCATAAGGCAAATATTTCCCTGTATTTTACTGAGGGAAAAAAAAAAATTAGTTATGATTTCAAATGGATTATCATTACACAGTTCAATGTTGAAAAGAAAACAAGAAAATTCTTGTATGATTTTAGAAAATTAAACCCAATTTTAATTTGATAATGGGCATATTAAATAAGTGAAACATATGTCCTTGTCTAGTACCTATACTATGTAGTTGAAAAGCTTCATGATCATAAGTCATTAAAAATTAGTGTTTGTAGGAAGTTTGAAATTTATAGTGTATTTTTATAGTTGTAAATGAAATCAATTCATTGAATTATTCATTTATTCAACAAAATGGTAAGGTTTAATATGTGTATTTAGGTTCTTTGTAATCATGACTGTATTGAAGACCAAAAAAGAACCTTGTACTAAAAGTAAGTATATAGTAAGTATAATGGTTTTTACTAGGGGGAAAAAACTTAAGCTATGACAAACTAAAATCAAAAATTCCTACCAGCTAAATTGGTAATAATTATTTTAAAAGCATGATATATGAGTTTGAATCTCTACAATCCAACAAAAGAAAGATGTAACTAAATCTTCATGATAGGTTCTTGCTGAAAATACCATTTAGTTGTATATTTCCTATGCAGATAAGCTATTATACAACATTGTTGACTTGGGTAAATAATATATACTTATTAGTTGAATTGTTGATTCACTTTGGCTACTCTGCTAACATGGCAAACATAGTTACACAGAAGGAACATGTCACTGTAGAAGTGAGATACAAGTCTGAGAAGCTGAGTAAGGCAAAGTAAGGCAAACTAGTTTATGTCAAAGAACTTCTTACCCATGAATGGCTATAAATGTCAGCAGATTCCTCTCAATCCAATACATTATTAACAACAGTACTATAGCAGATGCTATTTTGTTTGCTTACACTATGGTCTTTCCTTAAATTAATGATCTAATACAATATATGAAAATTTCATCCACATTGCAGGGGACATCTTTTTATAAAGCCCACACAAATCATATTTAGGTCCATGAAGTCACTACAGGCAAAGTGTTTCCTTGGATACTTCAATAATCTCATCTGAATGGTTATTCCTTCTAATGATACGAACTAAAATATATCCATGTCTTTTCATCTTTTAAAAATTTTGTCCATATCTTTGTATAAATCTTTCATTGATGATTTGCTTTGAGTTATGTATTCCTTATTCTTTTAATATTTCATAGATATTAATGTAGCACTTAGCTTGTCTATCAACAAGAAGTGATTTGTCAATCACTTGATCAATAAATATTATTAAGCATCTACTATGAGCTAAACACTGTACTAATTTGTCAGTTTCACAATACCACCTCCCTTATCCTTGTAGAAAGCCAAGTGAGAGACATAACAACAAAGATCACCATGAAACAACGGCACAGGTACATATATGATATGGAATGACCTTATTGCATGCATGTTCATTAAATGAATTGTTTTTATAGAATGACTATTGTATACTGCTTGAATCTTAGGGACCTAATAAATGCTAGTTGTGGATGACATGCAAATATGAGATAGATTATATGTTAATGTTTTTATATTTATAGCAGATATGATAGAAGAAATGCCAACAGTTGATGCAGGAGTTAGGGGAGGCTGACTCATCCTGTTTCTAAAGCCTACAGCTGGTTGAGACTATACGACCCTCTCACTTCCCTGGGGATCCCAATCTTCTTTTAAGAAATCCTGATCTTGCTGGGAAATGTGCCCTGGCTGGCTGGAATATAAGCAAGATGTGTGGTGTTCTTTTTCATTATTCAAACACGGTTACCAGATAGCATAATTCATATTTATATTAGACATTCCACCAGAAGAACAATCTGGAAAGATAATAAAGCAAGGTTTCTTTGTAGTCTGACTCATTCAACAAAATTAAGGATAATTTCTACTTTGTTGAAATAAGAATAAAGCTGGCTAGGATCATTGGTGAATTCATGAAAAATGGAATCAAGGTATTAATATTATTAGTGAATATCTCAGTGTCTGAATGCTTCTGAACTAAATTAGAGGCTCTCCTTACAGCATATTTAAGTGAAGACACAAGCAATATTTACCATTCATAAAGATTTAGACTTTAAAAATTCCCCTAAGTTATATTACTTAGTCAAAAATGTTGGAATTTTTATTCTGATAATTCTTACACTTCATTCAACTAAGTCATTTTTTTTTGTTTATAATTCTAATGGTGAACTATAATGTGCAAAATGAGGTAGAATGAATAGGACAGAATGGTACAATAACATTCTGAACTTAGTTGTGTCAATGGAGGCTAGAATTCCCTACCCAAAAAAGGATCCAGATTCAGATGTGCATATTTTCTTAATAGGAGTTTTCAGTAATTAGTGTTAATGCTACCTATTATATTCAATTTCAGAAGCACTCAGAAGATAGTGAGATTTAGGGTTTGACTAAATCAAAGGCATAAAAAACTTGTCTTAGGAAATCTCTAAGAATAGGATGAAAGGATATATATTCTACTGAAGTGAAGAAACTTTTAGAAGTTGGGAATTTAAATGAGAGATGAAACAACATTGTAAAAATTACTTGAAAATCACTAAGAAAATGGCACCTACTCTTTCATGTCATCAGAAAAGAGGCATATCACATTAAACAAAGAAAATGAAATCAAGGTTAACATTCAAAATCAATAGATGTGAGGCATTTTACTAAAGATGGAGGGAATGTGTAGATTGCTACACTTGCATCAAGACCATTGAGTCTTTCAGTGTTCTCTCAATTAGCTATGTTGTGTCTCAACATGTCAATGACATTTTACAAGAGTTATATAGTCTACTCCATAGACAAGTTTGTCAAAATGATAGGCAAACTGCTGTACTCTAGAATTGATACTTAACTTCCTCATTACCAGTCACAGTTAAGCAAAAGTTTAAGAAAATGATTGGCATTTGACTCAGTATGCAGAATTTGCAAACTGGAGGAAGGAATGTTTATGAATACTTTCTGTTAAGCCATAAAAGATATCTTAGAGTGTAGAAAAATAAATAAATCCTTGAGAAATAGCTCTGGAAAATAGGCATCAATCACCATATCTGGTCCTCTTTCCTTATAAATTGCAAAAGCTTACTTTGGATAATGTACATGAGCCAATTCCACTAATATTATCATTTATGATCATTACAAAAATTCTGGTTGTCCTCTTCAATCTGCCCTAATGTATAATAACAATGATATAATCATTAGAACTAATATGCCTATTATGTCTGATAGTGTACTAAGATATAAATATTATCATATTTGATCTTCTAGATGCTATTATTTTCCTCATTTTTATGATGTTTAAAACTGAAGGAAAGAAAGGGTAAGTGATTTGGTTGAGATCATATAAATAGTAAATGTTTGAAGTTATATTTACACTTAGATCTTCCTGAATCCAGAGCCAACCAACATTCTATCCCCTGCACTACCTAATTGCTTTCTATCCAAACATCTTCTTTTCTCTTGTTCAATTGGGAAAACAACAAAAATAGTATTAAGTACCTTCTATGTGCCAGGCATTGTGAATACATAAACAAAAGCAGATGATTAAGACATTTTGGCACTATTTTGTGGAATGCCTTAAACATAAGGTCATGATTTGATAATTTGTTATGATTTTATCTCTGTTTTATCACCCCCTACTGTATTATGAAGTTTTAAAAGGAAGATATGTCTTCTTTACTGGTTTATATATTTAAGACTTTGTGATGAGTTTAGGTAAAGGCAAGTTAGGTAGTCTTCTGATAGTACAATGAGGATCATATCCTGATATTTTCTTTTTCTAAACTGTACATATTTTTAATGCTTAAAAGATGCTTTTTTATATGGTTAATATGAAAATATATATCAATAACTTCACATACACAATAGATATCATATTGCTTATCTTCTTGCAGGGTAGAAGGAAGAGACAGAAAGGAGGAAGGAAATTTAAAACAACAACAACAACAACAACAAAACAACAACAACAACAACAACAAAAAAAAACATGGTGACCAAGCAATACCAGACCTTTCTGTTATAAAGCAACAATCATCAAAACCATTTAGTACTGATTGAGAAATTGAGTGGTGGATAAGGAAATAGATTAGATACACAAGACACAATAAGCAATGACTATAGTAACTTCAAAAGGCAAATAAGAAAGATAGAAGAAAAAAATGAGAAAAGAAGTGAGGGATATGCATGAGAGAGTCAACAGCTTAGGAAAGGAAATAAAAAAAAATTGTCTGAAGAAAGCAGCTCCTTAAAAAATAGAATAAATCAAAAGGAAAAAGGGATACAAAAGATTACAAATAAAAATTAGAACAGGACAAACAGAAACTAATGATTCTGTGAGACAGCAAGAATCAATTAAACTTAAAAAAAAAAAATGAAAAAAAATAGAAGAAAATGTGATATACCTCATTGGAAAAACAATTCAATTGGAAAATAGATCCAGAAGAGACAATTTAAAAATTATTAGCTTATTTGAAGGCCATATCAAGAAAAGGAGCCTGGATAGAATTCTACAAGAGATCATAAAAGAAAACTTCCCCAATTTTCTAGAAAGAGAGGGGGAAATGAACCTATCAATCACTTCTGGAAAGAGATCCCCCAAGGAAAACTCCAAGGAACATTGTTGCAAAACTCCAAAACTATAATCTCAAAGAAAAATACTGCAAGCTTCCAGACAAAAACAATGATACTAAATGTGTGTGCACCAAGTGGTAGAGCAGGCAAATTCCTAGAGAAGATTTTAAATCAGTTACAGGAAGAAATAGATAGCAAAACTATTCTGGCGGGGGGGGGGGGGGAATTTCAACCCTCCCCTCTCATAATTACAAAGATCTTACCACAAAATTAAAAAAAAAAAAAAAAAACTAGGGAAGTTAATAGAATCCTAGAAAACCTAGATATGATAGACCCTGGGAGAAAATTGAAGAGGGCAAAAAGGAATATACCTTTATTTGTCTAGTACATGGCACCTACACAAACACTGACCATTTATTAGGGCACAAAAACCTTACAATTAAATGCAGAAAGGCAGAAATAAGAGATGCTTCCTTTTCAGAGCACAATGCAATAAAAATTATATCAATAAAGTGGTAGCGAATGACACTTATAAAGCACTTCTCACACAACATGCCAAAACCTATGGGATACAGCCAGAACAGTTCTTAAGAGAAATTTTATATCTCTAAATAGCTACATAAATAAAATGGAGAAAGGGAAGATCAATGAAAAAAAAAAGCTAGAAGAAGGACCAATTAAAAACCCCAATTAAATACCAAATTAGAAATTTTGAAACTCAAAGGAGAGCTTAATAAAATAGAAACTAAGGAAACTACTGATAATAACTAATAAATAAAAAAAACTAAAACTAAAACTTGGTTTATGAAAAAACAAAACAAAATAGATAAATCTTTGTTTAATTTAATCAGAAAAAGGAAAGAAAAAAAAACAAAAAAACAACTCACCAGCACCAAAAATGAAAGGAATGAAAAGAACCACCAATGAAAAAGAAATTTACAGGTTAACAAAAGAGGAAATAAATTATTAAACAGTCCCATTTTAGAAAAAGAAATTGAAAGTCATTAATGAATTCCCTAAGAAAAACTCTACAAGGCTAGATGGATTCACAAGTGAATTGTATCTAACATTTAAAGAACAATTATTATCAATACTATGCATTTGGAAATATAGGTAAAGCAGAAATACTGTCAAATTCCTTCTATGACACAAATATGGCACTAATACCTAAACCAGGAAGAGCTAAAACAGAGAAAGAATATTACAGACTAATCTCCCTAATGAATATTGATGTATTTTTTTTCCCTGAGGCAATTGAGGTTAAGTGACTTGCCCAAGATCACACAGCTAGGAAGTGTTACACGTCTGAGACCAGATTTGAACTTAGGTCCTCCTGATTTCCAGGTTGGTGCTCTATCCACTGTACCACTTAGCTGCCCCCTTGATGCAAAAATTTAAAAAATATAATAATAAAGAGATTACAGCAATTTATTAACAGGATAATACACTGTGACCAAGTGGGATTTATACCAGAAATGCAGGTCTGCTTCAATATCAGGAAAACTATTACCATAATTACCATATCAATGACAAAACCTACTGAAATCATATGATAATCTCAATAGATGCAGAAACATCTTTTGACAAAATTCCATACCCATTAAAAATACTAGAAAGCATAAGGAGAAAGGAAGCTTTCCTTAAAATAATAAGCAGAACCTATCTAAAATCTACATCACTGTAATGGAAAGAAGCTGCATTCTCAGTAAGACCAGGAGTGAAATGAAGATGTGCATTATAACCATTATTATACAACATTGTACTAAAAATGCTGACCTTAGCAATAAGAAAAGATAAAGAAATGAAAGGAATTAGAATAGGCAATAAGGAAATAAAAGTATCACTCTTTGTAGATGATATGATGATATACTTAGAGAGTCCTAGAAAATCATCTAGAAACATACTAGAAACAATTCATACCTTTAGCAAAGCTGCAGAATACAAAATAAACCTACAAAACTCATTAGCATTTTTATATATTACTGGTATCATACATCAGCAAGAGACAAATAAATTCCTTTTAAAATTAAAGCTTAAAGAGATCTTTATTTTAGAAGTAATATCTAAAGAAGTAAGATTAAAAAACCATGTCAAATGTATAAAAATACAAGTCATTTTCCAATTGACAAATGGTCAAAAAATATGAACAGAAAATTTTCAGATGATGAAATTAAGGCCATCTATAGTCATCTGAAAAAGTGCTCTAAATCATTATTGATTAGAGATATGAAAATTAAAGTAGTCTACCTGCCAAGACAAACTGAAAAACTATATGAACACACTTATAAAGCACTTCTCACACAAAGTGAGATCTAAGCAACTGGGAAAATATCAATTGTTTATGGCTAAGCTGAGCTACTATAAGAAAAATGACAATTCTGCCTAAATTGGCTTACTTGTTCAATGCCATGCCCATGAAACTGCCAAAACATTATTTTATAGATCTAGAAAAAAGAATAACAAAATTCATCTGGAAGAACAAAAGGTCAACAATATGAAGGAAATTAATTTAAAAAACCGAATAAAACAAAGTATGGTAGCTTAACAGTACCAGATCTAAACAATATTATAAAGTAGCAGTCATCAAATCCATTTGGTAATGGCTAAGAAATAGAGGTGTTTATTAGTGGAATAGATTAGATACACATGACACCATAACCGATCTAGTATTTGACAAACCCACAAACTACAGTTCCTGTAATAAGAACTCACTATTTGACAAAAAAAAAAAAAAAAAAAAAAAAAAAAAAAAAAAAAAAAAAAAAAAAAAAAAAAAAAACACGCTGGGAAAACTGGAAAATAATGTGTCAGAAACTAAGCATAGATTTCCATCTTACACCCTATACCAAAATAACGTCACAATAGATAAATGATACCATAAATAATATCATTTTGGTATCACCCTTTATACCTTTTATAAAGGATATAATATAAAGGATGATAACCATAAAAAATTAGGAGAACAAGACATACATATACCTATCAGATCTTTAGAGACAGGAGAAATTTATGGCCAAGGAAGAACTAGAAAACATTATGAGAGGTAAGATGGACCACTTTGATTACATGAAATTAAAAAGTTATTGCACAAACAAAACTAACAGAACCAGATTAAAAGGGAAATACAAAGTTGGATAAAAATCTTTATAGCCTATATTTCTGATAGAGATCTTATTTCTAAAATATATAAAGAACTATGCCAAATGTATAAGAATACAAGTCATTTTCCAATTGACAAATGGTCAAAAAATATGAACAGAAAATTTTCAGATGATGAAATTAAGGCCATGTATAGTCATCTGAAAAAGTGCTCTAAATCACTTTTGATTAGAGATATGAAAATTAAAACAACTCTGAGATACCACTTCACATCTTTCAGATTTCCTAAGATGACAGGAAAAGAACGATAAATGTTGGAGGGGATGTTGAAAAACTGGAACACTAATACATTGTTGGTGGAATTGTGAAGGATCCACCCATTCTGGAAAGCAATGACAAAAGGGATATAAAATTATGCAAATCCTTTGACCCAGCAGTGCTTTCACTGGGTCTATATCCCAAAGAAGTCATAAAGAAAGGAAAAGATTTCATATATGCAAAAATGTTTGCAAAAGCTCTTTTTGTCTTAGCAAAAAATTGGAAATTGAGTTGATGTCCATCAACTGGGGAATGGTTGAACAAGTTGTTTTATATGAAGGTAATGGAATATTATTGTTCTATAAAAATATGAACAAGTTTATTTTAAAAGATCTGGAAAGACTTACATGAACTGATTCTAACCCAAACTAGCAGAACCAGGAATACATTGTACACAATAACAGCAAGAACGTGTGATGATCAACCATGAAAGACATTGTTCTTTTCAGTGATTCAGTGATTAAAAGCAATACCAATAGATTTTGAGCAGAAAATGCCAGCTCCATACAAAAAAAGAACAAAAGAGATTGAATGTAAATCAACACATGCTATGTTCACTTTTTTTTTCTTGTTTTATTTTTAATCTGTCCCATTGTTTTAGCCTTTTGTTCTGATTTTTGTCTGCCAGCATGATTCATAAAGCAATATGTATTAAAATAAACAAATAAATAACTGGGAAAATTTGAAATAAATAAAATTGTGAACTTTTAAAAAATAAAAACAAAATATTATCCATTAGTTAATTTGATTTTTTAAAAGAAACAAAATGAAATTATCAGTATTAAAAATGAAAAGGGTGAATTCATCACCAATGAAAATAAAATTTAAGGAATTATTCAGAAATATTTTGGCCAATTATATGCCAACAAATATAATAATAGCATTTTCCTTCTTGAGTCCTTTGTACTTGTCTTGGATCATTCTGTTGCTGGGAACAACTGAGTTAGCCATAGATGATAATCGCACAATATTGCTGATAATGTGTGATGTGTTATCTTTGTTCTGCCTCCTTTCACTTTGTATAAGTATTTCCAATGTTTTTTATAAAATCTGTTCATCATTCTTATTGCAACAATAGTATTCCATTACCTTCATAATACTTATTGTTCATTCCCCAGTTTATTGGCATCCCCTTAATTCCCTATATTTTGCCAACATGATAAGGGCTGATAGAAATATTGCACATATAGAGCCCTTTTTATGATCCCTTTGGGATACAGATCTAGTAGTGGTATTGCTGGAACAAGGAGCACAAACAGGTTGGTTGTTCTTAGGGTTTAATTTCAAATTTTTCTCCAGAATGGTTGGGTCAGTACACAACTACATCAAAAGTGTATTAGCATCCCAATTTTCCCATATCCTCTCTAATATTTATCACTTTTTTTTTGTCATATTGGACAATTTGATAGGTGTGAGGGGATATCTTAGAGTTCTTTTAATTTTTATTTCTCTAATCAAAAGTAATTTAGAGTATTTCATATACCTATAGATAGCTTTGATTTCTTCAATTGAAATTATGTTTATATATTTTGATCATTTATTAGTTGGAGAATAACTTGTATTCTTATAAATTTAACTCAGTTTCCTATATATTTGAGAAATGACATCTTTGTCATAGACATTTGCTAAAGAGTATTTCTCATCTTTGTGCTTTTGTTTTGATCTTATTTGCATTAGTTTTATTTGTAGAAAAGCTGTTTAATTTTATCTAAACAAAGATATTTATTTTGCACTGTTTGCTTGTCTTTATTTCATGTATGGTCATGAAATTTTCCCTTTCCCATAGATCTTACTGATAAACTATTCCTTGCTCTACTAATTTGTTTATAGCATGTAATAGTTTATTTATCTCTTTTGTTTCTCTCTTGCTTTTTTTTTTTTTTTTTTTGATAGTTGTTGTTGGATTTATCAAGTTCTGAGAGGGAAGAATTGAGGTCCTCCACTATTATGTTTGCTTTCTATTTATTCCTATAACTCACTTTACTTTTTTAAGAAGTAAGATGTTAAACCACTTGATGTATATATTTTTTGTAATATTACCTCATTGTCTATGGTACCTTTTAGCAAGATATAGTTTTCTTTTCTCTTTTAATTATGTCTATTTTTGCTATTACTTTGTCTGAGATCAGAATTTCTATCCTTTTTTTTTAACTTCAGCTGAAGCACAAAAGCTCCAGCCCCTTTGTTCTCTGTGTGTATCTCTGCTTCAAGTGTATTTGTTGTAAACAACATATCGTAAGATTCTATGCTTGTTTTATCCTCTCTACCATCTATTTCTGACTTAAGGGAGACTTCATCCCATTCACATTCACAAATTATGATCACTACCTGTGTATTTCTCTTCATCCTATTTTACTTCTGTTTGTCTTTACTCTACATTTACCCTATTCCTCCTCACCAGTGTTATGCTTCTGTCTACCAGCTCCCTTGAACTGCCCTCCTTTCTGTCACCTCCTACTGCTCCCCCTTAATCTTCTCCATTCTCACTTTCTTTTCAGGTACTATGGATTTCTATATGCAAATAATTGTGTACATTGATAGCTCTTTAAGTCAATACTGATGAGAGTAAGATTCAAGTAATGCTCGTTACCTACCTTCCACTGTTCCTGTCTATCATAACGAATCTTTTGTGCCTCTTCATGTGACATCTTCCTTCCTTCTACAGTAAGTGTACTCCTTTCTCTCATTAGTTAATTTTTTATGTTATTCCCTCAAATTCACTTTGTATTCATATTCTCTATCTATATTCCTTCTAGTTCTGCTAGAAATACTTATGCAAATTGCTACAATTTTTAAGAATTATTAGTATCATCTTCCTATATATAGATGTAAAAAATTTAGCTTTATTGAATCCCATATGTGTTATTTTCCTCTTTAATTTGTTTATGCTTCTCCTGATTCATAATAATGAAAGCCAATTATTGATTTAATTCTCATCTTCTTCTTATGAATGCTTGAAATCCTTCTATTTCATTAAGTGACCATTTCCCCCCTTTGCAGCACTATTTTGATCATTTATCAATTGGGGCATGTCTCTTATTTTTTTATAAGTTTGACACAGTTCCTTCTATGTTTGAGAAATGAGATCAGAGAATATTACTTCAAAATTCCTTATCACTTACTATTTCTAATTGCATTTCCCTCTATTTATTCTATACTCTCTCTGATCCACTCTATCCCTCCTCAAAAGTGTTTTGCTTTTGACCTCATCCTCTCCAAATATGCCCTCTCTTTTATCACCTTCCCTCATTACAGTTTCTCATTCCCCTCTTATTTTCCTTTGATCTAAGATAGATTTCCATACCCATATTAATTGTGGACATTATTTTCTCTTTTAGCCAATTCTGATGAGAGAAGAGTTCACTCACTTCTCCTCTCTTCCCCACATACCCCTCCATTTTAAAAGTCTTTTTGTAATCTCTTTTTTGGCAAATAAATTACATCATTCTACTTCTCCCTTTCCCTTTCTTCCAGTAAATTCTTCTCTCACTCCCTAATTTCAAAATTTTAATTTTGAAATTTAATTTAAAATATATTACTTCTTCAATATTCAACTCATACTTGTGTCCCCTGTCTCTGTTTCTTTGTCTCTCTGTCTCTATCTGTCTGTCTCTCTATATATTTATAAACACATATATATGCATGTATATATATATACTCCTTTAAACTGACTTAATAATGAAAAAAAACTTCTAATGAATTTTAAATTTTCACCTTTCCATTTAGGAATGTAAACAAATAAACCTTAAGTCTCTTATGATATCACTTTCCTGATTACCTCCTTATCCTTCTCCTGAGTCCTGTATTTGAAAATCAAATTTTCCATTCAACTCTGGTCTTTTCATCATAAATATTTGAAAATCTTCCATTTCATTGAATGACCATCTTTTCCTCTGAAGGGTTATACTCAGTTTTGCTGGATAGGTGATTATTGATTGCAATCCTAGCTCCACTGCTCTCCAGAATATCATATTCTAAAACTTCTTATCCTTTACTGTAGAAGCTGCTGAATATTGTGTAATTCTAACTGTGGCTCCAGTATACTTGATTTTTTTTTTTTCTTTTTGGATTCTTGTAATATTTTTTCCTTGAACTGGAAGTTCCAGAATTTGGTTGTATTGTTCCTGAAAGTTTTCATTCTGAGATCTCTTTCAGGAGGTAATCACTGGATTCTTTCAATTTCTATTTTACACTCTGGTTCTAAAATATTAGGACTCTTCCTCCACAATTTCTTGAGAGATGATATCCAGATTCTTTTTTTTTTTATCATGACTTTCAGTTAGACCACTAAATTTTAATTACCTCTCCTGGAGAGCAAGGAATAGTTTACCTATCAGATAATTGGAGAATGATCAAAGAAAAACTGGAAAATATTATGAAATGCAAAATGGACAACTTTGATTATATAAAATGAAAAATTTTCTGCACAAATAAAACCAATAGAAACGAGATTAAAAGAGAAGTACAAAGCTGGGGAAAATCTTTACAGCCAGTGCTCCTGATAAAGGCCTCTTTTCTAATATATATATATATATATATATATATATATATATATATACATATTATATATTATATATAGAACCATGTCAAATTTATAAGAATATGTCATTCTCCAATTAATAAATGGTCAAAGGGCATGAACAGAAATTTGTCAGATTATGAAATTAAAGCTATTTATAGATATATGAAAAAGTGCTCTAAATCACTATTGAATAGAGAAATACAAATTAAAACAATTCTGATGTGGCACTACATGTGTGTAACCTCTCAGCTTGGCTAAGACAACAGGAAAAGATAATGATAAATGTTGAAGGGGATGAGAGAAAACTGGAACATTGATGCAGTTAGTGGAATTGTGAAATGATCCGACCATTCTGGAGAGCAATCTGGAACTATGCTCAGAGGACTATAAAACTATACATACATTTTGACCCAGCAGTGTCTTTACTGGGTCTATATCCCAAGGAAATCATAAAGGAGGGGAAAAAAACCCACTTGTGCAGAAATGTTTGTAACAGTTATGTTTGTGGTAGCAAAGAAATGGAAAATGAATGATGTCCATCAATTGGGAAATTGCTGAATAAGTTATGATATATAAAAATAATGAAATATTGTTGTATAAAAAATGATGAACAAGCTGATTTTAGAAAGATTTAAAAGAACTGATACTGAATGAAACAAGCAGAAACAGGAATACATTGTACATGGTAACAGCAAGATTGTGTCAACTATAAAAAACTTGGTTCTCAGTGGTACAATGATCCAAGGCAATCCCAATACACTTTGTATAGAAAACTCTATCTGCATCTAGAAAGAGAACTATAGAGATTGACTGTAAATCAACACATGCTATATTAACTTTCTGGTTTTTTTTCTCGTGATTTTCCTCTTTTTTCTGTTTTTTTTTTTTGTCTTCCAATATGATTCAAAAAGAAATGTGTGTTAAAAAAAGTTAATATACATGTATAACCAGAAAAAATAATAAAATAAATATATATATTATATATATTTATATATATATGCATCAATATGTCTCTATATATTTATATTTATATCTTTATCTATCTACCTATCTCTATCTCTATCTCTGCCTATGTCTATCTCCTGGATCTATTTTCCAGATCAATTTTTCCAATGAAATGGTTCATTGTGTTTTTTTAATCATTTTTTGGTTTTTCTTTATAATATCTTGATTTCTCAAAAAGTCATTAGCTTCCATTTGCTTAATTCTATTTTTAAGGTATTATTTTCCTTAGTATTTCTATCTCCTTTCCCATTTGGCTAATTTGGTTTTTAAAGCATTCTTCTCTTCCCTAGATTTTTTTTTTTGCACCACTCATTTTTTCCCTAGTTTTTCCTCTAGTTCTCTTATTTGTTTTTTGAAATCCCTTTTGAGCTCTTTCATGTCCTGAAATTCTGCCCAATTCTTATTTTTCTTGGAGTCTTTGAATGCTGGAACTTTGACTTTGTTATGACCATAGTAAGTTTCTAAGGTCAGAAACATTTTTGTTGTTGTGTACTGATTTTCATAGCATATTAATAGGCTTTTGTCTTTTTGTTAAAATAGGACTCTGATTCCATGGTGAAGAGTGCACTGTCCCAAGCTTCAGAGATTTTGTGCAAATATTTTCAGAGATCCTTCTAGGAACTTGGCCACAAGCACTCTTCCCTGCCCTGGAAGTTTTAGGAATATCCCCACCCCACTGTAGCTATAGTATTTAGTGTGGTGAAGTAACAGAATCCTGCTTTTAAAAGGTGTTTTTTTTCCCCCCCTCACTTAACTTTTTTCTAATTTTTTCCCCCCCAATTTGACCAATTGTATTCTCTAAAGCATTTTCTTTGGTGGATTTTTGTAACTCCTTTTCCATTTGGCCAATTCTACTTTTTAAACAGTTTTCCAATTAGTTGACTATTTTTTCATTATTTTCTTGCATTGCTCTCATTTCTTTTCCTAATTTTTCTTCTACATCTCTTAAATGATTTTAAGCTTCTTTTGAGCTCTTCCATGAGTTCTTTCTGAGCTTGAGACCACTTCCCATGTAACTTTGGGGTTTTGCCCATATGTGTTTTGGCATTGTTTTCTTTTGAGATTTTGTCTTGGTTTTCCTGGAGAGGGTACTAATTTTCAAGCTCAGATTCCTTTTCCCTTGTTTTTTTTTTTTTACTCTTTTTATACTTTTGTTCCTTTCTTTTATATTTGATCTCTGATTCTAGAATGGAAGGAGTAGTATTTCAGTCTTCTTACCTCTTTGGCTTCAGGCTCTAGCTATTTGCCTGGTGCTATTCTGGTGTCCCACAGAGGATGCTGCTGCACTGAAGGGTGTGGTGGGGAGGTGGATGGCACTTCTGGAGATTAGGTGTCTGTCAAGTTACTTAGTGCTTAGCTGGAGTCCTAGTGGTGGTGACTGGCATCCTAATGGGGTGATTCTGCATTTCACTAGGGCTACACTGAAATCCAGCTGCCAGAGAATGCTGGCTTGCTTAGAGCTCTTTCAAAGAATTCATAGGTCCTAGAACTGAAGGATGCCTACCTATCTTGGACCAACACAGAAGCATGTTGTGATTCCTGCACCTATAGTGTGCAGATTCTCCTATCTATGCCAATGCACATGGGGGATACTGGTGTTGGCCTTTGCCCACTCCAGGACACTGGGCTTAGGATCCTGATTTGCTGATGTGGAGCTTGCTGCTGATTTTCTGGAAATCTTCCCACCCTCCCACCACCATCACTTTTTCTACTTTTCACTTAACAAAGACAGATACCTCATGTCAGTTTCTAAGTTTGTTTCACCCCATCTCTTTGTTGGTTTCATCACTCCAGGATCTGATATCGTGCTATTTTATCATTGTCTAAAGGTGAACATGAAAGAGTTACAGTGATTCATAACTTACTCTGGCCATCTTGTCTTTTAGAAGTCAGCTGGAAATAGAATTCTTAAATCAGCCTATCATGTTAAAAAAAAAGAAATTGAACAAGTTATCAATGAAATCTCCAAGAAAAAATCCCAAATGGATTCACAAATGAAGTATACTAAATATTTAAAGAACAACGAATTTGGAAAAAATAAGAAAAGAAGGAGTCTTTCCTGTTATGACACAAATATGGTTCTGATACCTAATTAAGAAAGAACAAGAACATAATGAAAATTACAATTTCCCTAATTAATATTGAAGCAAAATGTTAAATAAAATACTAATAAGATGATTACAGTAATATGTTACAAAATAATCACTCTGGCCAATGTAGGATTTATATCACTTAAGCAAAGCTTGTTCAATTGGTATAATTGACCCAATATTAATATAATTAATATAATTAACAAATGATTATCTCAATGACTATCTAAATAGATGCAGAAAAAATTATTTGATAAAATACAGTACTAATTCCTATTTTAAAAAAAACTTTAGAAATATAGGAATAAATGGGTTTTCCTTACAATAATAAGTAGTATTTTTTTAAACTAACAGTAGGTATTTTACATAACAGAGAGAAGCTAGAAGCATCCTTAATAGGATCATGGATGAAACAAGAATGCCCATTATCATCATTATTATTCAATATTCTACTATATATTCTAGCTAAAGCAATAAGAGAATTAAAGTAAATTGAAGTAATTAGAATAGGCAATGAGGAAACAAAAATATCACTCTTTGCAGATGATTTAAAGTTATATTTGCAGAATTGAAGAGAATTGATTGGAAAACCTAGCTGAAAAAAAAAAATAATTTTAGTAACATCGTAGAACATAAAGTAAACCCATGCAAATCATTAGCACTAGTAACCATCGGGTCTAAGAAAGGATTCTTGCAGAAGAAATGTGACATTTAAATTGAGCCCTGCAGTAAGGAATTTGAAAGAGTAGATGGAGGTAAGAAGGGAGAGAACACATATTGTTACAATGAAGGTTCAAAGTCTTTGATGGATAGTAATATAGTGTGCTTAATTTTCAGAAATATTTGGACCTCAGTTTTAAAGTCTAATTTTATCTCAGGCACAACAATCTGTATATATTAGTTTTTCTTTACCAGTTTATCTCTGCACATAGTAGTTCACCATAAATGCTTACTCGATAAACAAATGAATAAATAATAATAGGTTGTTACTGATGGATTTCTATCATTTTTTCCCCACCTTCACCTTTTATTGACAAAAAGAAACCATTTGGTTTGCAAAGGACTATTTATCATGTTAGAGCAACTACTGTTTTACCCCACCTCCTTATTAGAGAGGAGAAAGTATCTTTTTCTCCATAAGCAATCTCAGTGAGATTCAAAAATTGACTTGTGCATCATTTTGTGAAACCTGCTAAATGACAGTTTATGATTTTTTACATAGGAAAATAATCTAGTTTAATTTCATAATCTCATTTTTCCTGGAGACAGCAAAAAATTCCTGACATTATGGAATTTCCTAATTTTGATAAGTAATTTCAGTTACTTTTCTATATTCATAAATGTCTTCTTAAGTACTTAGTCGGAGAAAGGGAAAACTTTTTGTCTATTTTTCTTTTTTCTCTTGTTTATACTATGAATCTATAATTGTATTGAGCTAGAGAATTTAAATATAAAGACAACAGTTGAAGCAAGAAGTTCTTTTTCCATTTTTTTTCTCTCCTTGTCTCCTTCATTCCTCCTTTTCTGTATGACTTTGCTATTTTATTTCAAGTTTAAGGAATTTAAATCATCTATTTCTCAATTCCATCTTTACCTTCAACCAAGAATAAACAAGTATATACATACATACATATAGCAAACTAGTAAAAGAATCACTTCTGAGAAACAATTTAACCTCATTATGATGACAAAATAGTTATTGTATAGGAAGAATTGAGTTCAAATGCCAGCTTTGATATTTATTAATCAAGTCACTTTGTGTAAAATCTTCCTCTTCTTGAATCCTTAGTTTTCTCCTCTGTTAATCTGGAGGATTTTAATGTGTGGAGAAGCTATCTAATATCATTGTTTTGAAAATATAGTTTATTAACCTTAAAAGAAAAAGAATTAAGGAGACTGAAGGTAAATCCACACATGCTATGTTCACTTCTTTTTTCTGTTTTCTTTTTATTTCTCCTATTTTTTTTCCTTTTCACTCTGATTTTTCTCTTCCAACATAATTCACAAAACAATGTGTTAAAAATAAATAAAAAATGAAATAAATAAAATAAGATAATACAAGATAAATAAAATTAGGGTAGCATAAAAAGAGATTATTTTAGCATCTGGGGCCGTAGGCAAGGCTTCCTGAAGGAGCTGGTATGTTTTAACATGTAATTGGTGAAAAAATAAATTATTATTTAAAAAAATTAAATATAAACCAATTTGGCACAAGAATGAGTTATAATTACAGCTGTTGATGATAGAGAGAACAGTCTCATATGAGGCAATAGAATAATAACATCATATAAGAAAAAAAAATATCATTTAGAACCCAAGAACCTACATTGAAACTCAGCTCTGCTAAGTACTTGTGTAACTTTGAGCCACTTCAACTCTTTAGTTCTCAATTTCTTCATCTGCAAAATGAGAAATTTGAATTAGAAGAAGCTTGATAAACGGTACAACTCTAAATTTTATAATGCTAAGAAAACCCTTTTAGACATTGTGACACAAAATCAAAATCATAGAACTTTCTTTTTTAACCTTAAAAATCATTTCCAATAGCACTTATTTTTTTCAAACACATGCAAAGATAGTTTTTAACATTTATTTGTGCAAAACTTTGTATTCCAAGTTTTTCTTCTTCCCTTCTTGTCTCTCCCCTTCCCAAGTTAGCAAGCAATCTGATATAGGTTAAATTATGTTCAATTCTTTTAAATATGTTTTAATATTTATCATGTTGTGCAAGAAAAAATCAAACCAAAAGGGGGAAAATGTGAGAAAGAAAGAAACAAACAAACAAAAGAAAGGGTGAAAAAACTGTACTTTGATTCATATTCAGTTTCCAAAGTTCTCTTTCTGGATACAAATGGCATTTTCCATCCCAAGTCTATTGAAATTCCCTTGAATCACCACATTACTGAGAAGAGAGAAGTCCATCAGAGTTGATCATAATTTTGTTTTTATTGTATATAATGTTCTCTTGGTTGTGCTCACTTCCTTTAGCTGAGAATTTATATCATTTTCCCCCCACCTTCTCCCTTTATTGACAAAAAGAAATCATTTGGTTTGCAAAGGACTATATATCATGTCAGAGTAAATCCTTATCAGTTAGTGTCCCACTCAGTAGAGAGCCCACTGTTTTCCCCCACCATAAAGCTTTTCTGAAATCAGCTTGCTCTTCAATTCTGACAGAAAAATAATATTCCATTATATTCACATACCATAATTTATTTAGCCATTCCCCAATTGATGGATATCAACTCAATTTCTACTTTTTTGCCTCGCCCATTACCAAAAAAAAAAAAAAAAAAAAAAAGAACTGCTAGAAATATTTTTGAACATATGGGTCCTTTTCTCTTTTTTAAATCATATAACTTTCTACTCAGGAAAGGGACTTTGAGATCATCTAACACATATCCTCTTAATTCCCCATATTTTCCCTTTCATTAATTGTGAGTTATGGACATATTTAACTCACAAAAGTAAAAACTATAGCAATTCAGCCATTGGGGGATTTTCAGATTTGTTTTTTTAAATGAAGTTTAGACAATTAGATCAATTTGAATTTGCCTCTTAAAAATAATACAATGATTGTAATTGGTTTGGGCCACTTCTTAAGTTATCTTTGTCTAATTATGTAGGGAACAGGAAGAAATATTGATTATTAATATGCCATGGGAAATATAAATAGTCAGTATGCACTAAGCCAATGCAAGCTTTCTAAAAAGACATAGAAATTTTAATGGACTTAAGATTTATTTTTCAGTTTATATGCATTAATGCAACATTATACATTCTTTCCTGTGCCTTCTCTCTCACTCCCCATACTATCTTGAAAACACTTTCTAAAAAATCTGAAGATATTTTTGGCTAATCTATACCTGAATTTAACTCTCTAGCTACTATAAACTCTAAATTTTTGACATTAATAACATCCATTAAAAGCAACCATAACATAAGGATTACCACCCAGATAGTATCCTGTTACTCACAGACTGTATAGAATTGAGACTAGATTTGAACTCGGGTTTTTATGACTCTGGGGGTTGCTCAGTGATACAGTGGATAGACTGCTAGACCTGGAATCCAGAAGACACATTTTGGCTAGTTCAAATCTGGCCTACAATACTTACTAGCTACGTAATCCTAGGCAAGTCACTTTTAATTCTGTTTGCCTCAGTTTCTTCATCTGTAAGGTGAGCTAGAGAAGGAAATGTCAAAACAATCCAGTATCTTTGCCTGGGACTCTATCTATTGTAGCACCTAATGTCAATACAGGAAAGTACTAAGTGGGAAAACTTTAGTACAAATTCAGATTAGAAGTTTCTCAGTAGTTTATGTTTGTGAGAGAACTACTTGAATCAATTATCAGAAGATTACTTGATTTGCCCAGGTTCCCAAGCAAGTGTATATCAGAATTAAGACTTGAATGTGGTTTTCTATGGGTATTATACATATTCATAATAATTCCCTTGTTCACATTCCTTCCTGGATATGCGTAAGTTTTTATATATATATATATATGTGTGTGTGTGTGTGTGTGTGTGTGTGTGCATAGAAATGTATGTATATGTGTGTGTGCATGTGTGTATAAAATACATATATGTATAATATGTATATGTGTTTCTATCTATCTTATATATTATGTATATATTCATATTCACACAGGCACACCTGCAAATATATGACATGTGTATATAACTTTTATCAAAACTTTAGAATATTGGAACTTGGTCATTATCATATTTCAACAAGAGTAACAATAGTGATGGTGGGGACTATGAAATTGACAGACTATTATCTTTTCCAGAAATTATTCCTTTCAAAGTGTTTAACCTACTAGTTTTATTATATATGTGCATTTTGTTTGTGTGTGTCCTTTTTTACTATGACAAGTCAATACAATTTTATTTATTTAAAGAAAATGTTTCCTTTCTCTCAATCTACCTTTAGAAAAAAAAAAGAAATGAATGAAAAAATCAAAGAAAGTTTCTTTTTTTTGTTTGCACACCATCTGAATCACTTAGTAAATCCATTTTCATTCATTCAATTGTTCATTTGCTATTTATTTGCAAACCAATGACTAATCCAGGATTTATAGAAATAAATCAACAGCTCACCCTCATAAGAAATTACCTGGTTTTATGATACTGCATTGCAAATTCATAAAATTCTATCTAAAGAAAATATTTTAATAGATGATTCATGAATTCTCTCCAAAATGGATACTGCTATTTTAACTTAATAGGCATTTGCTTTTGAAGATAATGGTCATTATTATGATTGTCTATTGTATATATCTTAAGGCACATTTTTGGGGGGCCGGTTTTGATAATATTTCCAAATTTTGACTTTATGAATAATGAAAGATCCATTTTATAGGATAATAAATAGATATGATGGTTACATAGTTGCCTGCTGCTACTGAAGATGACAATAAAGGATTCAGACAAACACTTTTCTACTTCCGAGTGATCAGACTGTTTATCCAATAATTCAAACAGAGATTGATTAGTAACACAAAGACTCATGTGAAAACAAAGACTTTATGGATATATATTTGGCATATTTGCTTCAGATGAATGATTTAAATTGTTGATACTTGCTATGTGTTTATCAAAGGTATCATATCAATCTGTTTGAAGGAAATCAACTAAAATCATGTAGTATTTGCTGTGAAGTTGTCTAGTTTTCTTTCAGAATGGCTGGAATAAAATTTCTTTTTAAGAAACAGAAAAAGAACATTTGCATATAATTTGGATTTAGGTAGTCAGCCTATAGCTACGTGAATGCTACTTAGTATTCTATAGGGTAATAGATGGATTCTACCTAGTTTCCTGGGTATGAAGTTAAAAAATAAAAGACAGCTACTACCTTTTTCTTATCCATCATAGTTTTGACAACCTGACTTGAGATAAATGGAATTCATATATTGAAAGATCTATTTATGACTATATGCAACAAAACAGAATAGCAATTCTGGGATAGTTTGATTGACAATCATAATAACAACCATTATTCTCAAAAGCAGTTGCCTGTTACTTAAGGGAGTAGCACCCATTTAGGAGGATATACATGGGTCATTCATTAAAATATATTTCCCTTAGAAAACAATGTTTTTGTTACGCTTATTGTTGAAAATACTAGTCAGAATGCCTTTGGCGGCTTACAAAGAAAGCAACTTCATCTCATTTTAAAAGTTCAGACAAGCGCATATCTGTGACATTTTAAAATGATGTGTAGTTAAGATTATTTTTTGTTTGTTGGTGGGATTTTTGTTGCTGATGGAAGAAATATCATACCTCTTCATTATTATAACTACCACTGTATTCCAGGATACCTTCACATTTGAATCACTGTTTGTCCTTATTGAGTCATTTGCAATTGTGTCCAACTCTTGGGACACTATTTGAGTTTTTATTGGCAAAGATCCTGGAGTGGTCTGCCATTTACAGATGAATAGAATAAGGCAAATGGAATTAGACTTGCCCACAATCCCACAGCCAATAAATCTCTGAGAAAAGATTTGAATTCAGGATGATGGGTCTTTCTATCTCCAGGCTAGGTACTCTATCCACTGTGTCATCTAGGTTACTTACCTCACTGTACAAGCTTCAGATTGGATCTATTTATCCCCAATATGTTCCTACTTTAACCTTTCCTAAAAATATTTTTTCCATGATCTTTTGAAAATATGTTTTATCTGACTATTCTTTTCCAAATTAAACCCCAAATTTTGGGATGATGTATCAAAGAGTCTTAAATGCAGAACAAGAAGGGAACTTAGAGTTCTCTTTCTAAGCCTGATCACTTTTCTTATGAAAAAAAGGTGAATTGCTAAAGGTCAAAAAAGTGTTAAGTAATAAGTAATTAAGTGATGTGATTTATAGAGTTGTAAGTAGTAAGTAATTAAAAGGTATGTTATATAGAGAGATGAATTTAAAATCAAGAAGACCTGACTTCTGATCTCCAATTTCATATATTTTCTAGCATTTTAATCCTGGGCAAGTCACCTTCTCTTTCTGAACATCTTTTTCAATTTCCTCATCTATAAAATATTGATAATAAGGTCTATATTCCAAAGTTATTGGTGAGGCTCAAATAAGATGATATTTGTAAGGAACTTAAAACCAAATACATTAGGTGGTTAACAAATACTGGTTTCTTTCTTTCCCTTTTTCACTTCTTTCCTATTTTCTCTTGCCTCACTCAAAGAACAAAAGTACATTTGCCTCCTTCCTTCAGAGTATTTCTGTATCTTGAAGTTACAAAATAAAACTGTTTATCATTGGCTAGCAGACTTACTGATTTGTTTCACAAAACTTAGTAGTCAAGTCATTAGTACTCTAGTTCCATTAGTGTTTATAAATGAATATTTATTTGTTTACTTCAAAAATATGGCAAAAAACCCATACAATGATATTTCTACCATCAATACCATCACCTCAGTCTCTAAGGGGGGAGAGAGATTAGGTTTACTGTTTAATCCAAATTCATATATAGCATTAGTCTCATCAAGTTCAAGATCAAAAGCTTGATAGGCTGATATTTGATTATGCTGTTTTTTCAGAACTTCCCTGCTTGGATGATAACATCTGGTCTGGGTTGTTGGGGTTCAAGATCTACACGACTATACCTAAAACTGAAAAGATCAAATGAAACAAAATAAAAATATCAAGCCCATTTCTAGGGCTTGATAACTTAAGGAAGAGGGGCTAGTAGCCTTAACTCCCCCTTTGCTGCCTGATGTCACATGCTTTGGGTGAATACAGTCCTTCACCTCTAGATATGAGAGCCAAAAAGAAGATAACTATGAATGATTAGTTAAATTTCAAGATACAAACAGTTTCTGTGGAACAACTAGGGCACAACAGTCTGTTTCAAAATTCCAGGAGGTTTGATCCATCAGTGTTACTACTGGACTTATGTCCCAAAGAGATCATAAAGAAGGGAAAGGGACCTGTATGTGCACGAATGTTTGTGGCAGCCCTTTTTGTAGTGGCTAGAAACTGGAAACTGAATGGATGCCCATCAGTTGGAGAATGGCTGAATAAATTTTGGTATATGAATATTATGGAATATTATTGTTCTGTAAGAAATGACGAACAGGATGATTTCAGAAAGGCCTGGAGAGACTTACATGAACTGATGCTGAGTGAAATGAACAGGACCAGGAGATCATTATATACTTCAACAACAATACTATATGATGACCAGTTCTGATGGACCTGGCCATCCTCAGCAACGAGATCAACCAAATCATTTCCAATGGAACAGTAATGAACTGAACCAGCTACGCCCAGAAAAAGAACTCTAGGAGATGACTAAAAACCATTACATTGAATTCCCAATCCCTATATTTATGCCCACCTGCATTTTTGATTTCCTTCACAAGCTAATTGTATGATATTTCAGAGTCTGATTCTTTTTGTACAGCAAAATAATGGTTTGGTCATGTATACTTATTGTGTATCTAATTTATATTTTAATGTACTTAACATCTTTATTTTTTATTTAGTAGCCTTTTATTTACAGGATATATGCATGGGTAACTTTACAGCATTAACAATTGCCAAACCTCTTGTTCCAATTTTTCACCTCTTACCCCCCACCCTCCCTAGATGGCAGGATGACCAGTAGATGTTAAATATATTAAAATATAAATTAGATACACAATAAGTATACATGACCAAAACGTTATTTTGCTGTACAAAAAGAATCAGACTCTGAAATATTGTACAATTAGCTTTTGAAGGAAATCAAAAATGCATGTGGGCAAAAATATAGGGATTGGGAATTCAATGTAATGGTTTTAGTCATCTCCCAGAGTTCTTTTTCTGGGCGTAGCTGGTTCAGTTCATTACTGCTCCATTGGAAATGATTTAGTTGATCTCGTTGCTGAGGATGGCCTGGTCCATCAGAACTGGTCATCATAAAGTACTGTTGTTGAAGTATATAATGATCTCCTGGTCCTGCTCATTTCACTCAGCATCAGTTTGTGTAAGTCTCTCCAGGCCTTTCTGAAATCATCTTGTTGGTCATTTCTTACAGAACAGTAATATTCCATAATATTCATATACCACAATTTATTCAGCCATTCTCCAACTGATGGACATCCATTCAGTTTCCAGTTTTTAGCCACTACAAAAAGGGCTGCCACAAACATTCGTGCACATACAGGTCCCTTTCCCTTCTTTATAATCTCTTTGGGATATAAGCCCAGTAGTAACACTGCTGGATCAAAGGGTATGCACAGTTTGATAACTTTTTGAGCATAGTTCCAAACTGCTCTCCAAAATGTTTGGATTTGTTCACAACTCCACCAACAATGCATCAATGTCCCAGTTTTCCGCATCCTCCAACAATCATCATTATTTTTCCTGTCATCTTAGCCAATCTGACAGGTGTGTAGTGGTATCTTAGAGTTGTCTTAATTTGCATTTCTCTGATTAATAATGACTTGGAGCGTCTTTTCATATGACTAGAAATAGTTTCAATTTCTTCATCTGAGAATTGTCTGTTCATATCCTTTGACCATTTTCAATTGGAGAATGGCTTGATTTTTATAAATTAGAGTTAATTCTCTATATATTTTGGAAATGAGGCCTTTATCAGAACCTTTGACTGTAAAAATATTTTCCCAGTTTATTGCTTCCCTTCTAATCTTGTCTGCATTAGTTTTGTTTATGTACTTAACATCTACTGATCATCCTGCCATCTGGGGGAAGGGGTGGGGGTAAGAGGTGAAAAATTGGAACAAGAGGTTTGGCAATTGTTAATGCTGTAAAGTTACCCATACATATAACCTGTAAATAAAAGACTATTAAATAAAAAAAAAAAAAAATTCCAGGAGGGCCAATGTAAAATATGCTTACATGTACCGCATCCCAAACATCTTTCACTTTATAGTGAAGAACTAAATTCAAACCTTTCCTAAAACAAATATAAATATTTAAAAAATCTACAAATAAGTAATTTGGAAAGCTTAAAGAACTATATATATATGCTACTTACTATAATAATAATAATAATATTGTCATCATCAATAAGATCTAGAGTAAGATCATAGAATTCAGGGTTATTTGTTTGATTAAATGACTAAAATCTTTGATGCTGCTTTCTTTTAAATCTGTTATTTTTTGTTTGTTTGCTTTTGGTAAGGCAATTTGGGTTAAGTGACTTGCCCAGAGCCATTCAGCTCTATGTGTCAAGTCTGAGGTCAAATTTCAATTCAGATCTTCTTGAATCAGGGCTGGTGCTCTATCCACTGCACCATCTTGCTGCCCCTGCTGATTTTTTTTAAGATGATGAGCTGGGGGCAGCCTCACCTTACCCACCTTCCAGATAAAGTAGATGTTTTTGTCTTGGGCACAGGGTATTTGTTCCACTCTTCGGAATGGGAGACAGGAAAGGGTTGATACTTCAAAACAAAACAGAAAAATTCTTCATCAACAATACATAGTCTTGATGCCTTTAATCTTTAACATCTTTGATTGCCAGCTTCAAGTTTAGTTTATTTTAGGTACCTTTAGGCAGCTATGTGCTACAGTGGATAGAATACTGGGGTAGGATTCAGGAAAGCCTAAGTTTGAATTTGGCTTCAGAAACTCAAAATCTGTGTAACCCTGGGCAAGTTATTGAAACTCTGATCCATTTAATTTTCTTAACTGTATAATGGGGGGATGATAATTGTACTGTTATGTACAGAGCTGTTAGGTAGATTAAATTTAGTACAGTGCAATATACAAAATAGATAGCAAATGCTTGTTCCCTTCATATGTCCCTTCTGAAAGATTTTGTTTGACACTCTTTGACTCTCTTATCAAAATACCCTTTTGCCTCTACCTCTAAGTACTACAAAGGGGCAGAATACTAAAATATAGCCTTTTACCAGTATACCATATATTTTGCTTACCAGTACACATGTAGGCAAAGTTGAACACATAGAGAAAGGTTTACATTCAGATTACCAAATATCTGTTGTTGAGCATGTGGGAGTCAGACAATTCTAAGAAGAAAGACATAAGAAAGAATTAAAGATTCTTGCATAGCTTTGCATCATATGGTCTAGCTATGGACTGCTAGACAATAATGGAAGTACAACAGCCAGGTGACTTGCAACAATAAACTGGTGCATCTTTAGGTGCCTTTAGGTCAGCTATATCAAACTCAAAATTGTGAATAACAGGAGCATGATGATCTTAGCTAAGAAAAAGAAAATAAATTTTACCTATATAATGTATTACTCAGAGAATGAGTTCTTAAATATTTTAGTCTTAGGATACCTTTATACTGTTAAATGTTATGAAGGACCACAAAGAGGTTTTATGTTCATTTTATCTCTTGATTTTTACCACAGTAGAAATTAAAATTTTATTATTATTATTATTATTATTATTATTATTATTTTAAAAAACAGTTTTGACATTATGGACCTTCTAATAGTGTGTTAAATACTTCCAGGTACCTTTTGGGAATGGTTTTCTAAGAGGACTGAGGCAATATATTGGATTTTTGTAGTTAATCTCTTACTCTATCTCTAGCAGTGAAATGTTCTATGAACATTTAAAAATTAACAAAGATCTGGATAATTGAAATAATCTTCTAATTCAACTCAGTCATTCTTTCAAAGGTAGGATAATTTTGGATTTAAAAATTACAATAATTGTTTTCTTAAAGTGAGGCGAGGGGTTGGATTTTGCTCTGAAGATATAGCAACTGTTGGCAAAATGTCTTAAAATGAATTTTCTTGGAAGAAGAAACCACACCCAAGGGTCTAAGACTTAAACTGCCTGATATGTTTTTGGCTTCAGCTCTACTATAGAGTTCAGCATCTTATTCTTGTTATTACCTGAGATTTCTTCATTAGACTCTCATTTACTTTGTCTTCACTCTATAATTTTATCTATTAGTTATCTGAGTTATATAGACTCAAAGAAATTATCTGACAACTATGTCTTAGCCTGATATGCTTTCTGGTATTTAAGGAATAACAGTAGAATCAAATGTCATTTTTATTTTAGGATTTTTAAAAATCTTTTATAAGGAAAATATTTATTGTGTTAAGTGTGTGGTTTATAGATTTTTATTAATATTTCCTGCTTATTTTTGGTTGAGGGGCTATGATAGCAGCTCATCCTTATTATAAGAGATCATCCTTGTTAATTCTCCCAGTTCAGGTACCCACTGGAAAAATCTTCTGAAACATATAAGTTTTAAACATAGAAGCCTTAGAGAGTTGCCTTGGTCACTTAGAGTTCAAGTAATTTACCATGGGTGTGTATCACAAATTAAATTTAAATGTAGTTATTTCTGACTATAAAGCCAGCTATTTTTGCTTAAGTGCTTACCATAATTTGAACTTACACTTACATAACATTTTACAATTTATACAATGTCTTCTTCATAAGAGAATTGACAAAGTCAGGTTGTTGAGAAGTGTTGAAGTCAGGACACGAAGCCAATTCTTGTAACTATTCCCCTAACATTTTATTCCTTAAAAATGCTTCCTATTTCAGGCAATGGAGATAATTGAAGGTTGCCCCCCCCCCAAATACTAGAACTTCAAAATATTTGGAGGGCACATAAAAATCATGATTATAATAACACCTCCTAGCCCTGGCCATTTATTTAGAGTAGCCTTTGTAAATTATCTCCCTCAAACACTTATCTACATTCAGCAACTTTATGGATTTCCCCATGAGCCCATTCACTAACTGCAAAGACCTCCAAAAAAACCCAAAATCTTATCAGCTCATCTGATAACATGGGGAATTAATTAGTATCAAGTGATCAGAAGAAACCAAGGTAACTGAATGTGCTCATATATTTATTTTGGGAATGGAATATGAAAGATTAAGTGGATTCTACCAGGCTTGTACAAAGGTGAGAGAAATTGCATGAAGTTCATGATTGTGAAAATTCATGTGTGTATAATATGTGTATATGATATTTATACATATATACATGTAAAATGAATATAGAATGGATACATAGTTGGTATAGTTAGAATGCCAGGCCTGAAATCAGGAAGCCTCATCTGCTGAATTCAAATGTAACCTCATTCCCTGTTACTACCTATGTAACTAAAGGGAAATCACTTAACCGTATTTGCCTTAGTTTTCTTATGTGTAAAATGATCTGAGAAGGAAATGGCAAACCACTCCAAGATCTTTGCCAAGAAAACCCCAAATGAGGTCACAGAGTTGGACATGACTGAAACAAATTATAAATGACAATACATATATTAAAGCTAGCATTGAGAAAAACCTGTTACTATAATGGATAGAACACTGTACTCATGATGAAGAGCCAAGTTCAAATCCAATCTTTATCCTCTAATCCAATCTTGATCTCAAATCCAACACTTAACCTCTTTCTCTTAATTTCCTCAATTATTAAATGAATAATAGCATCTGAAGATCAAATGAAATATTTATAAAAAACATTTTGCATTTTCCCATTTAGAAGGTGTTACATTACATATAAATGTTTATTCCCTTCCCCCTCAATTTAAGATTTGGAAAGCACTTTATACATTTTATTCTCACCACGTTATAAATATTATTTTCCTCATATTACAAATGAGCAAACAGAGGAAGAGAGAATTAAAGTGACTTGCCAAGGATTATTCAGCTAAGTAAAGGTTTGAACTAGGAATTTAACTTTGGTCCTGGTTCCAAATCTTTATGAGAGTCACTCCTATATATTTTTGTCTCTTTCTGTATCTCCCTGTCGGTTACTGCCTTTGGCTCTCTTCCTCTCTGCCTGTCTGTCTCTCTGTCTCTGTCTTTGTCTCTGTCTCTGTCTGTCTCTCTCTCCATTCCTCTTTCTTTCCTACTTTTTTTTAACTCTCCCCATTTTCCATAGATTATATAGATATCGGATACAAATAAAAAATAATCAAAGAAAATATCCTGCACGACATTCATAAAAACCTCCTCTCTTACCTTTCCAGTCTTCTTAAAACTTACATTTCACCCATGTAATTTATAATCTCAGTAACCACTTCCTTGTTCTTCATCACATAGGAGGAATAACATTTCTCAATTTCAGACATTTTCATTGGTTGTCCTCCATGCCTGCGATTCTCTCTCTCATCAGTTCTGTCTCCTGGCTACCCTGGCTTCCTTCAATTCTCAGCTAATATTCCACCTTCTCTAATTAATCTTTGTATTCCCAATGCTTATCACAGTGCCTGGAACTTATTATATACTTAATAAAATATATAGTGATTGATTGATTGACTGTCTAGATGTTACCAAGGTGACTCAATAGAAAGTGAAAAGTGGAGCCAAACAATTTTCCTTGGAAATTTTATTTGCATGATGGTAAAGGATCATCACCAGATATACTTCATAGCTTTTCTTGGCTGAATAGAGTAAACATATCATTGTTTGGCCAGGATGTTAAAAAAAAAAAAAGAAGAAGAAGCTTCTTTTTTGAAAGCTTTTATTTCCTTTAAATTGTACCATAAAACACATGTCATCATTCACCAGAGAAGTTAAATGGAGATGTTCTATGGTTATACTTCAAATGCAGCAAAAATGTGTAAGTAAAATTTATTGAGTGTGAATCAAAACCAGTAACTAAAGGATAGAATTATATTCAGATTTTTTCTTCAAAATAAGATAAAAAATGATCCTAGGGGTAAATGATTTCACTGAGAAGCAGTTTGGAACTCCATAAAGTATCATAATCATAGACAGGCACTTGAGGAAATTGACTGCTTAGATTATGCTAAATCAAATTGCAGAAATAAAGTGGGTCAAACATTAAATTGTATGTATGATATACTTTAATAATTTTACTAATTATTTTTCAGAAAACTACATTTAACGCCATTATTATCTAACATTGTAACTAAACATTTAAAGGCTGACTGATGAAAATATAAGGGATCTCTTTAAATATTATTTCAGCAATATGCCTATATTGGCCTCATTAGTACTGGCACATTTGAAAAAGCAGCAAGCAATAAGCAGAAAGAAAAAGGTACAAATAATAAGGAAACATTGATTTATTTTTTAAAATCAGATTACAATATACATTTAAGGAGCAGCAGAAAATCTTCCTTATATTTCACCTGTAATTTTACAATGTTATTAAACAATGGATTTTACAATGACAAATCTGAAGCATTGCTAGATCCTTATGCACCATACCTTCTGAATTGTCTCAATATTCAAGTTCAAGGGAATGACAAAATTTAAGTAATGAATATGGAGAAACATAAGAAGTCATATCAAATGATGCAAAGTGAGATGCTCAGCACCTGGAAAATAGTATATGTCTTTTCTGTAGCAGCAAAAATGGAAAAAAAAATGATAACACAATCTAAAAGGAATACAGTGAAATTGAAAAATGATCAAGCTTGTCCTCCAAGAAATATCTCTAAAGCACTTCGAAGTTGACAAAAATATTTCCTATATATTTTCTTACTAGATTTGTTCCTTCCAACAGACAGTAATGCAATTGTGATTATGCCAGTTTTACAGATGAGAAAACTGAGGCTACGAGGGATTAAATGACTTTCCAAGATTACATAACTATTTAAGTGTCTGAGGTATGATTGAAATTTTAATCTTCCTGACCAAAGGTTTGTGAAATGATACCAAGTGCCAGAAAATACTCCCAACTGCCTCTTATGCTCACTTTTTTTTTTCCCAGTGGTAGGGTGTATGCGTACAAAACATTATGTGTAGTATCATACTTTTAAATATATATTTGTTAGGTTTTCTGGAGTTTTTAATTGTTTTTTTATTCTTTGTTTTAAAAAATGGCATCTATGGATAAGGGTGAATATTACAGAAGGTACAAGTGACAAAAACAAAATCATGAGTACAAATAGTTTAAATGAATTTTATTATTCTAAACAAACAAAAAATAACAATGTACTCATTCTAAATTAGAAGCTGGTTGGAATCTGTGCTTAGTATTTAACCAGGCCTTTTTGATCTGTGTAGTGTTTACTGTAGGTGTAAGCTTAGCAGTGTAATAACAAAGCCACTCTCCATGCCGCAATTAACCTGAACACAAACTGTATAATTAGAAGGTGATTTGCAGCATTATAGGACTATGGATACAATGGTTTGGGTGTTTTCTTTAAACAAGTCCTAATTACTGATTCATGTGGTATCAATAATACCTACATTTTATGTCCCTTATAAGAAACTGTGAGTAAAACTGCTGTCAGCATATGTTATTGTAAATGAATTTAGCTTTTCGTTTACTTTTCAGAGCAATAAACTGTAATTGTGCAATTTATTTTCAGGTATAGTGGAATGTCCTTGTTTCTTTCTTTCTTTTTTTTTTTTTTTTTTTTTTTTTTTTTTTTTTTTTTTTTTTTGGCTGTTAGAACATTTTTACTTTAATCTAATTGTAAAGACCAGATTGCTTCAGAAACACAAAATTTTAGCTATGTTTCCTTAACATTGTTTTTATACTACTTGATAAAGTAGGATAACCTATGAAAGGAAACAATTATAAGAATTTTAGAGAATTATAATCTCCATCCAGAATTATTAATTTGTTTTTTGTATAATATAAGAGAGACATCATTGTAGAATAGTTTCAACCACTGTTCAATCTCATCTTTAATTTTGCCTAATAGGAAAAGCAAGATGGTAATTAATTGCCTTCTTAATAGTCAAAGGTTTGTTTTTTTTCTCTTTTTCAATGACAATGATATCTACTATCAATGAATGGAACACATATACATATGTGTGACATTATTGAATATATGTATATGTGCATTCATATATACATGCATAATATATGCATATGTATATGCATATATACATATAGACATAGTGTATGTATACATTAAATATATGAATGACAGTAGATATATATATCTACTTTATAGTAGATAACTTTAAATATGAATCCACTTTTTTACATGCCACAGCAAACACAGATTATACTTTAAAAAGAGGAAAAAAATAGAGCTATAAGCCCAGAGTCAACATGAAGAATTGAGATTTCGCAATCTATAACCATAAACATTGTCCAAGGTAGAAAATCAATAAAGAATAACACAGGAATCACAAAGCATGGAGCATTTTTGTCAGAAAAGTGGTAATGATGACAATAGATAGTGGCAAATAGATCTGTTTCTAATGAATTTAAAAGATAATGACATTTCTAGGAACACATTGTTAAAATAAGATGATAATATCTAAATAAAAGGACATTTTAAGTGAGTTTTATTAAGTCAACACCCAGAATCAAAATTTTGCAGTTAAAGGAAACCTCAGGAGGCATATTTTCCAATGTTAACAAAGTAATAATAAAATCTACAGAAGTAGTTCTTTACTTTTTGTGTACATGGACAGTTTTAACTATTTGGTAAAAACAAAATACAAAGGATTGCAAAAAGAATCAAATATGTTTAAATGAAGATGCATTTTTTCCCATCTAAGTTTCCGATCTCCCTGAAATCTAGTCCTAAACAATTTGAAAGTCCATAGAACTAAAGGGAAGAAAACTTGCTATAGCAGCTTAGCAAAATTATTTAACATCTGCTTGAAAACCTGTGGCAACTGAGATCCTATTACCTCCTGAGGCAAACACTAGTAAATATTAGAAATGGACAGTTATAATTATTAGAAAAAAATAAAATATCAATCCAAAATCTGCCTTTCTGCTACTTATCCACATTGGTTCTAGTTTGCCAAGCAGAAAAGGTATAATCTCTCTTTAACACAGACAAATCATCACACTAGCCATAATCTGTGTCTAAAAAGACTTCATTGTGATAAGTACTACTTCAGTTATTTCATTTATATAGGGAGCTATTTGGTGAGGAAACTTAAGTCTCTGTACCAATGAAGAACATCAGTTTCTCTGTAATTTATTGTTTTAGAGAGTGGTCTAGGTCACTCAGATTAAGTGCCTTACTCAGAATCAGGGTCATAATCCAACCATTTTATGTTAGAAGTAAGAAATGAAGTGAAGGCTTCTTGAATCCAAGGAATGCTCTCTATCTACTGTGTAGCATTGCCTTTCAAAGTATTCTCATTTATAGGCTAACTAGTTCTGGTTTCTTCAATTGATTCTGGGCCTTTTTTCTTTCTTCTTCATACCAACTGATCAATTTGATTATTAATAACATGGTAACCAGGATGGAAAATAATCAAACAAGAAGCATAATAAATGCTTATTAGATACCTATTCTGCTGTCAGATTCTGTTCTAAATTCTGAGACTACAAGGGCAACGAATTAAATGATCCCTACTCAGAGAGCTGACGTTCTGAGTGAGACAAGTAATGTATGAATATATACAACATAAACATAAGATGAATAAAAACAAATACATTCAAAGTAATTAAATAGCAGGTGGTTTGGAGGGAAAGGCAGTTGCATTTGGAATGACCAAGAAAGGCTACAAGCAGAAAATGGTTGTATATATGTATATATGCATTTATTTATATATATGCATAAGTATATTATGTATACATATATGGCTCCATAGCAAATACTTCAGCCATTGGAATTTATTTGTCTCATTTGCCCATTCTACTTGAGGAAGTTTTCACTTGCTTGAGTTAGAGATCTTCCTAACTCTTTTATAGGCTTGAGGGCTGTCAGATAATCTAAAATTTGTTTAGTCCATCTGCTGAGACAATTAATTTTACTGGAGTATCGAATGTAGGTGTGCAGTCCTGAAAATGGCTTGGCAAATCCCCACACCAAAGATGCTAGTCTTTCCTGAACAGCTCATACATCCCATTTAGATAATTGGCGCTAACTAAATGTTGGAACATGGGAGAGGACTGAATTTGAAATCAGGAAGTCCTATGAAACCTATTCTTGACCATTAGCTGCCACATCACTGAGTCTTTCTTAGACTCAGTATCCCTCTTTATAAATTGAGGATAGTAAAACTTACTTCTTCAATGTGCAAATCTTAAAATGTTATAGGAAGACTAGCTATGATTGTTATATATGTTGTTATTAATACTAGCTATTGTTGTTATTTATACTTATTTTAAATAAAAATAAATGCAATATATTAACTTAAATAATGGAATTTAGATTAATAATAATAATTTGAAGATTTTGTCATATAATTAGTTCTGGCATCTTTTAGATTAAGCTATTTAATAAGAAACCCAGCTAGAAAGGCTTTAAGTACTAATCTGGTGACACATTTTGTAATCAGTCTAGTACTATATTTAGAGTTAGAGAATTACAGCTTTTTTTTTTAATTTTGAAGGGATTTTAGAAATGTATTCCAACCTATCTTCTGCAATATTCCCATCAATTAGCACTTCAGCCTTTGCTTTAAGACCTCCAGTAATTGGGCAAAGAGCATAGCAATTCAATCTGCAACATGATTATAAGCAATATATATATATATATATATATATATATATATATGCGTATATATTCGTAACTCATAATAGGATATTTTCCATTGGGTTTTTTTTCCCTTCTCACACTTGCATTAACATCACAAAAATGTTTTGAGTGTAACATTTCAGTTAGGAAAAAATCACTTTATTAATTAATGACCAATTAATCATTCATTTTTCTATTCTAGAAGTCTTGTATCTCTCTCATGAAGAGTCAGGTATATTTTATCATGTAGTCTTCAGTACCTTTACTATGCTATTTGTTTAGTTATTTTAATTTTTTTAGTTCAACTTCCTTTAATGAACTTTCCATTCCTGCTATTATTTATTCTCTCTCTATTGAGTTCTGCATTGCAAAAGATGAGAAATTGGGTGCAACTGGGCCTTAATCATTAACCTTGTGTTTTACAAAATACACAATGAAGGGCCACACTTCTGACCTTGCCAAGGAGTAGCCAGAGGGTTGATATTTGAGATTTTAAGTAGGGGCAAACAAGGTCATGTCCAAATGTAACAGGCACAGAATTCTTTGTAAAGAAGAGAAAATTCCACTGTTGTGTTAATAATCTGTGTCATAATATGTTTTTTTGAGTCTATGAGCAAATTTTTAGGAGTCTGAACTTGGATGAGGAATAAAATTTTGATCTTTTTTTCCCAATCTTTAGCTGAAATTTACTTTTTCTTTCAGTTATTTAAACACCTTATTCTGAGAAGTCCATAACTATCACATAACTGAAAGCATTCATGATAGAGAAAAAGTTAAAAACTCCATATTTTGGAGCAACATATTGTTGGTTTTTGAAGGATGTTGGATCCCAAAAGTGTATTGAGGTTATGGGTTAGTGTTGTGATATGTCTCAAAAATTTGTAGGCTCAGCTCTCCAAATCAAAAGTCAAATATTTTATTATACTACTAACAAAGAGGTGAGTCCATAAGTTTTTATTAGGAAAATGGGGTTATCCAAAAGTAAAGTACAACCAAAACTAGAGATACGAGATTCTTGGTTCATTAAGAAGGTACATGAAATTCAGTTTTAAGCTGATAGTAATGATCCAAAGTGCTTTTATAATTCACGGAAGACTATTTGTGGGCCAAAGACCTATTGTGCTTCTCAACCACTCAGTGCATATGTAGCCATATTGATTATTGATAGAGAGATAGGGTGAACACTTCCATAGTGTTCTCAATAGACTGTCATAAATCAAGGTCAAAGCCATTGATCATTTACCTAAGATTGAAATCATTCATTCCTTAACTGAAGTTCCAAATGAAAAAGTTTTGAATGCCATTATCCTACTTTTGTGTAGTAAAGCACTTGCTGCTGATTCTATTCCAGTTGAGATTTACAGGGTGGGTGGGTGGTTCATTGTTAATATGAAAATTGACTGAAATTTTCCAGATTATATGACAAGAAGAGGTCATACCCAGGAGTTCAAGAATGCCTCCATTGTTCATCTCTATAAAGATAAAGAAATGGAATAGATTGTCCTGTGATAATCACAGGAAGGTCTCACTCTTAATCATTCTTGGCAGGATTCTCGCCAGAGTTCTCTATAAGAGATTGATCCTCCATCTGCAAGAAGGTCATCTATCTGAGGGCCAGTATGGCTTCAGAAGGGGCCAAGGAACACTCTTTATCCTGTTTACTGCCTGACAACTCCAGGAGAAATGCCAGAAGCAAAAGTTTGTATACATTTGAAGATGTGACCAAGGCCTTTGATAGAACAGTTACAAGGGCTTAAGGAATTGATGCCAAAATTTTTTACCCAGAAAAATCACCAGAATAGGATGTCAATTTAATTATGGCATGCTTGAGCAGGTTCTGGGCAAAGGATGATGCTATTGAGCTTTCCCAGTGACCAATAAAGTAAAATGAGGCTGTGTACTTGCTCCTATGCTTTTTAGCTTGATGTTTTCAGTCATGTCAAATGTCTTCAATGAGGAAAAACATGGAATCAAAGTCACCTATAGCACTAATGGTAAATTCTTCAACTTGAAAAAGCTACAAGTCCAAACTAAGATGATTGTGTACTCAATGCAGCTGCCAAAGCTGAGGTGCAATAAAGTATAGATCTATTTTCTACTGCTTATGCTAATTTTGGCTGAACAATTAGCATTCAAGAAAACACAGGTACTTAATCAGTTAGCACCATATTAGCCATATATATGAAACCACCCATTACTGCAAATAAGTAAGTTTTGAATGCTGTAAAAAAATTCACTGACCTTGTGAGTATACTTTCCAGGGATGCTGACATATACATTGCCAGAGCTAGCTCAATGCTTAGGAATCTATGAAGGAAAGTAAGGGGTAGAAGAACTAATCTGGCTAACAAATTGAAAGTCTACAAAGCTGTTGTGCTGACCTCATTTTTGCATGCCTATAAACCTGGACAGTCTACCAGCTCCATGGCAGGAAACTGAATTGCTTCTTTTCAATTGTCTTAGAAAAATTCTAAAGATCATCAGGAAAAATAAGATACCAGACATTGAGGTCATTTTTCTCTCTCTCTTTTTTTCTTTTTGCTGAAGTAATTGGGATTAAGTGTCTTGCCCAGGGTCACACAGCTAGGTCAAATCTTAAGTCAAATTTGAACTCGGGTCTTCCTGACTTCAGGACTGGTGATCTATCTACTGCACCACCGAGCTGCCCCAAGGCCATTTTTCAAACCAAGCATTCAAACTCTATTGCATAGAGTACAACTCTTTTGAGCTGATTACATTGTTTGACTGCCAAATGTATGCTTGCTAAAAAGACTATTTTATGGAGAACTCACAAGTGCTCTCAAAATGGTAAGAAAAAGTTATACAAGGACACTCTCAAGGTCTCTCTTTAAGAATTTTAGCATTGATTGTATGATGTAGGAGACAGGCATAGGATTGCCCAGTATGGTGTGCCCTAGTTAGAAAAAGATATATGCAAAGTGAGAGAATTCACCCCAAAATATTGACAGGGATTATTTATTTGTGTTTGACCTATGGCAGAATATTCCTAGCTTGTAATGGTTTGATCAATCACAGCTGGACACACTAACTTGACTCTAATGTAGTGATTTCATTTGGGTATTCTTCGAAGAACAACAACCAATTACAAGAGGAAAATAATATGGGTTAGGGAAATGGCCTCATATCTTGGCTTTCTGATTGGATACAGTAACTATGGAGTTATGCTCCAATGAAACGAATTCAGCTAAGAATTCTACCAGAGGCTTCAATCAATGATGTGGAACTGTGATAAAAATCCACTTACCCAACTTATATCAAAAGATCAAGATAATCAGTGTTCCTCCATGCCTGCCCCAAGGAGCAGTTTAAAGTGTAAATTTCAGGCTTTCTCCCACAAAATTCCACTTCCTCCTATCTTTCTTAACCAAAGATCTAGGATTTTGCCCTCCTCAATGTGTAGTAAAACTTTCTTTTAGTAGGAACAGTCAAGCAAAATGTAGTTTATTCATGCAATAGATAGTGAGACACATGTTTTTGAATATTACTTTATTTTACTTAATTTATTCCATAATATCTCTATTGAAATAAGGGATTAATTACTTCAATATAAAAATTATAAAGTTAATTAAATTAAACATTCAGCATTTTATTAAGTGCCTTACACATAGTTTTTCTTTCAATAGATTTTTTATTGCTCCCATATATTTCGTAGGACATGATAAACAAAATTGAAACCACAAAAGCAACTTACCCTGCTCAATCAGCATCTTCTCCACGCTCTGCATTCATTACAGATTTTCATTTGCAACTTGATATAAATTGAAATCTAAATGTAAATATTAGACAATTAATCAAGTTAGATTAGTAATTCCCCAAAACTTGGTCTATATTTAAATATTGGCATGCTACTTCCACATTTCATCACTGATGTGTAATATACTAGAAGTGAATAGAAAATACAAAAACAAAAACAACTTTGAAATATCTAGTTGTATCATAGATTCTTATATGTAGAAGCTGGAAATGAAACATTTAGAAAATAATATTTAACCTTGAGAAAGACAACAAACTGTCAAAACAAATCCAGTTTTTTCTTTGTTTCTTTTATTTGTTTGTTTTTTATGTCATCATGACTAGAAAATGCATTTTTATGTGAGAACATGTTAAGGGACAGGTCAATTCTCTGAGAGACTCCACAGCTATGGATCATAGCATCTGAAGGAGTTACAGGGTAGCCTTTGCTGACAGAGGTTTTGTGGACTGGGAATGAGATAAATTGGAGGTAGAGGGAAGAGGAGAGAACTCAGACAAGGCAAGGGCCTCTCAGAGAGGTCAGAGAACATCAATAGCCTCTCAGTCTCCTTGTATACATTCTGGGTTGGATTTCTAGCAGTCACTGTCAGGTGGCTCCCGTGTACTCCAGCAGCTCTCCCATGTATTCCAACATATGGCATCTGAACATGGGGTAGAAGATAAGAAGAATTACAAGAAGAACCAGAGAAGAGCCCCATTAAGACTTTTTTAGTCCGGGTAATTAAATGGGCCAACACATCAAGGATCGGAGCCAGGAGACTAATGAGAGACTTAAATGCCTGTTTTGACAACAGTCCTCTTCTCCATTTGAAAGTTTGCCTCTATCAACACTTGCTACAACCATCCAGAAATAATAGTGCTACTTGCATTCCTCAGTATGCAGACCATACTGTGGGGGGAAAATAACAGGGAAAAAAACAAAAAACAAAACAAAAAAACAAAACAAAACAAAAAAAAACGGGGAATTTTTAAGGGGCAGGTCAATTCTGTGAGATTCTCCACAGCTGTGGATTATACCATCTGAAGGAGTTGCAGGGCAGCCTTTGCTGACACAGTTGTTGCAGACTGGAAATGAGATAAATTGGATGCAAAGGGAAGAGAAGAGAGGTCAGAAACTGCAACAGCCTCTCAGTCAGAGAGGTCAGAGAACAGCAATGACCTCTCAGTCTCCTTGTATCATCCTCTCACAAGAGGAGATCCATTATGGGTTGAATCTCCAACAGCCACTGTCAGGTGGCTCCCATGTATTCCAACAAGAACAGATGAATCTATGTGAATAGAGATATTATTATTTTTTTACACAAAAAGAATAACTATTAAGAATAAAACAAAACATATTCATCAAAAAATGGTTTAGTCCATGTAGAAAAATTCCATCATATGGAGAGGTACCAATGAAAGCCCAAACCTTTATTGGCCATATCTCCAAGAAAATAATAGGTGTATCTTCAATTTCCAGATAATATTTTTGTTTTGTCAAAACTCACCAAGTGACTTGCACATAACAGGTGTTAAATAAAGGTACATTCACTTTAACGGATTTGAATTGAAATCGTTGGTGTATTGGAGCAAGAAAAAAAAAATGGTGGGACAATGACAGCTAGCAGAAATAATAGCACAGATGTAATGAGCAACTACTACTACACTAAAAAGTAGATCCACACTAAAAGTAGATGAGTTATTTAGCTGGCAATCAGCATATGACTTGGTCTCTAAGATCTGTATTCAAATTTTGCCTCAGAAACTTACTAGCTATCTTAGCTATACTCAAATATAGTCAGCTTCACTTTCCTCTTATATAAAATGAGGGTGCTGGACACTTTTATTCTCTGGTTCTGCCTAATAACACAGTATTTCTGGACCTTCTCTGTAGCATTATCTATATACCTTCCCCCTACTTTCATCCCTAACATTTATCCTATATGAGTGATCAGAATAAACATTGTGACTATTTTCAGATTCTCCTTTTACTACAGTCACTCTTCAACTTCTTATCCTTTAAAGCTCAAAGTTTCAAATTTTACCTACTATCATAATATGATAACTCTTGTAATACTGCCTCCTAGATCATTTTCCCTGCTTTTTCATGAAATTCAGTAACTGAATTAATGTCTTCCTCTTTTCCCCAGTTACAGTCTTTAGAGTAAGGAACTTCATGATCAATAGATTAATGTTCCCTCAAACTCCCAAATCTTCCAATTACTCAGTATTGAGTAATTGGGGCAGCTAGGTTTCACAATGGATAGAGCATAGAACCTGGAGAAAGAAAGTCAAATCTGACCTCATACACTTATTAGTTGTGTAACCCTGAGCAAGTCACTTAACTCTGTTTGCCTTAGTTTCCTTATTTATAAAATGAACTGGAGAAGGAAATGGGAAATGAGCCCAGTATCTTTCCCAAGACAATTCCAAAAAGGTGCTACAGTGAGTTGGACACAACTGAAAAATAACTGAACAACAGCAAATGAATATTCTATCTCAGTTACATAACAGTGATCATACACTTACTCTTTCTATGTTGCTAAAGGAATATTCCTCTCCCCTGACATTCCTCCAATTTATTATAACCTCTTACCATTTCATCTCTCCCCCGTTCCTCATTTCTCCTAAAGACATTCTTCAACCTCACTGATACTTTTAGTACATTTATCCCCCAGTATTTTCTCATATTATTACTCATGCTCTGACTTCACTTTCCTCACTCTTCTGTTACCCAAATTACCTCTAGATTATACTCTGCTCTTAAAGGCCTTGCTGTACTGGTTTTTAACATTATTTCTTGCCAGAAAATAGGCCTGAACTGATCCTACCATCCACATTCTTCAATCCTACTCACTTGCTGATGAAGAGAAAGGAAACCCCACAACTATGCTATCTGGGAACACTATTCAGACATACTTTATTTTATTTTATTTTATTTTTTTTATTTAATAGCCTTTTATTCACAGGTTATATACATGGGTAACTTCACAGCACTAACAATTGCCAAACCTCCCGTTCCAACCTTTCACCTCTTACCCCCCCCCCACTCCCTCCCCTAGATGGCAGGATGACCAGTAGATGTTAAATATATTAAAATATAAATTAGATACACAATAAGTATACCTGACCAAAACGTTATTTTGCTGTACAAAAAGAATCAGACTCTGAAATATTGTACAATTAGCTTGTGAAGGAAATCAAAAATGCAGGTGTGCATAAATACAGGGATTGGGAATTCAATGTAATGGTTTTTAGTCATCTCCCAGAGTTCTTTTTCTGGGCATAGCTAGTTCAGTTCATTACTGCTCCATTAGAAATGATTTGGTTGATCTCGTTGCTGAGGATGGCCTGATCCATCAGAACTGGTCATCATATAGTACTGTTGTTGAAGTATACAATGATCTCCTGGTCCTGCTCATTTCACTCAGCATCAGTTCATGCAAGTCTCTCCAGGCCTTTCTGAAATTATCCTGTTGGTCATTTCCTACAGAACAGCAATATTCCATAATTTTCATATACCACAATTTATTCAACCATTCTCCAACTGATGGACATCCATTCAGCCTCCAGTTTTTAGCCACCACAAAAAGGGCTGCCACAAACATTCGTGCACATACAGGTCCCTTTCCCTTCCCTATAATCTCCTTGGGATATAATCCCAGTAGCAACACTGCTGGATCAAAGGGTACACACAGCTTGATAACTTCTTGAGCATAGTTCCAAACTACTCTCCAAAATGGTTGGATTCATTCACAACTCCACCAACAATGCATCAATGTCCCAGTTTTCCCGCATCCCCTCCAACAATCATCATTATTTTTTCCTGTCATCTTAGCCAATCTGACAGGTGTGTAGTGGTATCTTAGAGTTGTCTTAATTTGCATTTCTCTGATTAATAATGACTTGGAGCATCTTTTCATATGACTAGAAATAGTTTCAATTTCTTCATCTGAGAATTCAGACATACTTTAGAGATATTGTAGGTTATGTTCCAGACATGTTAATATTCAATAAAGTGAGTCACGTGGATTTTTTAGTTTCTCCATATCTGGAAATGTCTAAAAAAGAGTCTTAACAGTATATAACATGTTAAAATGCATTATTTCTAAAAAATGTGAATTATTAATGGAGCCTTCAATAAGTTGCAATCTTTTTGCAAATCTTGCCTCAGTTATGATGGTTGCTGACTGATTGGGTGATGTTTGAGATGTCTATGGCAATTTCTTAAAGTAAGACAACAATGAACTCTTCATTTCACTTCAATACTTAGAGGCCATTGTAGAGTTATAAATTGGTCTGATTTCAATATTGTCTTTTCAGGGAATAGAGTGACCTTAAGAAAGGGAGAGAGATGAGAATAGCCAGAAGGTGAGTACTCAGAACATATGTAATATTTATTAAGTTCACCCTATTATATGGGCATAGTTCATGGTACCTCTTCCTGTCCCCAATTAAAACAATAAAAGCAAAGAGCACTTCATAATAACAACAAAATAAAATTTTTTTGAAATATTATGAGAATCACCAAAATGTTATATAGCAAGAAATTTGTAAGTTCTTGCTGTTGAAAAAAAAATGACATCAATAGAATTGTTTATGCAGGATTGCCTGAAGCCTTCAATTTGTTAAGAAAAATGCAATATCTGAGAAACAATAAAGTGAAGCTCACTAAAATGAGGGATACCTGATTATTCATCTTCAAGTAGGTCTTCACTGTAGTAAAATTTTCTTAATGATTTTCTTAATCCTCGCATCAGCCTCAAAACAACTTTAAAAAACCTCTTCTCTCTTCAGTTCTCTCATATCCCTTTCACCTCTTCCTTTCTTGAGATAATTAAAACAATTTTACAACTTTTAATCTCTTGACATCATCCTTTATCCACCTAACCTCTGAAAGTGTTTTTTTTTCCCCAAGTACAACCCTTCCACACAACTCCCCTCTTCTGAAATAGATCTCATCCTTGATCAAACTTCTCTCAAATCTTCAAACCTCAAGTGGTTTCTTCAGCATTTCCTTTCAATGTATCCCAATTTCCCACAAACTTAAGAAATTTTTACTAGATCTTTCTATTGCCCCAAGCTATCTTGCTATATCTCTGTGCTCATTCTTAGCCAAAGCTTCTTGAAAAAAAAATGTCATGACTTACATGAAGTGATGCTGAGTGAAGCTGAGCAGAACCAAGGGAACATTGTATACTGTAACAACATTATGTGATGATCAATGGTGATGGACATGGCTCTTCCAAACATTGCAGTGATTCAAGCCAATCCCAAAAGATCTGGTATAGAAAATGCCAATCACTTCCAGAGAGAGAACCATGGAGATTCGATCAATATCATGTAATTTTTGTCTGTTTTTTTCTTTCTCTTTTTTTCCCTTTTGGTCTTATTTTCCTTGCATAACTTGACAAATGTGGAAATATGGTAAAAAGGATTGCACATATTTAACTTGTGTCAGATTGCTGGCTGTCTTGGGGAGAGGAGATGGAAGGAGAAAAATTTGGAATACAAAGTTTTACAAAAATGAATGTTGGAAACTATTTTTACATGTATTTGGGAAAACAATATATTATAAAAAACAAACAAAAGAAATAAAAATGTCAACATTCCCTGCCTGTAATTTATCTCATCACTTTTACTTGAGTTTGCTCTTTACTCATTTTTTCCATCTCAAAGACAACTTCTTACTCTCTCATCCTTTTCCCCAGTCTTTGCCAAAGAAGGCCCTTCCTTTGAGAAGACCATATTTTTTTTTTATTATTATAGCTTTTTTATTGACAGAACATATGCATGGGCAGTTTTCCAACAATGACCCTTTCAATCACTTCTGTTCCAACTTTTCCCTTTCTTCCCTCCACCCCCTCCCCTAGATGGCAGGCAGTCTCATACATGTTAAACATGTTAAAGCATATCTTAAATGCAATATATGTGTACATATTGATACAGTTCTCTTGTTGCACAAGAAAATTCGATTTAGAAAGGTAAAAATAGCCTGGGAAGAAAAACAAAAATATCAGCAGTCCCCACTCATTTCCCAATGTTCTTTTGGTCGGCATAGGTGGTTCTGTTCATCACTGATCAATTGGAACTGAATTGGATCCTCTCATTGCCAAAGATATCCACTTCCATCAGAATTTATCCTCATATAGTATTGTTTTTGAAGTGTATAATGATCTCCTGGTTCTGCTCATTTCACTCAGCATCAGTTCATGCAAGTCTCTCTAAGTCTCTCTATTCAACCTGCTGGTCATTTCTTACAGAACAATAATATTCCATAACATTCATATACCATAATTTACTCAGCCATTCTCCAATTAATGGGCATCCATTCGATTTCCAGTTTCTAGCCATTATGAAAAGGGCTGCCACAAACATTTTTGCACATACAGACCATATCTTTTGCAAATTGCTGTAATCTCACCCTTTCTTATCTTCTTTAGCATATTGTCTCTTTAATTTTTTCTCCCTATAACATTCAACCTCTTTCTATCCCTCATTTTTTTCTCTCCTGTTTTCAAATATTTCTACATCTCCTTATCCTTTTAAAAATAAAGACATCAGAAAACATAACTCTTAGAGGTATCATATTATATCTTGCTTCTTTGCTTAGGAAAACTCCTTGCAAATATTGTCTGCACTTATTGATTCTACTTTTTTTTAGCTCTCACTAACTAGTCAAATTTTTGATATCTGGCTTTTAACATTTCTATTTCAGTGGTAAGGTTGTCTGAAATGTTATCATTAACTGCCAAAATCAATATTTTAAAAATTCATCATCTTTCTCAATCAAACCATGGCATTTGATCTTGTGTAATATTTTCTTCTAATTTAATTGTATGAATTTTCTGTTAGTTCTCCTACCATCTTACAATTCGATTCATCATCTTTTTCATGTTCCCTAAATATTTTTTGGTTACTATAACTCTGTCCTAGAACTACTATTCTTCTCTTCCTACACTGCTACTCTTAATTGCCTTATCATTTTTCTGGAAATACTTGTGATTGTGATCTCTATAGAAATAATAAGATTTCCAAATCTCTCTTATCTCTTTCTCTGTCTGTCTCTCTCTTCACTCATAAATTCATGCATACATACATACATACATATGTAACTCCAGTCCTATTCCTCTGGGTCTCTTTTTCAATGGACATCAGTGCCAACCAAATGCTAGTCTCTTCATTCCCTTAATTCTCCTTTGCAAAGTAGAGTCTGACTATAGGTCCTTCTAGCTTCCATCTTCAAGAGAGATGGTGGATGAGATCAAATGCATATCAAGTTTCTAAAAGATTCCTATATTCTGAAACTGGTAAAATGACATTTTCTCTTTTCTTCACAAAGAAAACCATTTCTCTAATCTCCAAGTCTTTGCATTAGCTGTTTCACATGCTAGAAATATGCTCCCTTCTCATTTCTTCCACATAGATTCACTCTATTTCCAAAAGTTTTATTGTGCTCTTCTCAAATTATTCTATATTTGACTATTTTTATCTGTATTTCAGTGTGTATATGTGTGCATATATGTGCACGCACATACACACACATTCTGTATAAGCTTACATAGATAGGGAAGAAAACACAAGTATAAAAAAAAAGATATATAAAGTTTATGACATATTGTTCTTACTATTAAAGACATTTCCACTACCACAGCTGGGCTCTAATCTCACAAAGCAAAGGTGTTTGTTTAAAAGACAGAAATGAAACTGAAAACAACAAATATAGCAAAAAGCAACTAGAATAGACCAAGTATACATAATGTAGGAATATGCTAGAAGTGAGAGCACCATGAGGGAATGAAGGTATTGTTTTACAAGATACCAAAAGAAGGAAAAGAAGCCACAGGCATGAAGAAAATTCTAACCTCATTAATACATATTTAGAAAGGTGAATATCAAAATATTGACTAATATACCTACTTTCCATTGTATATAAAATATCTATGAAATTCACCTATGCATGAATTGATATTCATATAATACTGGATTGAATCAATGTATTTCTGATAATGGATTGGATGGAAATATTAATGGATTAATGGATGGAAAACATTGTAAAGAGTTTACACTGTATAAAGCATTTTGCTATATTTCTTTGGAGGGGGCCAGAGAAAACAACATCTATAATTTAATAGGTATTGGGAACTCTTTTATTTTATTTATTTATTAATTTTTGTGAGGCAATTGGGGTTAAGCAGCTTGTCCAAAGTGACACAGATATGAAGTGTTAAGTGTCTGAGGTCACATTTGAACTCATGCCCTCCTGATTTCAGCAAGACTAGTATTCTATTCACCAAGCCATCTAGCTACCCTAGTATTGGGAACACTTGATGGGGGATCTTTTACCAATACAGAGCTCTTAATATTATCAGAAGGCTTTTTAAAAAGCATTATATGAATACTAATTATTATTTACTAATTACTATTCTAAAATTAAATAAATTTTCAAATGAAAATGAGCAACACAACTCTGCACCATCCCACATATTAAAAGTTAAGAAAATTATCAAAGAAGTGAAAATAGTTTACTTGTATGTCTGTGTCTCTTCCTTCATTGATGCAAGGAATCCCCAAAGAGGATTATATGTTCATAAAGCACAAATCAAAAGTTGTAAGGAATTTCAGAGGACATTTACTTCAGTTCCTTCATCTTAAAAATATGGAAACTGAAGATCAAGGAGATTAAATGACCTGTTCAAACACATAAAGATAATAAGAGTCTGAAGAGAGATTTAAAGCCATGTCCTCATAGTCAACTCTCTCTACCAATGTTAAATAGTAATGCTTATGCAATTCATAATCTTTGTGAGTTATCTGCAGCACCAAGAGATTTTGCTCTCCAAGGGGGTCATTCAGCCAGTATCTACTGGAAGCTGTTTTTGAATCCAGCTATCCTCAACCTCCAACTAGCTCTTTATCCATTATGATTCTGTATTAAAGATATGCTAGTTTCCCAAAAATTAAAAGGTCAGGTAATACCTAACATAGACTGCAACCACATAATTTTAGGGACCAAGCTGTAAAATGTCTAAATATCATCTTTGCAAATGACAAAATATTCAAATAGCTCTCAAATATTTCACTTATTAGTTCAGTGTTTGCATTATTGCATAGATGGGACTTCAAAACCATA